>NC_092803.1:13143977-13454925 GCF_040954645.1 Diabrotica undecimpunctata | reverse complement strand
AGGTTCAGAAATCGAAATGGCCCGATGGATGAGAGAGTTGATCACAGAATTCTTTAGGGCAGGATGGTGGTGTGATGAAGCATGTAGGTAACGATTCGTGTGGGTCTTTTTTCTATAAACAGAGTGACCCAATCGGCCATTGGGCTTGGAGGTGACTAACACATCGAGAAAGGGAAGGGACCGATTATTTTCTACTTTCATTGTGAATTTTATACTCGGATGTTGTGAGTTAAGATGATCTAGGAAGGGAGAAAGGATATCTTGACCATGGGGCCAGATGATAAATGTATCATCAACGTAGCGGAACCAGACTTTTGGTTTTAAGGGGTAAGATTCTAGGGCTAAAGACTCAAAGGCTTCCATAAAAATGTCAGCAATGACAGGGGAAAGGGGAGAACCCATTGGTGTTCCAGATATTTGTTTGTAGAAATTGCCTCTAAAAGAAAAATATGTTGAAAGGAGGCATTTTTCCGCAAGATCTGCCAAAACCAAAGACTTGTTATCATTGGTCAAGTGATCTCGCAGAACAACTAGAGAGTCATGTATGGGAATATTGGTAAATAGGGATGATACATCGAAACTGACGAGAATGTCTTGGGGATCGACCGTGAGGGAGGAGATTAAGGTGATGAAATGTGTGGAATTTCAGACATAAGAAGAGGTACGACCAGTATAGGTCTTAAACTGATTCGACAAGTACTTTGCGAGTTTGTAGGTAGGAGAGTTAATCGTAGTCACAATGGGACGAAGAGGTACGTTGTCTTTATGGATTTTGGGAAGACCGTAAATTCTGGGCAGATGGAGTTTTTCGGAACTATGGGCTTCTTAACATCATCGGAGAGATCGGATTGTTTGATGGCATGGGAAATTTCGTGTTCGACTCTAGGAGTGGGGTCTCGAGAAATTGTATTATAACAGGATGTATCCCTAAGTAAGTCGTTTACTTTCTCTATGTAGGAAGGAGTATCCAGGATGACTGTGGCATTACCTTTGTCTGCAGGAAGGATTATTATCTCAGAAAGAGAACTTTTGCAACGTTGAATAATTCGTCTACAGTCATGTTTGTCCAGTCTCGAATATTTCGCAGCCATGACTTCCTCTTTCTACCTATTCCCTTTTTGCCATCGACTCTACCCTGCATGATGACCTGCAGAAGCCTGCTTATACCTAGAAATTGTGGTATATTTTTTAACAGAAAAAGGCTCGTTGACTTCAAGACAGTGCCCTGTAACCGCAACTATCGAAGGAAATCCTAATTCCTCTACACACAAAAAAAATTCATCTGTTCTATATTTTAAATATGAATGAGTATTAATCAGAACCATGCTTATGGTTTAATCACTAAAATAATTTGAGATTTCCTGTCTCACAAAATACGACGTTTTGTTTAAAAACTTACTTTTTCTAGTAACAAAAAAATAGTAATTTCGGTGATCTTCCTTGATTTTTGCAGGTGAATCGTTCTTTCCGAATTAAGAAAGGATCTAAAAGCAACCAGATCAGCTTCCACCTCAGGAGGACCAATACCATCATTAAATTCTAGAAGGATTGCGTAGATCTTCAGTATTAGTGGGAAATCTTTCGGATGTCAAAAGAGTTTAAAGGTTCTGTTGGTAAATCCTTCGTAACATACTGAATCAGTTCGTTGTGGAGAAAAACAAGATGTAGCTTCATGACTTTTAAGATATCAGGTTTTCTTAATTGTGCTAGAAGATATCGACTATTCGAGTCTATCTTTTGGTGGGCTCAAAGGATCCACATTTATCAATGGTTTCAAAGTATCTTTCTTATTCAAATTAGTATGGAAATGAAAAGGATACCCTAGATTTGCAAATTTCGATGACTTACTTGTCGGTGAATATTTTTGTGTTTATGTTTATTTTGACACCAGATGAATAGAAGGCATGGAGAGGTTGGTGGTCAAAGCAAGGTAGATGGTAAAAGAACTCGAGGAAGATCGCCACTCCGATAGTCAGACCAAATAAAGTGCGCTACCGGTTACTCTCT
This sequence comes from Diabrotica undecimpunctata, assembly GCF_040954645.1. Lineage (NCBI taxonomy): Eukaryota > Metazoa > Arthropoda > Insecta > Coleoptera > Chrysomelidae > Diabrotica > Diabrotica undecimpunctata. The sequence continues at coordinate 13,452,918 of NC_092803.1, read as the reverse complement.
GTCTGAGGCAGCACAGGAGAGAGAAGAATGCATAGCAAGTATTCGTCAAATACCATAACGTCACCACATCCTTACGAAGGATAAAGGATAGAAGAGAAGACATAACATCTATAGTCCTTTTCCATCATATTGATAGCACATTATGTATGCAAATCCTCAACAGGTCAAAAAACCATAGGCGTCACCCTATACTTGTTTTGAAAGAAATAAAAAAAATTAATATTTTAAGATGCCGTCAACAATTCATTATCTTTTAAAAAATCTTCTGTAAAATAAGTGTCCACTAATCTCACTAAACCTTTTTTGTGCATAAAAAACGTCGGTATATATGCCACACGATTATTGTTAATTATACACGGGTGATTAACGAGAGAATTCAATGTTTCACGAAATAAATTAATGTAAACAGTAATTTAAAGGTGATTATTGTTTTCTATACAAGTTATCGCCTGACACAAAAAGAATACCTTCTTTGAACGATTACCTGGAATTACTGATAAGGCTTCACTAATGATAGTTTAAGTAGTTTTTATGACACAGTACAGCTTATGCCAATAATATAAATAAGAAATTGTTTGCATCTTCCATTTAGTTTGTAGATGTACATTGTTCATGGCTTATCTACCTACGTTTTTGGTGTCGACATTTTGTTATTTGCATTTAAAAATGACGTCGACAACAGGTTTTATCCCGGTTAAGTGTAGTTTTAAAGGTGCCTTCAGTCTAAGAGAGAAAAATATAATATTAAATGTACACGATGCACTTGTACATCAACTTTAAGTAATGTTCGTGAAATCGTTAACATGTGTTCAAATATGACAGGGGTTGGAGAAGCAACAATTTATAGATTCCTAAAATAAAGAAAAGGAGGAACTGTTTCATCTCCCAAGAAGAGTGGAAGGAGTAAACCCTTGGAAATTAAGGAAATACATAAAAACATGATAAGACGCAGCGTCAACTCATTTTTTTTTAACAAAGAATTTCCAACATTGGACAAAATCCAAACATTAATTAGAGAAAACGAAGAGTTACCAATCATAAGCAACAAGAAATTATGGGGACTATTGAGAGAGATGGGATTTCGCTGGCACAACAATAGAAGAAAATCCGTTTTAATTGAAAAAGATTACATTGTATGTTGGAGACGAGATTATCTAAAAACTATTAAAAAGTACCGAGAAGAAGGGAAAACAATTTTTTATTTGGACGAGACTTGGCTAAATGAAGGTCATACTGTACCATATCTATGGGTTGATACAAATGTAAAAAGTTCTCGTCAGGCATTCATCGAAGGTGTATCTACTGGAATAAACAATATTCCCGTTGGAAAAGGACGCAGACTCATAATAACCCATATTGAAAACGAATACGGTTTTGTCAATGGTGGATTATTAAGTTTTGCCTCAAAATAAACCAAAGATTACCACGAGGAAATGACTGCTGACGTTTTTGAAGAATATTTTAAGCAAATGTTGGATTTAATTCCAAAAAATTCTGTCATAGTCATAGTTAATGCTAGTTATCATTCAAGACTAGCAGAAAAATTGCCAACAACGGCATGAAAAAAAGGAGAGATAATCGAATGGTTGGATAAACACGCAATTGAGTACAAGGAGAATTCGACAAAAAAGGAATTATTACCTATTGTAAGGCAACATAAAGCAGCTTATAAAAAATATATAATTGATGAAATGGCATTAAACCGTGATGTAATTATTTTACGTTTACCCCCATATCACTGTGATCTGAATCCGATAGAAAATATATGGTCTCAAGTAAAGCGTGAAGTCGGACGCAACAACAAAACTTTTAAATTAGAAGACTTACAACAATTATTAGAACATTCCTTATCAAAAGTAACTCCAAAAAATTGGAAAAATGCTGTTAGTCATGCTCACAAGGAAGAAAATAAAATGTGGAATTTGGATAATATGACTGATACAATGCTGGAACCGGTAATAATTAACATTGGAGTTGAAGATTCTTTAGATTCTGAAGAAAGCAGTGAATCTGAAATGGAATTTAATTAAAATAATATTCATTTTTTTTCAAATCGGCCCCTGTTAGGGCCACAAATTATTTTGTATATAACCAATAAAATAAACATCTTACATTTCTTGCAAATTCATTAGTACCTGTTAATCTCCATCACTCCGACACTGGCAACTTTATTTAGGGATTAGTAACCCTTAAAACTATTGTATTCTATTCTGCTTCAACCTTTGTACCTGATGGTTATACTCAATTTAAAATTGTTTTCCTATATACTTCTGTAAACTTGTTGACAAATATCTATTTTTCATTGAGTCACCCGTAGCAACAGTTTAGGGATTTGCATACATAATGTGCTATCAATATGATGGAAATGGACTATAATATATTCCTTGATGTCTAGCTTTGCTGTAATAAAGAGAGCTGCTTGTTTAAGTATGTTAATTTTGGGTAAGTGGCTAAGAACTACATAATAACATTTATCTTTTGTAATTTTTAGCATTTTCTCTGGACGTGATTTAAAGTATTGAGGGTTTTCAGTTTTGAAAACTGAAAACTTTCAGATTGGTATAATAGATAATTTGTATGTAAGATTACTTATTTAATTAGATATTTCACTGATGTTTGAAGAGAGCCTTTCTAACCCCATCTTAATCTCAGTTGAATTTAAGTCTTGGACTTAAACCTTTGATAGTGTCATCGTAACAGCCGAAAAAAACTGACGATATATTGAAAATATCTTGTTCCATCTGACTTATATATAGATTTTAAATATTGTTTTGCGATTTAGCAGATTATTTATTTTATGGATCTCGTCAATTTTTTTTGTAAGATAGTTCAGTTTGCCCCCATTTTTTGTTAATAAATCGTATATCTCAATGAAAACAGGCAAATTATTAGATAGTTTTTTAGCTGCTTCAACTTTAGTTACGGCTTCAAAATTCTTTTAAGGTATTTGATTTATTGATAAATTGGATAGTTTTTTATTTAGACATCTTAAGTTTGGCGAGTCACATAATGTACAAAATAGTCCTAGATTGGAAAATTTTTGGTTCAATATATGTTTTGTGGTCGTTTTATTGATACCAGGGTATTTCATTCAAAAAAATTCTGCAACAGTTGATATTTTATTTCCATTAGTTGATATCTAGTTTACTTTTTTATACTTGTTCACAACAATTTAAAGTGCAGTGAACATTTAGTACAAGAAAAACATAGTAATACTTTGTTTCAAATTATAAATCTTAACAAACTTGGCTTTATAATCCGCAGTAAATTTCCAGAGGTACAGACCCGTTTAAAAATTCGAAATTACAATACTTGTATAAATAGAAATAATTCGTTTGATAGACCAAAGTCCAAAGACTTGGACTGATATTTTAAACGAACTGTACTATAAGCTAACTTTTATTGTTCTCTAAAATAAATATTAATATAGAAAAGTAAACACAGAATGTAAAGAGTAAATCAAAAACGCATATGTCATGTGTTTTGTTGTGTTTTTGTGCGAAATACAAAAAAATTAGTTTATTTTAGGACAAAGGTATGACGACACCTTTTTGTATGTTAATCTTTACTTATCGACATAATTACATCACTACATTTAAAATTAAATATCTAGGTAGATTATTTGCAATATTCTTGACTCTGTGATGTAACATGATTTAAAAAACATTTTTAAATTTCGTGTATAAGATTAAGATATAATAAGAGAGATGATTCAGTACCACAGGTTTAATTTGTATTCTTTAAAATAGGAAATTGTAAGTATGGAAAACTATCTATTATAAAATAGCAAATTATGATTTTAGCAGAATAACAAGTTGCACACAAATGGTACAAACGAACACATGCAGCAGACAAAGAACCACACATATTAAGAAATTTAAAAACCTGTTCGTAAACATCAGGCACAACAAATACAATAAATAACCTTATAAGACTCAATGCAAACAACACAACAAGTTGTTAATCTATGAAAAATGCAGTTGAAAGCAACAGGAAGCGCTCCCAAAAGGTCTAAATTATGTACACGCCCAACAGTTCCTAAACTAGACATAATCAGTGAAGTTGAACAAGTCTGTCAAGTAATACCAACACATGAAAAGAAATTATATAGAGTACTATACAAAAAGAAACTGGAGAAAAAGACAATACCAAAGGAAAATTTTGGTAAAGAGTACCATAGAAGTCTGAAGGAGGCAAACTGGCCCTGTGTCAGTTATTATCGTTTTCTCGGAAATTCGACGATCCTTTTTTTAACTTCCTGTCGGATTTTTTGTCTATCGAGCGCTTTATTAGATTCTGCTGATTCTTTTTTCTGGATAACATTCGCTTATTTGTGAACACTCAAGACGAATGTAAATATGTCTTAACGGGGACTATCGAAACTTGAACATTGAAGAAATTTGAAAAATAAAAGATGTTTCGGGAGACCAATCTGAATTTGAAAAAAAAAATTAGTCAGACGATGAAAAATACGTACCACTACTAAAAATCTCGAAACCGAAGTGGAAGATCAAGTGAATAGAGCAAACAGAGCCGCAGGCTGCCTTAATAAAACAATAGAGAAATAAAAATATCGGGATAGAAACAAAAGGCAGAATTTACAAAACAGTTATCAGGCCAGTAATGGCATACGCGGCAGAAACAAGACCTGACACAGAGAGGACAAAAGGATGTTAAAAACAGCAGAGATGCAAACACTTAAGAAAATTGATGGTAAGACACTAGGAAACAGAGCTAGAAGTAGCTACAGATATATGACGCAGATGCAAAGTGGAGAACATCAAGAACGAAATAGAAGTGTGGAATGGAAAGATCATATAAGCCGAACGACAACAAATAGAGTAGTAAATACGGCAAGGGATGGTTCACCAATAGGAAGACGATTAGTAGGAAGACCACGAAAACGATGTAACTTACTGAGGGCACATTGAAAAACAGACAGAGTCATGTCTATATAAAAAGAGAAAGAAGAACTTAATAGTGATTCAAGTGACTCTGATGCTTCAGATCAGTTAGAAAGTTTTATTGTGTATAAAGTCATCAATTTATATAAGCAGTGCTTCTACTTTTTAGCAACATGATTCAGCTAATATTATTTGCATCTAAGCTAAGTCTCAGATAAAATGAGGTCCACAAGCAAAAGCCATTTCAATCAGAGACAGCGAACAATCCAAAGACGGAACAACATGGAAATTTATTGGTTCTAAATTAGTAAGTTTGGCATAAAAGTTTGGCTTCTGGCTTGGGTAAAATAAAAATATATTGTAAATATCACATAATGACGGTATTAGCGGTAAAGCCACTCTGAGGAGACCTAAAGAGGTCGAAGTACGTATAAACGGCTATCGCTGCTCTGTATCAAAACAAAAATCTAATACCGTCATTATGTTTTATTACTTTACTTCGGTTGGAGTACCAGAAACTGAATTCACTACGAATTTTGACCATGATGAACGGCATGTGAAATGCAATTTTAGATTCCCTTGGCGAGTAATTTATCAAGCTGTTTGCTTCGCAAGTTTTAGGAAGCACAGTTGGTAAAAATTTGAATTCGGTTTTGCCAGGTAGAAATCGTTTGATTTCTCTTTTTATATTGTAAAAAGTTACCGTTATACTGGTACTGATCTTCAAAGTAATAAAGATACAAGTGTTGGTAAACACGTTGTTTTGCGGATAATGAAAAATCAACTGGGTAAGGGCAAAAATGTTAACGACAGATAACTACTTCACTTTGATGAAATTGGCCAAGCCATTGCAAAAAAAATCAACAAGTCTTGTGGGTACTTTCAATCGAAGCAGAAAATATGTTTCTCTAAGCGTACAGCGTGAAAATAGAGAATTGTAGGTTACCCATAGGTATATTCCAGAGCGACTAGAAAATAACAATTACTACATACTAAAATAAGGAAAGAGTCATAAAAATATGCTTTCGTTAAGCACGTTACATCAATCAGTGGATGTTGCTGTCGATGAAATAAACTTTCTAAAATAGTAAGTTTTTATAAATAACACAAATATGGGGTATAAACCCCAAGACGATGACCTATGACGTGTTTTATAACATGCTTGACTTAGGAGCAATAAATGCATGAATTATTTATAAAGAAGTAACTGGAAGTAGACGCAGTCATCGTTAGATTATTTTTCAGTTGTGTGAAGAATTACGGGCTCCATACCTTGCCTCCCGAAATCTGGTACTACAGCCAGCAACACCTGTTCTACCAACAACCAGCACTGTTACTGTCCAAAAACGAAAAAAATATTAGTTGAAAATATTTTGTAAAGGAAATCATACTTCCAATCAGTGTAACGACTCTAACAAGGCAATGCGAGGCAAATGCCAAAAACTGCAAACTGTATGATGTTCCAAACGTTAACACAATGAAACTAAAGAATAAAATCAGATTTTATTGTCTAAAATTTATATCATTTCATTAAACTAGGTTTTTTTTGATTTAAGAACTTGGGGACAAAATGATCCCTTCGGGTTTTCTAGGTCGGTATGCTAAGCCAGACCCATCTAGTATGAATAAGAAAAAATTTATACAATGTAGCCAGTTTTGGTTTCCTAATACTGAAAGGAAAAGTCAATAACAAGGATATACCAACAATAGTAGCCGATTAAGAAACTCTGAGACACATCATCTTTAATCATACACAATACATATGCAACACATAAAACACGTACACAATACACGAACACTTTCACATACAAAAACGCTTATAGCACATATTAATGATGCAAAACACTTAAAATACACAAATGCACACATCAGAATTTGAAGTTAAATAGGGCAAAAATCCACTCTCATATATACCAAAGCATGGCTGCTGCCTAAAACACCGCGGCCGAGTATATCAATTTTCAACTTTTTAATTTTGTGAAATGACATAACCTTTTTGACAACTTTGGTGGTTATATACTCTTTTTAACAAATTCTTAAATAACCTTTTTTATTTCTATCTCCGGAGTGGAAATAGAAATCAATTTTTTTAGTTAACAATGTAATACATTTTCATTATTACATCGAGATTGTAAACAAGCATTTAAAAAATAACACAGAAAAATCATTTAAAACTACTTACAAAATATTAAAATATCGAAAACATATGTGTTACTGTCGAGCAGATAGTAAAGGGACTGAAAGCACCAACTAATCAAGGAAAAATGAGAACAACATAAATTATAGGGCGCGGCTACTCCTTATTAATGATATTGTTTATGGTATTGCTTTTCACATATTAAAAAAAATGTGTACCAAGGAAAGATAAATAAGAAGATTAAATAGTGACCTACAATATTATAAAATACGGATGAGTTTTTAACGGACGCGATGTCAAAATATTTACCCTTACCGTTTGTTCAAGTGATTCAACGTTTTTTCTTTTCAATTGCATCTTTTTATACGCCAGTAAATAACCATTTTGGAGTTTAATTTATTTCAGCACAACGAATTTGCTTGAAAATTTAGGTTTAGGTTTCTCTTACCCTTTACTTCACTTTCAGATTTGAACACATGGTTGCTTTTACTTGGGGGGTCAAAGCCACTCCCCGGGGATGAAAAACGAACGTTCAAAATAAGTCCGAAAACAGATCAATTAACTAATTCTAAGCAACTTTTGTTCGGTAGAGTTTTTGCGCAAAGTCAATACTTTTTGAGTTATTTGCGAGTGTTCATAATGTTTATTTTTTAAAATAGATACCCCATTTTCAGACGGTTTTTCACAAATAACTCAAAAAGTTATTATTTTATCGATAAAAATATTCTAAGCAAAAACGTAGCTTATAAGAACATGAAGTCTATAGACCCTATGAAGTCGGAATCAGAGTTGTAGCTCATTAAACATAGGTTCTAATTTGTCAAATTCCAAACGTCAAATAACCAAGCAATACAGCAGTTTTCGAGAAAAACTCATTAAAACTTTTAGAAAGTGTTCTAAAAAATCTTTATTTTTGTTTTTTTTTTTAATTCTAGCATAAAAACTAAGTAAATTACGCTCAAAATATCCCTTTATGGTAAAAAACCACTGAAAATCACCCCCTAATTAGCAACCCAGATGAAATTATTAGGTATTTACTTTATTTATGTATTTTTTATATGATCTGTAAGTTGACCGGTTCAAACTAGTTATTAAAAAAAAATGATTTTAAAGAAAAAAAAAAAATTTGAAATTTTGAAAAAAAATCTTTTTCTGCTTGTTTATCTTGAAATTGCTCTGTTTAATCTTAATTGTTTTTACCTCCTAACCGTGACCTAGTCTGTTTAGCTAGTTTGTCTATATAATGTCTTGATGGGTCCCTAGACAAGAAGCGAGTGGCCACGTCTATTTTTATTTATTATTTTATTTTAATTTTAATTTTATTGCAATAATACTCAATTAATTTTCAACAACTTTTTTTTTCTCTAGTTTAATGAAATTGTTGAGACTGGCTGAATCGCTAACGCCGAGGCCAAAAAAAAATATTAATCATTATTAATTTTTATTTTAAATTTTTTTTGAAAATGATTTCCGGATTGTAAATCGAAACGTCGAAAGAAAAACAAAATATAATTTTCATTACAATCAACCAATATAAATAATATTAAACCTCCGTTCATTAAACTCATTTTAAAATCTTTTTTTTTTTATTTCGTTTAATTTTTAACAGTGGATTAATTAACCTTTTCAGTTCCACTGACATTAAAAAAACAGTACCCTCGTAGTAGATTTGTCCTTCCACAGGAACAAATTGTTCTATAATTTTAAATAAATAGATTGTGTTTTTTGAGCGTACTACAATTTACCTTGCAACCGACAACCTTTCTAAAGTAATTAAAAGACTATGCACGCCTATGGGTGATGTTTGAACAATTTCAGGTTTGAAATCCCAAGTCAGTGGTTTCGGGTAGATTTGCTGTGCTGTGAAAGTTATACATAAATAATTACATATTGAGTCTGGTTTTTTGTCCAACGTCCAACAACAACAACTGTAACCTTGTGAATTTGGTGAGTTAATTTTGCTATACCTATCAATAGTTTTGCATTTAAACATAGTGTGGTGTTTATAGAGGAGGTATTTTTTATGTCCCTGTGCAGGGACAAAATAACTTTATCCTTAAGTGCAAATGCTTTTGATTTAGATATGTACTAGCTACTTATGTTTTCTTTTTTATTTCAGGAAATGTGGAAAAACAAGAAGCCCCTTACTGAAGAGGAACTGTTGTACTATTAAGAAAATGATGACAATACGAAATTGAGGACGATAAAAAAGGAGACATGACTGTCAAAGATAAAAATTTTTCACCTCTATTTGCAGAAAGTGATCTAGAAAATGAAGAACTAGAGAAAACGTGCTCAGAAGTACAAAATGAAAATGAAATGGAACTAGAAGAAAACTTCGATCTAAAACAACAAATAGATGACTTCCACAAAACATATGACCTCATTGAAAAATCTAAAATTTAATGGATGAATAATGTAACGTATGAAACAAGACGTATTTGGTGGTATACACCTGCCCCTGACCTTGTTTATGAAATACCTTTTCCTATTGATTTTTTCATGAGATATATTCCAGAAGAAGTAATGCAGCAGATGGTCAACATGACGAATTTATATATTACTCAGAAGACTATTCCACGAATGTGTCCAACAACATTGGAAGAAATGAAAAAGTTTATTGGTGTACATATCGCAATTGGCAATTTGCAGTTTCCGAGAGTTAGGATGTATTGGAGTCCCCTCCAATGGAATTTCGCTAATAAAAGATTCCATTGGCCTACATAGATTCTTCAAGCTTAGACAAGCATTACATTTAGTGCATATTACTAGCCGTCCCGACAATAACACAGACAGAATTTAGAAAGTCCGGGTTTTAGCGGGACAAAGTGGTATAATGTATGACTTTTTAATATATTAAGGTAGCACTACTGAAACAAAGCCGGTCTACAAGCATTTTGGTAGTGCCGCAGGGGTTGTCATGCAATTAACAGAAAGAATAAGTGATTAAAATCATGGTTTTATTTCGACAACTAATTAGGAAATTACTATCTTTTCCAATTTTTGTTGTCAAAATCAATTTTTGCAGTGATTACGATAAGCGTAAACCATTTTTCAAATGCTCAACTATCTACTGATAAAGAATTAAAGAAAAAAGGGCGTGGATCTTCTTCTGTTGCACTTAGTAATGACGGAATTATAATAACCAAATGGTACGATAACAAATCGATTATCACAGCATCCAATTTCATTGGAATCAAAAAAGAGGACTGCTGTACTAGATGGGACAAAAAATCAAATAGTTACTTTCAAATCCCAAGATCAGAAGCAATAAAAATGTATAATGAAAATAAGGGAGGGGTGGATAAGGTTGACTTTTTGTTAAGCATTTATCGTTCATTAGTCAGATCTAGAAAATGAACTATTAAGTAGGGATGGGAAAAACCTACCGATTTTAACCGAAAACCGGTTTTTCTAGTTCGCAATAACCGGTTTTATCGGTTGTTTTTTTGTCCCGGTTATAACCGGTTTTTTTATTTTTAAAGTAAAAACCGGTTATTAGGTTTTTACGGTGATTATGATTAGGTTAGGTATTTTTTTGGATCGCAATCATAATTATTATTTTCAAGTAATTATTCCAAACAAAACCATAATTCAAATTTTATTTTATTTTATAAATACAGAACCAAACTGAAAAAGTGCAAACTCTCATCAGCCAGAAACAATTAAGTTTTATTATAATATTTCGTTGAACAGGTATTTGTAATCATAATATTTACATAAGAAGTGATCTTTTACATCATCTATTTTTCACACTTGACTCTTGACATTGAAAGTGGGTGAATGGTTGTTTCTAGTTGTTTCTGATTACCAAAAATAATGTTCTGACTATAAATATCGAATTACCCATTACGAATACGAATCTCCAAGGATTTCCCTACGTTTTCAAAACGATACACACATACAGGAAGTATTAAATGAGTTAAAATGTACCTATTATACAAATATACAAACGTGTTAAAAGTAATACATGATAATTTTTTTTTGATGGTAGTAAAAATAAAAGATGAATTGCATTATTCAATTTATTTTTAAGTAAAATATTTATGTTGATATTATTTTTTTTAAATCCCATTTGAAAGAGGGAAATTTTGGGAAAATTGAAAAGGTTGGGGTGGGGAATTTTTTGGGTTTGGGAGGAGAGGAAAATTGGTGGGTATTTTAGAGGATTATATTTTTAAATGGTAAATTAAATTTGCATCATTAATTGAATACAATAATTGCATATTATATTCTACTCTCATTATATTCATTGACAATAGAACTTGAATTATTTTAGCGCTCTCTGTTGAGCAGTAGTGTAATAATTTTGGTTTACTGCTCTCTGCATCTGACTACAACCAGATGGAATTCTGTCTACCATATGCTTAAAAGATTTACACTAATGTCCCCATATATAGCAACAATATTGGCAGATCCCTCAATTAAAAAAGCACCGAGGATGATTTCTGATTCAGATATAAAACTAATCACTGAAATTGTAAGCATTTTATCGCCTTTCGATGAGGCCACAAAGGAGATTTCGGGTTCCCAGTACATTACTGCTAGCCTTGTTATCCCCCTTGTGTCTATTATCGAAAGATTTTTAAGAAACCTCAAGCCAAACCTTAGTACAGCTCAAAACTTATACCAAAAGCTTATAACTAGCCTTCAAGAGAGGGGTACTAGGCTTTTACGAAATCCCCTGCTTTGCCATGCTACAATCACGGACCCGAGGTTCAAAAAACTATATCTGAATCCGTATATAGCGGAGACAGTCACATCCAATTTAGGCTCAGAAGTTAGGACGTAACTGACCGAAATCGGAAAACTTTCTCCTTCCTGCTCCTTCCAGAATGAAGAAGCCAAAGTGAGTTTAAAATCAAACCCTCTTTGGTCTTCACACGATCTGGAGTTGGTGAACAGTGGTTTCAGTTCAAGTTCTCAGGACACACAGATTCAAAGTTCTTTTTCAAATGAACTGACTCTATATCCGCAGCGGCCTTTGCTGCCAAGTGATCCGTTTTCATTCTGGGATCAGAACAGAACCTGTATGCCAGGCTTGGCTTTTATAACTAAAAAAATACATGTCGTTGGTCGGAAGTTCGGTGGCATCAGAGAGACTTGTGTCATCATTGAATGATATTGTGTCAGATGAGAGAAGCCGCTTAACCGACCAACATTTTATATGAACGAGTTTTTCTTAATAGGCTTCATGAAAAATACTGGCCAACATAATGCTAAATCCATTTCATATAATATAACCTATTTGTAACCTTCTAACCTATACTTTTTTACTTAAAATATTACTTCATATTCTTTTATTGTATATTATTGCAATATGTATATATTAATCTTACGCTATATTATATTTAATAATAATCATAATAATCATAATCATAATTAATAATAAAATAATAAATAAATATAATAATTAATAGAATAAAATGGTTTTATTAAAAATTGTGTTTTATTTATATTGATATTGATGTTCTTTCGATAGTTCTAATTTTGATCATATTGATATCGAGTCGAATGAAGTATCGCAAACTAAAGTGCATTGTAAATGTAACTTTGTAACTATTGGATTAAAAAAACCGAAAACCGGTTTTTGGAAAAACCGGTTTTTTTGGCCGGTTATAACCGCCAGGTTAAACCGTCAGCAAAAAAAACCGGTATAACCGAACACCGGTGTTTTGTCCAAAAACGCCATCCCTACTATTAAGATGATATTTCACGCAATTGATCTGGCTTTAGTGAATTCGTGGCTGGAGTACAAACACCAAGCTCTTGTTTTAGGAATCAACAAAAAAAAGATAATGGATCTTCTGGCATTTTGCGAAAGTGTAGCAGAGCATCTAATATTATTTAAAAATCTTCCTAAGCGAGGAAGGCCAAGTGACAAGGATTCGCGAGTTCTAGCAAAAAAAGTGTGAAGCAAGACCTTTCGTAGAAATAAGACCTGACGGCTACAACCATACTCCCAATGTAGACGAAAAAAAGATAATTCTAGATGCAAATTGGAGGGGTGCAAAAATAAGACCCATATATTTTGTTCCAAATGTGAAGTTCATCTGTGTCTGATGAAGGGAAGGAACTGTTTTTCAAAATTTCATTCAAAATAATGTTCGTTTTGTTATTTTTATGTGAATAAATATTTCCAGCGTAAAGAATGTTTTGTATTATTTTGATTCACCAAGACATAATGTTCCTTCAGAGAGACATTACAAAAAACTACTAAAGATTATGAAAATGTTACTTTTACGAAAAATAATCTCTTAATTATGGCAATTAAAGTACGCAAAATAAATTATATAATTTTTTTCTCAAAAAACGACAGACGTATACTTCACTGATCGTAATGTCTCTCTGGAGGGACAAATTCACTGAAAGGGTTAAACTGTGATTGAAGAAATGGCCCTATGTACGTTACATTTCTAAACCCTATAATACGCACTTGCTGTGACGCCATGCTTAATCTTATCTCTAAAGCATCTAATTTATTTTAATACTGCGTAATTTTCACGAAAATAAATACAGCAGCTTTATATCTGATTTAAGATAAATTATTTAATATTTATCACAAATAAAAACTAGTAATCAAACCGGACGCGCGCTATTACGAGGGTTATTTTAAAAATTATTAATACTTGGCCATTCGACAATTGACCAGGTGCATAGAATAACTGCTATAATTGAAAGATCATTAGAGAAAAGAAAAGTCTGTTCTGCAACCTTCCTAGATGTGGCACAGGCGTTTGATAAAGTCTGGCATAAGGGTTTGATACATAAACTTAAATCATTCATGCCTAAACAATATTCAAATATATTACAATCATATCTAGCGAACAGATATTTTAGAGTTAAACAAGAAGATGCATACACTGATCTCAAGGATATTGAAGCAGATGTTCCACAAGGGAGTGTATTGGGTCCAGTCCTATATCTAATATACACGTGTGATATACCTGAACTAGAAGACGACACCATAGCTGCCTTCGCAGATGACACTGCTGTCTTAGCGGTAGGTGACACCGTCGAAGAAGCTACAGAAAAACTACAAAATTCAATAAATAAAATCCATGAATGGACCAAAAAATGGAAAATTAAACTGAATGAGAATAAATCAGTCCATATAAATTTTACCAATAAGAGAATTAATAATATTCCTATTAGAATAAATGATGTCCAAGTGCCTATTGCAACATCAGCAAAGTACTTGGGGATCACTCTTGATGCGAAACTTCGCTGGAAAGCTCACGTGAAGAAGAAAAGAGAAGAACTAGGCATCCGCTACAAGAAAATGTATTGGTTAATGGGAAGACATTCCTCTCTATCCATAAATAATAAACTCCTAATCTATAAACAAATACTGAGACCAGTATGGACCTATGGCTACCAACTCTGGGGCTGTGCCAAGCCTAGTAACAACGACCTTCATCGGGACCTCAAGATGGAAGACGTCAATCAGATAATCAAGAAATTTGCAGGGAGCCATGAACAACGACTACATCATCATGTAAACGTCGAGGCTATCCAGCTCCTCGACAATACGAACCTAGAAAGAAGGCTCAAAAGAACAAAGCCTTTTGAACTGGTATAATGAGTGAGTGAAAAGCAGAGTAAAGTGTTGTGCGAGTATGCATGCTAAATTTAATGCTAGTTATTAGAAATAATAGGAAAGATACTAGTGAGTAGACACCTAATTTTAAGATTTCATTAGTAATTTAAGTTAGAAACAAATTGATAATTTGTCTTACTGACCAGATTTTAATGTAAGTACACTTCTGTGTCTTTAGTAAAAAAAAAAAAGAAAAAAAAAAATTAATACTTGGCCATTGGTAGATATATAACGCAAATCCTTTGACTGGATATAAATAGGCGTACTTCATGAAGTTTTAAAGGGAACCCCAATTTTCGGAATATTGGTTATAATCGAACCGATTGTAACTCAAACACAACTTAACGGTCAAAAAACAGGTTAAAATGGTCAAAGGGCATAAAGATTAGGCATATTCACGATAATATACAATACACTGAAGTGATAAGTCAAGATTGAAGTATTTGTTGGAGACAATATGATCGCGTTATTCGCACGTACAGTTAAGCTTTCTATCCGGACTTTTAACCTGCAGCATATCGTCTAAAGGTGTGGGAAAGTTTCATTTTATCGATGGAATTGTAAATAAGGACACATAGTTAAAGATTTTAGAATCTCTTTTACCGAATATTTAACAGAGTTGAAGGAAAAGAGTAAGAGGGGTAAATTCAAGAAAAAATTGTAAGTAATATAAGATTTATTACACCGGAATTGTGCTAGAACTTGTTAAAAACTTTTGGATGTAGTTGAAATTAAAGAGAATGTCACTTAGTGGTAAACTTTTTTTGTATTTTTTTTTTGTCCATATTACATATTGTATGCGTTTTTTTTTAATTGTTGTTATTCTGTTTAATTAATCGTTTTAATTACTTTTGTTCTTGTTCTCTAAAATTTATTGTTCTTTTCAATCTAACGCTCGGTCAACTAACCTGGGAAGCGCCTCAAATACAGTGTAACAAATTCTAGCTTCAAATGCAGGGACTCTGCATATTGCCTCAGCTATCTCCACATGGATGAGTGCTTGTACCAGTTCCATGACCAAACCATGACCAAGCTGTGTTTGTAATGACTTTTGTATACCTCTTGTATATTGGTATTTTTTAAATTTTGACCATAGTACTGAAGATGGATTTGTAAGTCGAAAGCGCTCAGATAGTAATTAAATGCTTTACACACTTTTAAAATACTTTTCTTTTCAATTCATTCATTTGTCATAAGTGTGTACGAAACATATTAGTATTTTGCAATTATTATTACGAATAAGAGTCCGAGGAACTTCTCAGAACTCCCAGTTCTGTAGCGTATGTACGTTACATAAAAAAAATACAAAAATAGAAAGATTTTGATGACGACATAATGCAACGTTTAATGAAATGAATTCGTAAAATAAGAAATTTATTAAAACAAAATACTTACGTTAACAAAAATCTAACCTAAAACTTTATCGTAAATGTTCAGACACAGCTATATCTCATAATCACATCTGATTTGTTTGGCTAACAACCAGAAACTGAGGATATACATTTTTGAAACTCATCATCAAATTTTCAACTTGACCTTTGTTTATTTAAAAACTGGTAATTAAAAACATCTCATCGTTAAGGCACAACAAAATTATCTTCACTGATTATTTTTGAATAACTGTACGAAGGTACTTAAATCGAGCATTAAAAGCATTGTAGATAATAGCATTGTGCAAATATGCGAATTATCTGGTTATTATAATAACGAATCACTTAAACATTTTAATATTGAATTGTAATCGGAAATATGTCAAATTAATTAGCAGTTTTATAAAACGCTTTGATAATCTTATTATCGATTTTTTTTTATTTAATTTACAACTTTATATATACATAAATCGCATACAGTATGTCCATGCCTAGTGTGCCTAACAGGAAAATTTTTTATATTTATTTTTAGGGAAAAAATCGTGCTTGATAAAAAGTTTTGTTTGTTATAAAATCGCATAATATAAAATAAGGCTCAAGTTGTTTAAACCTTTATTTTAAAGTTAATTTTATGTAAATCCCATGCATTTTTGTTGTCATCTTCCTTCTTTGTGGTCAAAGAAATTGCTCATAATCCGCATATTATGTTCGAAAGCAAATTCAATTACTCTTCTACCATCTTCTTCTCCAAAACTACCCTGGTTGAAAGTATTAATTCTTCCATTACAATTTATTCAGGTATATTCATGAATTATATTATGTAAGTTGACTGTAACTAGTTTAGAAGGTTTAGTTTTGAAAAAATTCGACTTTAAAGTCAAGACAGTATTTTCGAAATTTCTCAAAAAATTCCCTTTTTTAACACTGCGCAGCATGTGTGAGGCAAAACTATTTTTTTAAATTTATTTTATATTTATTTGCCCAAATTGGGCGATGTTTTAGGTACCTTTCAAGTTAAAGAATCTGTATGTAGGTATACGCATTTTTTTATTGAAAAAAAAATAATATACTTTCGAGATATAGCGCCAAATGGACTGATAGGCTCGGTCGTCCAATACACATAATGTAGTTCCTTCTAGCGTTTAAGAACTGAAATACTATACGAATAATTGCCAAAGTCACTCAAACTAAATCCCGGGGTTCCCTATCCTTTAAAAATGCATTTATAATGGCATGCCACTGCAATTTTCTATGTCTCTAAAAAATTTAAAAGTGTCTTAGTAGTATCGTCTTTGTATCGCGATATTCACATCAATCCGTCAACTGGAGATGCCCAAAAACTAGAAATAATATCTTTCTACAACCTGAAAAAAACTGGAGTAGATGTGGTAGATAGAATAGCTTTAAATATAATGCAGCCAGAGGAACTAGAAGATGGACAATGGTAACATTTTATAGCCACAAAATGTGGCTGCAATTAACGCTTTTGTTATAACCAGGCACAATTATCCAGATGCAACCTGTAGCAAAGAGAGAAGAATCTTAAAAAAAAAATAAGACTTGACTTGGTTAAACCAAAGATTGCAGCATGGGTTTTAACTGAGACGTTGCCTAGATCCAGATCTTTCACCAAACAAAAGGGGATATTGCAAACCTGTTGTGCAGAGTGTCCAAACCAAAATTAGGAAAAAAATTTCAATTTTAGGTCAAAGTCATTTTTGCTGGTAGTTTTGGAGTAAAATCTTGTGTTTTGTTAGTTTTTAGTGATGTATTTCTTTATTAAACTGAATAGGTTTTAAAAAAGGTGAAAAATTGCCAAAAAAAATAACAGGCCTCACCCGTGTACTCGTGTAATTTTTAACCCACCCGTCCAGTGGTGGGTTGAAATAACTCAACAACTACCTAAGTGTTGACACGTGTCCACCCCCAAGTTGAGGAGGTAACCACCCCCAGAGAAAAAGCACATATTGACATAGGGTAGATTTTGACCTTTGAGTTATCTATTAACTACTGTCAAAATTTCAAGCACATACATAGTTGCATATCAAAAAATTTAGAGATTTTCTACTATTTTTACCGTCATATCCTGGATTATAATACTCGTCTTTATCTGATGACACAAAGCCAAGTTGTAATTAAGATACTATTTTATTAGGAATAAGCCACAATTAAAGGTTAAAACAAGTTTATTGACGTTTCAATTTTCACTTCGGAAATCGTTCTCAAAATAAAAACATTAATAAATTTACCAAAAAACATATTAAACAAAAAATTGGAAAAACCACTGCAAGAGAATAGGAATCCCCATAGAAAATGACGTACTGTTCTCTCTGAACTTTGCAAATAACCAAGTCGTCCTAGCTCAAGATTCTTATGATCCAGAAATTATAAAACGCGTCTATACAGAGACTATGTAAAATGGTGGTTACAAGTCAGCATGAAGAAAACAGAATATTTAGTTATCAATTCACATGCAAGGTTTGAAGTTTTGATAGACGAGGACGTGGAAATCAAACAAGTGGAAACATTTACATATCTATGTGCACTCATTGATAAGAACGGCTTGGGAGAAACCGAAACTAAACACCGCATTAATCAGGGATGTAAAATTGTAGGATGTGTGAACTCCTTATGGGAGGATCGCAACATTCGGATCGAAACAAAAATAGAATAGGTTAAACCAAAATTGAATCAGTTCTTTATTATGGCTTTAAAGTATGGACAATTAATGCAGACCTGAAGAGAAGATTGTTGGCAGTTGAAATGGATTATTTGAGAAGAAGTGCTAGAACATCAAGACTGGAAAGGAAGACCAACGAATCTATGAGAAATAACATGCTACAGAAACGGTCATTGACAGACGGAAGTCCCCTGGAAGAAGAAAAAGAGGTAAACGTCAACGCTCATGGAATGAAGGAAACAGAAGAGCGATGGAATCGAGAGATTTAGAGTAGGAGCATGCCTTGGACCGGGAGGATTGGCGGAGGAGAACGAGAATACGGCGATAGCTGTCTCCAAAATGTATTGCATTTACAAGTTGGATCCTGTAATATATATGTATAGATCCAAAGATCTGGATCTAGGCAATGTCTCAGTTAAAACCCATGCTGCAATCTTTGGTTTAACCAAGTCAAGTCTTATTTTTTTTTAAAGATTTTTCTATCTTTGCTACAGGTTGCATCTGGATAATTGTGCCTGGTTATAACAAAAGCGTTAATTGCAATCACATTTTGTGGCTATAAAATGTTACCATTGTCCATCTTCTAGTTCCTCTGGCTGCATTATATTTAAAGCTATTCTATCTACCACTTCTACTCCAGTTTTTTTCAGGTTGTAGAAAGATATTATTTCTGGTTTTCGGATTGATGTGATTATCGCGATACAAAGAAGACCTACTAAGACACTTTTAAATTTTTTAGAGACATAGAAAATTGCGGTGGCATGCCATTATAAATGCATTTTTAAAGAATAGGGAACCTCGGGATTTAGTTTGAGTGACTTTGGCAATTATTTGCATAGTATTTCAGTTCTTAAACGCTAGATCGAACTACATTATGTGTATTGGACGACCGAGCCTATCAGTCCATTTGGCGCTATATCTCGAAAGTATATTATTTTTTTTTAATAAAAAAATACGTATACCTACATACAGATTCTTTAACTTGAAAGGTACCTAAAAGATCGCCCAATTTTGGCAAATAAATGTAAAATAAATTTAAAAAAATAGTTTTGCCTCACACATGCTGCGCAGTGTTAAAAAAGGGAATTTTTTGAGAAATTTCTAAAATACTGTCTTGACTTTAAAGTCGAATTTTTTCAAAACTAAACCTTCTAAACTAGTTACAGTCAACTTACATAATATAATTCATGAATATACCTGAAGTAAATTGTAATGGAAGAACTAATACTTTTAACCAGGGTAGTTTTGGAGAAGAAGATGGCAGAAGAGTAATTGAATTTGCTTTCGAACATAATATGCGGATTATGAGCAATTTCTTTGACCACAAAGAAGGAAGATGACAACAAAAATGCATGGGGATTTACATAAAATTAACTTTAAAATAAAGGTTTAAACAACTTGAGCCTTATTTTATATTATGGGATTTTATAACAAACAAAACTTTTTATCAAGCACGATTTTTTCCCTAAAAATAAATATAAAAAATTTTCCTGTTAGGCACACTACCCATGGACATACTGTATGCGATTTATGTATATATAAAGTTGTAAATAACATAAAAAAAATCGATAATAAGATTATCAAAGCGTTTCATAAGACTGCTAATTAATTTGACATATTTCCGATTACAATTCAATATTAAAATGTTTAAGTTTAATTCTTTTTTAAAGTAGATACTATTTTATTGGAAATAGGCCACAATTGAAGGTTAAATTTTATTTTATTTTAACCTTTAATTGTGGCTCATTCTCAGTACAATAGTATCTACTTTAAAACGCCACAAGAAAATAGCTTCAGAACAATATCAAGTTGTAACTCTTCCATATTTCGCTAGATAACAAAATTATTACAACATTTATGCAATGATAAAAATTATAAATTTTTTGGAGAAACAAGGACATTTGCAAATTTTACCACTTTCAGGCAGCTTTAAGAGGAGATGTTTAAGAAAAATCCTAAAAAACTTTTACGTATTATAGTATATAGAGGTCTAAAACTGTGGACAACAAACTTCTACTTTCTATTGTAATTTGTGTTTAAATTTTTGATGTAACTAACTCTCAAAGCTTTAAATACGTGTTATGTAAATAAATTTGCACGTATGTGTTTCCCCAAGGGTGCGACATGTTTTATTATAACAGCAATGAGAAGAGCCAAAGCAAGTCCTACTTCTTTTCAATGTGACTTGTGACTGACCGGTAAGAGGTAGATAGCAAATAAAACTATCAGACAAAATAAAATGGCTAAACCTATCAATAATTACTTACTATAAATATATAACTTCTTGTACTAAAACCAGCTTAGCATGTAAACCAACACTCATACTTTAACTAATATCATACGAGCACTAAAATTGTCTGCTTTCAAATCCAATTAAAAGCACACCATTTAAAACAGCAAGGTCTGCTTGAAATACTATAATAACTGAAATAATTATTTCAAGCTTATCTCGTATAGAAGCGAAAATCAGCTAATTGTAAATGTACAGAGTGGTTTATTATGCACTATAATAAAAATTAATAGTGTTGTAATTAAATTATTATATTACACCATTTGTTGATTCTGAGCAAAAAATAAAAAGATAAAATTCTTAATGTTTGTAGATTATAGTCATAAGCAACATTTCTCTCAAATAAATTTTAAAAAACAGAAAGGTTTTAACAAAAATATTAAATCCTGGAAGTATATACAAAAATCGGTTTTAAAACGTTTTTTTTGGTAAACATCTCAAACTACTCACAGATAGTACTCGTTTATCGGGGATTCACAGCTTTATGCTGTAGATAGTTGTTCAAATTATGTAAAAATTGATTAGTTTTCACTTAAATCTAGTTCTCGCATTACAATGGCCAAATTAAATGAACTCGCTGGCCCGTGTGGTATAAAAAGAAAACGTGTTGTGAAAGTAAGAAATCCAAACAATCTTTCAATTCAGGAAATGTTAGAATTCTGAAATTTGTAATATTACTAATAGGGGTAGAAAATTGGGGACAGAAATTATGGGGGCGAAGATAAGGCAAGCAAAATAAACGCTACTTGTGCGAACGACACTCAGGGTTTTGTTAGGAGAGCTGAGGTCGTGGATAAGTAAATGACATGGGGTCAAATTGGGGCAACTACAAATATATAAAACAAAGGGTCATGAATGCCTTGGGACAAATAAAACAAAAAGAAACAGGAAACACCTCTAGTAATTTATAAAGAGCGCCACTTCAAGGTGCCTAATTATAACCATTACAACAGCTAGTTGTTACTAGGGAAGTAATTATCAGAAATGCAAAACATATCTTTTTCAAATGAAACTCAAAAAAAGGGTTAGTTTAAAAAAATAAACAAAATGTGAAGAAACAAAATTTAACATTTTTTGCTGTGTCACCACAAACAGTTACAAAATAGACAGTGCAAAAATGTTACAAAAATAGTCGCAAAATACAAAAATACAAAAAACTTACATGTGTCATCTGTTTACAAATTCCAAGAGTTTGAGATACTAGAAAAACTTACAAATGTTACCGCACAGAGATTAATCTTTCTTTAATACAAACAAAATAAATACCTAAATATCGAAAATAATAAAGCTAGCTGTCATATGTTAACATTAAATTTAAGAAACTGAACAAATAAATTGACAGCTAAAGTCAAACCCTAAAATGTTAAAATTTATTAATTAATACAAATCCTTTTAAATTCTAATGAAAGCAATTATTACTATTATTAAAAAAAATGTCTGTCTTTACTTTTGAACAAACACTGCATCGTACACTGCGAATTGGATCGACCATTTGAGGCCGAAGCCGGCACTGAGCACAAAACTTATGACTCTGCCTCTTAAAACTCAGGAACAGGTAGAATTAGACTGCATTAACTAATTAACTGCTACTAAAATTGTTTTCCATAGTAAAACGAAGATTTCCATGAAAAGGGAAAAAGCAAAAAACAGAAAACTACAAATTCGACGTGAATTTGGACATAACGCTGGAGCCTATCACTCTTGACTTGACCGCAGCTCCAGAGAGAGTGCTCTTTAAAAATTGATCGCATAAGTTAGAATAAACAAAGCACTTTGGGTATAAACAAGACACAACGAAAATGAAGACGTAAATTATTAATTTGAAAACGCAATATCGGGCGGTTTGAACAAAGAAATATCGAAGAATTTGCGCCTGTGACATAAACAAACAATAAAATTATTTTTTATCGACTTGGCGACATGAAAAGAACGAAATATTATTTGGGTCTTAAATTGAAAGATACGAACTAAGAAACATTGAAAAAATTCTTCGTTAGTATAATGCATATATAAGGAGAATATCATTTAATACATATACGAGAGGATTTCAAGAAATTTACAAATGCTACAAATTGAAGTAGAATCTGAGTCCGATGAAGGAAAGTTAATTACTTTCATTCATACGTTCATTACCTAATGAACATTATAATATAATATTTTACCCCAAAAAGACAATAGTTCTGAAAGTTAAGATAAGAATATTTAACAAAATGATATAGATCCATCTGCTAGTGGTAATGAAAATATATGGACAGATACAACAGATAATATAAAAAAAATACTTTTTTTCGTAGATTCGTTCAGACTATGAATTGACAATAACTTATTGCAAATTATAGCCTCGCAGATGAACAGCTACGCCGTTAAAGTGCTATCTACTAGTAGTGGAGGTGAACGCTCGAGAATTTCTAGTGCAATACATTCTGGAACAATACGGTTACCTAAAATTCAAGACTACTACAATAGCTATTTTTAACGTGTTTTCAAAAATATATAAGCAGAGACTGGTATTTACTCATCATAACATGCTTTCACTTTTCATAAAATGTTCAAAACATGAACAACTCCCGAAAGATCGCTTATACAAAATCAGACCATTACTAAATTATTTTAGCATCAAAATGAAAACTGTGATGGGCCTGCGTAGCGCAAGCGGTAGGATGCTTGACTCGCAAGCCGGTGGTCCGGGGTTCGAATCCCACCGCCGGCAAGAACATCTAGACATTTTAAAAATGTCTATAGGCCCCAGGTCGACTCAGCCTGAATAAAAATGAGTACCTTGGGTAAAACCAGGGGTAATAATAGACGGTTGAAGCGTAGCACTGGCCATGTTACCTTCCTTGTATACCGTAGGCCCTAGATATAGCAGACTACCCTGCTATACTCCCAAAGCCGCGACAGCGGTATAAAACGGGAGACTATTATTATATAATGAAAACTGTTTATTATCCAGAAAAAACATTGTCCTTACATGAATCGATGGTCGTTTGGAAGAACCTTTCAAACAAACGTCACACATCAGTTCTACCAAATTTAAAAATCAACTAGGACAGGTGAAAAATAGAAGAGGTAGAAAAACTAGTGCCTATCGTTCAATACAACAAATTTATGGGTGGAATAGATCTCGGAGATTAGCTAATATGATACTATTTAGTGACATGAAAGACATTACGATGGTATAAAAACTTCCACATACGTCAACTATATTTGCATAATGCTAATAATGTTTTTAATAAATATTCTGTTAGGAATTGTAGTTTGAGAACAACTGTTGCCAAAAATATTACCCTCATTTCCAAAACCACCTTCATTTACAATTAATGTAAGCAATATTGGACATGTACCTCTCAAGATTGGACTGGTTAATGAACAATGTCGTTCATGCACAAAGAAAAAGATACCCAAGGCAAATGTTTTGTGGAGTATTATAAATAAAATATTCCACAGTTATTTTTTTAATAAGTTTTATTTTGTCTTTCATAAATAAATTTTCGTAAATATTTACATTATTTTATAAAGACGCTTAAGTGCGTCCTTCAACTGCGTTTTTTGACCATCCTACTAATATGCAAAGGACGTACATGAACGCTTTGCAAAAAATATCAAAAAAATATTAATTTGGCTAACAATGGGATATTTATAGCCAATTAAGTTAAATGTTTTGCACTTTTCGTTAAAAAAAAACTGAAGAGTTGGGGAGGCTTCTTTAGAAAAGATATTGCTGAGAAAATATCATATTATGTAATTAGTATAATATCAAAACAACGGAATTTTTAGGTATAAAAGATAAGTATTGGGCATCACCCAAATTTTTAAATTTTAAAGGATTAATACAAATAAGTATATAATATACTACCACACGAAAAGGAAAATTATTATATCCTTTTTGTAACAAAAAATTAACAAGTTTATCTTTTAATTAACATTCTGAAAAATATCTTTGTACCATAAACAATTACTTATTTGAGAGAGGTGAGTAAGATAATTCATCATAATTCGCCGTTTTGAATTCACTGCTGAACATAGGCCCACTGTAAATAATTCCATTGCATCTGATCGATCTTGAGCACCTTGAATCCATTTGTGCTGGATGCGGTTGATGTCATTAGACAAAATTATTCGAAGACGTCCTTGATTACCATAAGCGTCATGTCTAGGTCTTCATTCTAAAATTTTAATATTCTTGGGCCATCTTTCATCTCTGACTCTGACAACATGTCCTGCTCAGTTTTTCTCTTTACTATGATCTCTACCTCATGTTGTTTAAAAACTCACAATTTATACATGTTCCCAATTATTCTTTTTTATAGCTCTTTGTAATAAAGCGGTGAATAGTTTAGTAGCGATAGTGTTTTCTTTCCTTTTAACCTTCTCCAAGAGAAATATCCTTGTGTTGCCACACTACATTGTTACTGCCGCTGTTGGGCTATTATTTATATTCCGAAGAAGAGTTGTATGCGTTTGATCAATACTGCTTTCTGTTGCAAGAGCTCTTAACATGTGGCTGTTCTGTAATAAGTCAAATGCTTTCTTTAAGTCTACAAATATGAATATAGATGGCTTGTGGTATTCTATAACTTTCTCTATCAAGGATTTCCTTACTTGTATGTGGTCAGTCGTTCCAAAACCACTCCTAAATCCGCCTTTGTCTAGTAGTTGGTGAAAATGTAGCTTATATAAATGGAATAACAAGCTGATAGATCTGCAGTGTCCAATTTCTGTTACATGCCCTATTTTTATGAAGTAGTTCTTTCAAAGAGGCAGATATTATAAAGAGTTTTTAAAGTTTTTATGACAGATTCGCCTCCTAGTTTTATAGTTTCGCTTATAATGTCATTTTCTTCAAATGTTTTGTTATTTTGTATATCTTTTAACGCTGATTTAGTTTCTTCTTTCGATTATATCTGTTTTCATCAGCTAAATTCTTGAAAATAAAAATCCACCTGTTTTTGTATTTTTTTCAAATTCTATCAGGAACAAAATTATGAATTTTAAGCATTACTTTTGCGACCCACTGTGTATAATCTTATCTTCTTGATTTTTCACGTGTCTTGGTAAATCTCATATTTCAAAATGATTCGCGTCTTTGTTTTTATTTCCAGCTTTGGTCAGTAATTTTTTATAATGATCTTGGCAGGATATTTCTGTTTAGGTTTGTTGGTATTTTTCCCTTGTTGGCATTATTTGTTTAAACAAGGTGCACTTCTTACTACTTATCGTTCATGTGGATAAACTCTCTTATCTAAAATGGTTTTGGGCTCAAATATTATTTTATGTCAGTTATGTCAGTTAAAACAGACTCGGTTATGATAATCTAAATGGTAATATTTTATTGGAAGCACGCGTGGTTTCTATTTTCAGTAATAATAACCCACCCAGTATTAACGCAAATCAGCAAATTGATATTATATCAGTTAATTGAGACGAATGACGAGACATTCAAATGAAATGCGTAAGACATTATTAATCAACCAACAAGCGTATTGTTGTGTGACGAAACTGAACAGAACAAATTTCTTGACACGTATGATTAATGGTCTTGTAAACATATAAAGTAATAGATAGTCTAAAGCAATATATTGTTAATAGAGAACAAATATTATATTAGGCTACTAGCTAAAACCTATTTTTACATTCCCGAAATTCCCAAAGTAAAGATGTACATTATTAAATTCCGCCTTAAAATATCTAAACTAAATAATTTTTTAAAGACAATTAATTAAAAAATTATAGAGTATGATGCAAATCTATGGAATAAATTCATTATTTCAGAAACGGAGAACGTTTTAAAAAAAATCTTAAAACAGGTAAATTTTAATTTTTGAATGGACATATTGCAATTAATTGCAATACATATGTACAGCTGGTTCCCAAAAAAACTAATACGACTCTTAAAGCGCATTCTGTAGAAAAAGAGCAGTGTGTTCTGGAGGATAAATACTTATTATTTACGTACTATCACTGTCACTTACAAATCTTAAAATTTTTCAGATAACTTATTCTGTTCAACCTCAAAAAATGGCTCCACATGCTAGCAAAGAACTAAAAGCAAGAATTGTAACGAAATTAAAAGATGGTTGGTCACTATGTGCCGTAGCAAATCACTTTAACGTAAGAAAAACAACAGTTTTTAATATTAATAAAAGATAGAGAACAAGAAACTCTCGAAAGAAAGCAAGGTTCTGGAAGACCAAAAGTATCTACCGCTCATGAAGATCGTACACATTTGGAGAGATTAGAAGAAAATCCTTTTGAAGATGCGAAAAGTGCAAGAATTATGTCACAGTTTCCGGGAAGAAAGACAACAACTTAGCGCAGAATTAAAGCATCGCGTCTTAGGTACCGAACCGCAGCAAAACAACAAGCTTTTACACCACGATAGAAGCAATCAAGACTTATATTTGCTTTAAACCATCAGCTACAAATGAAGATTTTTGGGACAGGGTAATATTTACAGATGATTGGTGTGTATAGACTAGATAATAATAGATTTAATCCTCTATATGTTGATAGATGTCGAGTCTTCTTCTTCAAGTGCCCTGTCCGTTGCGAACGTTGGCTATTAACATGGCAATTCTGATCTTGTTTGCGGCGCTTCTGAATAGTTCGACCGATGTGAGCCCGAACCACTTCCTCAGATTTTGGAGCCACGAGTGTCTTCTCCTGCCTGGCCCTCGCTTACTGTCTATTTTTCCCTGGACAATCAATTGCAGTAGACGGTACTTATCGTGTCTCAATATGTGGCCTAGATATTCAAGCTTTCTTTGTTTAATTGTATTCACGATTTCTTTCTCCTTTCCGATTGTTTGGATTACCTCTATGTTGGTGACATGTTCGGTCCAGGATATACGGTACACCCACATTTCGAATGCTTCTAGTTTTCTCGTGAGCGTCCCCGTCAGCGTCCAGGCCTCCATACCATACAGTAAGATCGGAAAAATGTAGCATTTAACTAGACGTAGTTTTAGGAGAAGAGACAAATCCCTGCTTATGAGGAGCTTTTTCATATTGCTAAATGCTGCTCTAGCTCGTTCTATTCTCTCCTTAATTTCTGTGGCCTGTTCCCATTTTGCATTTACGTTGGTGCCAAGGTACACATAAGATTCTACATGGTCAATTAGTATGTTACTTATCCGTAACTGTCGAGCAGGCTGTTGCTTCCTGCTTATCAGCATCCACTTTGTCTTCTTGAAGTTGTATTCCTCACTAACTGAATAAACTCTTTACATTACCTGCTGTAATTCGTCTATGGTACTGGCAAGGATCACCGTGTCGTCGGCAGATCTTATATTGTTCGTTAACTCGCCGTTTATTTTTATGCCCTCATTTGCATTTTCCATACATTTCTTAAATATTTCTTCGGAATTAATATTGAATAGGAGTGGGGATAATATACACCCCTGACGGACACCTCTTTTGATCTGCACACTTTCAGTGAGTTCGTTGCCAATTTTTGCTCTTGCTGTTTGACCCCAGTATAGGTTTACCACAATTCGAATGTCCTTGTCGTCAATACCTGTCTTTCGCAGAATATCTATCAATTGTTCATGATTGACATTGTCAAATGCTTTTCTAAAATCCACAAAGCACAAATACACGTCCTTATCAACGTCTCTACACTGCTGTATAAGCACCTGGAAAGCGAAAATTGCTTCTCTAGTTTCAAGTGCTTTCCGAAAGCCAAAACTGCGATCTATCAATATTTGACTCACATTTATCATATATTCTTCTATGAATGATCTTAGTGAACGCTTTAGTGACATGATTGATCAAGCTTATAAGCCGGTAGTCATCACAGATCTGGGCATTTGGTTTCTTCGAGTTTGTAATAAATGTTGACTGCAGCCAGTTCTCCGGGATTTTACCGCTATTATATATGTTGTTAAAAAGTTCAACTAGATTATCAAGGAACTGTTTGTCTGATTTACATAGGATCTTTAATATTTCGCAGGGCACATTGTCCGGACCTGCTGACTTATTGTTTTTTAGTGCTGCAATGGCATCTTCTATCTCCGATTTAAGGATTGAAGGTCCTGTTTCTCCTTCTCCATATAGGTGATCATCAGTCCTGTCAGATGCAAATAATTTTTCTATGTATGATTTCCATGTTTCTAAGATCGTTGATGGCTCCGAGATAAGATTTCCATCGCCATCTTTTATGCTGTTGGGTGACTTATTGAATTTCCTCTTGTTTGTCACTGATTTTATTTTTTTGTGCAAATTGTAGTGTATTGAAGATATCGAGTAGTTGGTCATTTTAGCGCCAATGTATGGAGATAAATTTCATCCAGAGGAATGGATATGGTATGGGGTGTTATGGCAGGTTTATTGGGCAGACTTATCTGAATATTCTAAAAAACATCATGTTTCCCAGCGTAGAACAGTTGTATCCAGGAAATAATTTTATCCTGCAACAAAATAATTGTCCTGTTCGTATTGCAAATATAATAAACCAGTGGCTCCAGAATAACAACATCGAAATCTTACCATGACCCAGCTACAATCCAGATTTAAACCCAATGGAGAATGTGTGAATGTGGAAAGGGGTTATTATAAATCGGTTGTATTGGTTTAATTTTATACCTCAAAATGCTGAAGATGAAAATGCCGTTCTTGTGGCACGGTATACAACAGGTTTGGGAAGAGCTCTCTGAAGAAGACATTTTTACAGTTCCCTTCACGAAGATGGATCAAAGACTATAAGCTATTACCAATGCTGATGGAGATATTACAAAATATTAATTTTAGTTTTACATACCTAAATTTAGTATAGTTTTGGTCTTCCAGACCCTTGCTTTCTTTCAAGAGTTTCTTGTTCCCTTCATTTTTTGTTAATAGAAAAAGTGTGTTTCAGCTTATGTTAAAATGTTTTGCTGCCTCTGATAGTGCCCAGATATCTTTAAATTTGGTTACAATTCTTGCTTTAATATATTGTTGAGTAAAGTCGTTTGTTTTATTTCTTAATAATAATAAAAGTAATAACAACAACATTATTTTACCTAATCACTATCATTTATATACTCTTGATAAAATGCAGGAATTCAAAATAATATCAAAATTTAGACCTTACAATTATATAATTACAATTTATGAAGTAACACATGTAATCAATTGTTTGTTGTTTGTTTTTTTTTTTGTCTGTCATAGTAAACATAATATAATGTCAGACCAATGAAATACACTGCATATGATCAAATCTTACTAAGAGTCGTATCAGTTGTTTAGGAATCAGCTGTATATTGTATATTATAGTATGTTGGACATAACGTCATCAGTGTTAACATAATGACGTTATCGACGATTTTTTAAAAACAAACCGAGGTCACGTAATACCTCATTTAAAAGGACTAATTTTACAGGGTTAACTAAAACTATTGATTTATTAATACAATTAACTTACAAAAAATGTTTAATATAATATAATCAAATTATAAGTAATGTTAAAATTGACGAACTTTAATGCAATAACGAACTTGTAGTAAGAAAGACGTTCAGTAAATTACTTCCTAACGCTTTCGATAACTTCAGGAGTTATTTCTGCAATTTTCGTATTGCCCCTGCTTCAAGTCTTCTTCATTATTTGGTTGACTGTAAAACACTTTGCTCTTCAAACATACCCTTAAAAAAGTCTAATTTAGTTAAATCTGGAGACCTTGATAGTATAAATAGATCCCTTTCTACCTTATTCACTTACCTGGGAAAAACGTTATTTAAGTAATTTCGTACCTTACCGCCGGCGAGTGAGAGAGCTCCATCCTGCTGGAATCACAATGTGTTTGGGAATAGCTGATTCAGTTCTGGCATGAGATAATTCTAAGGAAACTTTAGATAATGTGAAGCAGTTAAGATTTCCTTAAAGAAATATGGCCCTATAATCTGATTATTTATAATGCCGGTCCAAACATTTACCTTCTGAGTGTATCGTGTTCTATATTCTTCCATCCAATTTAGATTTTCAAATGCTCAGTATCGATATGTCTGTCGGTTTTACTTGACCGTTAAGCATAAGAGTCACATCATCCGAAAAAAGTACTTTTTCTATGAAACTCGTATCTGTTACATCGTTCACTACTGATTTCGAAGAATTCAATGCTTCTATTGAAGTCATCTTCTAACAGCTCCTTTGACAGATGTACTTTGTACGGATGTCATTTCTCCTTTTTTAGCACTCTGTCACTTATCTAGTGCGACTTACCTTGAATTATTATGGGGATTTTTTTAAAATTATGAATGTCGATTCGTTCTGTTTCTGTAAGTTTCATTCTTGTTAATGCTGTTATTATTGTTGGCAAAAAACAATTTTTGGTGAAAATTACTTTAAATACTTGACTGATACTTCTTCTTCTTCAAGTGCCATCTTCGTTACGAAGGTTGGCGATCATCAGGGCTATACGTATTTTCGAAACTGCTGACCGAAACAATTCGTTGCTGCTACAGCTATACCATTCCCGTAGATTCTTTAGCCAGGAGTTTCGTCTTCTTCCTATGGACCTTTTTCCTGCTATTTTCCCTTGCATAATTATTCGAAGCAGTTCATATCTTTCGCCTCTTGTAATGTGTCCCAAGTATTGCAGTTTTCGTTTTTTGATCGTAAATATGACTTCCTTTTCTTTATTCATTCTTCTCAAGACCTCGACATTTGTGACTCTCTCGGTCCATGATATTCTCAGGATTCTGCGATACATCCACAGTTCAAATGCCTCTAATTTTTTGGTATCAATCTTTTTCAACGTCCATGGCTCCATTCCGTAGAACAGCACAGAAAGTAAGTAACATCTCATCAGGCGAAGTTTCATTTCAAGGCTCAAATCTCTTCCGCAGAACACTCTCTTCATTTTAGTGAATATGGATCTGGCTTTTTCTATTCTTATTTTGATTTCTGCTGAGCTATCGTTGTCTTCATTTATAAAAGTGCCTAAATATTTGTATTTGCTAACTCGATCGATAATTTCATTGTGTAAATATAAATTTTGGACATTTTGTGTTGATTTCGATATTACCATAAATTTAGTTTTCTTTATGTTCAAAGATAGTCCATATTCTTCGCTGCAGTCTGCTATCTTATTCACCAATGTCTGTAGCTCTTCAAGTTTTTCTGCGATCAGAACGGTGTCGTCGGCAAATCTCAGATTGTTTAATCTAACACCATTTATGTTAATACCTACGGATTGCTCAGAGAGTGTTCTATTCATTACGTCTTCGGAATAGAGATTAAACAGGGTTGGTGACAGTATTCACCCTTGTCTCACACCTCGCTTGTATTCAATTTCTTCAGTGGTATTATTCTCTACTCTCACTACTGCTTTCTGATTGTAGTACATAGTTGCTATTAGTCGGATGTCTCGTTTATCTAAATTCTTTTCTGTCAGGAGTCTGATTAGGTGATCATGCCTCACTTTATCAAAGGCCTTGTTGTAATCTATGAAACACATGAATACATCTTGATTTATGTCAAGACATCTTTGAAACATAACGTTCAGTGCAAACAACGCCTCTCTTGTTCCAAGTCCATTTCGGAATCCAAACTGGGTATTATTGATGTCCATTTCCAGTTTTCTGTGTACTCTAGAGTGTATAATTTTCAGAAATATTTTCAGTACATGGCATATATTGCAATAATTAATTTCAGATTAAAAGGTAGCATTGCTATCAATCAATCTATTTTTTTTTTTTGGAACCAGCAACAGCATTTTTTTTATTCGCAGTGGCGGTCTTTAGCTAGGTAATTTAGTTCAGAGAATGAGTATTTATTGTAATTCCAATTTACTTAACCAAGTACATAATTTTGGTCAATCCTGTAGAAATAAATATTCGTGTGACACATCGTTGCAAAAGCGATTAGGAGACCTTTCAAATGAAGCGTCCTGTGACCTCTTTCTGTCTCATTCAGAGATACAGATCAAAGACAATTTTTAGACCTCTAATAATACGAATTATCAAAATTACTTAAAATTTAAAACACCGCGAAATTTGTGGAAAACTTTTTGGGTAATTAATAAGCTTTGATAACCCCTTTAATAGTAATGTGTAGAAACTTTCATAACAACTGATAGCAAGTCATAGTAAACAATTGAGTTATCGTATTTTTAGAAGAATTCCAGAAATGAGTATGACTATGAAGCTTTACCAAATTGTGTAGTATTGCCACGGGCCGCTGTTAGTGTTATAGATAGTTGAAAAACATGATATTGTAATTTCATAATAACATTTGATTGTTTTGTAGTAAAACCAGGCTATCTCTTTTCTTAAAATTTACATTACTTATGTTGATTTAGCGTATATGAAAGAATACAATCATTTTGTTTATTTACACTTATTTTTACCCTTATTGTATGGTTTAAACTCTTTGCTAAAAAAGTAGCATTCTAGCAGCAGTAGTTTCAGAGGGGTTAGTGACAAAATTAAATACAAGATGTAGTTCAGAGAAATAAATTTTTATCGAGACTTTAACCCGGGCAGGTATATGACAAATTTTTGAGTTTTCTAGACCACAATAAATTTCTATGTTTATGTTTCCTACAGTGAGTTCGGAGAATTTTTTAAACTACAACAAAACCTCTGTAAGCGACCACTCCTGTAAAGTAATCACTTGCATATAATGACCAATTCTGAATTCTTGATCATTAAAAATGGTAATATCTGTTTTGTTATACCTCTTGATACACTGCCACTATTGTTGTGACTATGCCAAAGCTTTTAATGGTGTAAATCACGACATTTTGATATAAAAAAAAACAAATTTCTACGGAGTTCGAGGTTGAATTGGTTTCAATCTTACTTAAGGAATAGGAAAAAACTAGTTAGAGCAAATGATACTGACTCTACTTACAAAATATGTATGTGAAGTGGCACAAGGCTCAAGTAAGTCCCTTACTTTTTCTTATCTTTATAAATGACATCACTAACTTAAAAATTGATGAATTTTTTTTTCTGATGATACTAGTATCACCTGGGGAACTAATGCAAATATAACTACTAATCTACTTAGAATAAAAACCTAGTCCGACTCTAATTTACCCTCTTTTAACGTGGATAAGACAGTAGCATTATCCTATAAAGGAGCACTTTAACCCTTGCTTCTTAATAACAGCCACATCAGTATCGTTGATTCTGTAAAGTTTCTTGGTATTTTTATAAATAGCCACCTTAAATACTCCGTTCATATCGATTTGTTAACTAAGCCTACTATGCAATAAGATCCGTATCGAAGGAAATCTATTTTGCATCTTCCAAAATAATATTTTTTTCTTTGCTCGAGTCTTATCTCCGATATGGTCTTCCTTTTTGGGTTCTCCTACAGCTGCCCAATCTGTTATTTTTAAATTACAAAAAAAAGAGCAATATTGTATCTTTTTGGCCTCAGTAGAATAACACATTGCAGAAGCTACTTCAAAAATCACGGTATTATAACTCTTCCCCCTTTTTATATTTTAGAAACTATTTGCTTAATTCGTAAACACCTACATGTTTTTCCAGCAAGACCTAATCATGACTACTTTACCAGAAATTCAACCTTTACGAACAATATCTTAAAAATGTGTTCTGCAATCTCTCCAATATAATAGAATCAACTTGATATTATGGAGACCATACAATAGATGCATATTCCACTTTAGATACCACCTAATTATAATAAACCGTTCTTAGAGCTCAAACAGATAATCTAAAACAGTTACGAATAATCAAGCCTAAAGATTTTAATAAATTAACTGTTACCTCATCTACCTGTTATATCTTGTACAAAACATAACTGTTCATCAAATGTGACTCATAAGTCTTTTATTATTTTGATACAAGACAATTCAGTATCATTAATTGTATAAGAAGTATCATATTTTTTAAAACCTCTATAAAAACTGATATAGCATTATTTAGCAACATTTAAATGCACAATATTATTCTTACACCAAATACTCAACCGGTCTAAATCTTCTTGAATAAAAGTTATATCATCATTTGGATCTACGGATGTAAATAATTTCAAATCTTCTGCAAACATCAGGAAATCGTATTTTCTAAAACGTTCTGATATATATTTCACAAACATATTAAATAACAAGGGTGAACAGTGAGCTCCTTGGGGTACTCCCGATGTTACATGAATTATATTTGAATTAAAAGAACCTATTCCCACTTGTTATGTGCGGTCTCTTAAAAAGCTGATAAACCATTGTAAGCATTGACGACCGAAGCCAAAGACATTAAATTTTTCTAATAGGATGTTATGATCTACTCTGTCAAATGCCTTGGAGAAGTCAGTATAATTAGTATCCATCTGACTGTTATTCTATAAGGTGTTTAATATTTTTTGTTCAAAAAGCACTAAATTTGTTGGTTGTGTATTAGGCGCTCTTTACAATAAAATTTCAATTGAACGTGCATTAGTTTATCAGAAAGTTTTGGTATAGAGCATTTTTGACACAGGCTTCGATAACTTGTTATGTCTTGTTTATTACCTGATTTAAAAATTGGCTAGATATAAAAATGCTTTCATAAAGTTGGGAAAACTGATGTCTTTAATGGTGACTTGAAAAGAAGAATTGTAAAGGATGAGTTTATTATTATTATTATTAATAGATTAGTTTAAGGAATTAGTAGATTATGGTCATACCATATATAAAGGGCTTATCAGAGAAATTAAAAAGGATAGGAAAGAAATGCAATATCACAACAACATTCAAAACAACCAACACACTGAGGTCTATCCTTTCCAAAACCAAACCCAACAAAACCCAAGAAATATCAAACAACTGCATATACAAAATACTCTCTGAATCCAACAAATTTCTATGTGTAAGAACCAGCAAGACCGCTAAGTATCAGGAAAAATGAGCAATGAAACATATCTTCTTCTTCTTCCTATGCCGTCCCCATTAACGGAGGTTGGCAACCACATTTCTAAAAGTTTCTCTGTCTTGCAACGTGGAATAATTCGTCTACCGTTATGTTTGTCCAGTCTCGAATATTTCGCAGCCATGACTTCCTCTTTCTACCTATTCCCTTTTGCCATCGACTCTACCCTGCATGATGACCTGCAGAAGATTATATTTATAATTCGTCAGTATGTGTCCAAGGTATGCAGTCTTGCGTACTTTTATTTTTCTCTAAAATTTTTTGTCTCGACCCATTCTCCTCAGCACTTCCTCAGTGGTGACCCTGGCAGTCCATGGAATTCTCAACATTCTCCGGTATATCCAAAGTTCAGAGGCTTCGAGCTTCTTAACTATTTGCGCTTTTAACGTCCATGTTTCTACCCCGAACAATAGTTGTGACCAGACGTAACATTCAACAAATCTCAGCGCAGTATTCAGATTTTTGTCACAGAACAATTGCTTGAATTTTAAGAACGCTGTCCTTGCCATTTCTATTCGTACCCTGATCTCTTAGTCTGGATCTAATTCTATGTTGATCCCAGATACTTATATTTTGTCACTCTCTCTATCTGCTGTCCAGCAAGCGTTTGTTGTTCATTATTTATTGGACTCCTTGATACTATCATAAATTTGGTCTTATCTGTGTTGATGTCAAGTCCCATTTGAATACATTCCCTATTTATTGCATCTAGTAAAGTTTGTAGTTCTTCTATACTCTCAGCCATAATTACCGTGTCATCTGCAAATCTCATGGTGTTTACGATTTCTCCACCAATGCTTATTCCCTCTTTTCTTTTCCATATGGCTTTTCTGAATATGACCTGTGAGTACACGTTGAAAAGCGTCGGAGACAAGACGCATCCCTGCCTGACCCCTCTCGCAATCTGTATATTATTTGCTTCTATATCGTTGACCTTTACTACTGCTTTCTGGTTCCAGTATATAGCCTTAAAATGAAACATAAATCAAGAATAAAGACAAATCTCAGATATGCAAACATACCTGGAACAACGAGCACAAAGTATAATGAAAAAATGCTTCAATAATCATAAAAGACAACAGGCATAAAAAAGACAAAAAATTAGGAAAAGCTCTTATCCTACTTAATAAAGAAACATATGTAGCAAACCCATCAGCAGAATGTAGAAGGCTTTGGTTGTAAATACTAAAAGAAGTCTTCTTCTTCAAGTGCCCTGTCCGTTGCGAACGTTGGCTATTAACATGGCAATTCTGATCTTATTTGCGGCGCTTCTGAATAGTTCGACCGATGTGAGCCCGAACCACTTCCTCAGATTTTGGAGCCACGAGTGTCTTCTCCTGCCTAAAAGAAGTCAGTAACAAGAATATACCAACAATGTCGAATTATTAGGAAGTCGGAGACAAGTCATCTACAATTTGTATATAATGCATATGCACCACACAATACACAAATATATAATACACAAGAAAACACACAAGACAATTAGAATTTGATATTCCGAGGGTAAAGCATGCTATTGCCAACAAGATCAGGGTCCTGATTCTATTTCATTTCGATGTCGAAATTTAAAAGCGACTACGCCATGACAGTCGCAATCGCTAGCGATTCTCATTCATTTCGATTGTAGTTAAAACTGGGGATATTTACTTTATCATTTTGACACTGCTGAAAATTTGGGTTAGCCCTGTTGTTTATTGGCTGCACTACGCTTGTTGAATGTTTGTTTTGTTTACGTTACGTGAACGTCTTTTTTTTCTTGTTTGAGTTGTTAAATCATAAATAGTGGCCATTCTCAATTATATTTTGAATTGAAAGAAAAGATGGCAAGAAAAAAAAGGCGATGTGGGAGATCCTTAAGTTATAACCACTAAGATTTGACTTAGTGGTTATATTCTAATATATTTTTAAATTTACAGCTTAGTAATACTAACCCTAAACATTTTGGGTATCCTAGAGGCATAAACACCTTCTTCCAAATATGGTTCTAATACCCATATTAAATAATTTGCAGCTTGTTTATTAAGCCGGAATTGCTGCCTAAATTGAGCATCACTTAGTGAAAAAGAATTTTGAGTATCCCGTAACATTCTTCTTATCCTCCGTTATGGGCGTCGGATATCTATCCTCTCAAATTCCTCCAAAAACTAGCAAATGTCCTTAAAACACAGCCATATTAATACTTTTTGCCTCAGTTTTCCTTGCAAAAATCAAAACACCGCCTACCTAAACTGAACCTAAGTTCACTTCTCCCAGTCCAGTCAGTCATGTCAGATTAATTTCGACTCGAAATGAAATTTCAACCACTTTCTTGAAGTTGAAATTAATTTCGATAAGTCGAAAATTAGTGACGTCGTTTGGTTAGTTCAGCTGAAATCCACAAGGTTCGCAAAGTAGCATTTCGACGTCGCCATATTAATTTCGACATGTTTTGAGTCGAAATCTCAATTAGAATCAGGGCCCAGGGCGAAGAAAGTCGAGCATCAATTTTGAAAAACATAATCTTCTGACAACAACTTGTTATTTATATTTTAGCAGAATTTCTTAAAATAATCTTTATTTAAAAACGATTTCAGGAGTGGAAACAGTCGAAACATCAAACATTAGTTAAAATGTAAATTTTATTATAATCAGTTGGTTTATTATGGAATAGCTTTATTGTGGAAGCTTATTGGAATCGCTAAAATGATCAAAATACCATTAAAGAAATAAACTTACCACATAATAAAACACATAACGTTCCACTTTTTCGAAACTGTCACTAAATATTATCAAGCAACCGAACTTTCGTTAGCATTCACTGATCTTTTTCTGCAAATATTCGCTTCTTCAATGCCTAGTAATACCGTTATATTCAACTGATCACTGTCGAATGTATTAGTGAATCTAAAATATTCGGTCAATACTTTCAATCTTTTTAATTGCAGAAATCGCCTCGACGCCAGTGTCGTATCTACTGAGGTGAGACTGAATATATTAAAGATATGATAAAAAGAGATATTGCAGTACAATGAATAATTATAATAATATAAACAAACAACACAACAAAACTAAGGTTTATAAATAACTTTCAGAATATATGATTACAGTTACATAAATTATTTAGAAATAAAAACAAAACACAATTAAATTTTTAACTTTTATTGGTTTATTTATTAAACTTTGCTTTAGCTTTTAGGCCTCTT
The DNA here is from genome assembly GCF_040954645.1 of Diabrotica undecimpunctata. NCBI lineage: Eukaryota > Metazoa > Arthropoda > Insecta > Coleoptera > Chrysomelidae > Diabrotica > Diabrotica undecimpunctata. Next base: position 13,413,902 of record NC_092803.1, on the reverse strand, counting down.
TGGCCTAAAGTTTATGATATATACAGTATTTAGACAGGAGGAAGTATATTTACCAGAGAGTTTCTATTAGCCAGAAAGGTAAATAGCCAACATCAACCGGTTTGAATCCTGAATAAACAAAAAATTATGTAGCAAAAAGTCCTAGTAACAAAACAAGTATTTCGGATAGAATAGATCAGTTAACCTTACAACTATCAAAAAAATATGACACCAATCATACACATACCATTCCTCAACAATTAGAGGGTTTTCAGACGAGGATACTGTATGCGAGATACTGTATGCGAGATACAGAATTTTCGATGGCGGCTGTATCGGATTCACGGGCATGCTCGTCAGGATGAAAATAGTAGCAGTGCAGTGCGGTTATATTTTTGGATTATGGATGTAGAAGAGTGTGTTATGCTGTGGTACATATTAAATAAAAAGAAACTGAAAAGACGACGTAATTTGTGGGTTCATCCTATTGTAGAATTAAGAGAAACCAAGGGAACGTATAGTTTGCTGTATCAAGATTTATTGCAAGATCCATCGAAGTTTTTTAAATATTTTCGAATGTCTGTGAAGTCGTTTGAAGAACTTCATAAAATTTTGGAAATTCGATTGAGTAAAAAAGACACAACTACGCGTAGAATTATTTCATCAAAAGAACGGCTTTCTATGACTTTTTAAAGTTAAAGTCTATGACTTATAAATATGTGTACTTATCTCCAATTTGTAAATTGTTTACCTCGCCCTAAATAAAAAATGACCGTATTCCTTTCACAATATTGTAGTTTGATATTCGGTAAATAATCAAAATTCCAATTAGCAAACTTTTAAAACTAAACTGTATACGTATGAAACAAAATATTTAATATTCTACTATGTATTTGACGATGGACAAGACGAATTATGGAATGGAGGCCCAGAAATTATAAAAGAAGCCGAGGACGACCACCGACTAGATGGACCGACGACATAAAAAGAGTAGCGGGAAACTGGCTACAAGCGCGGCCCAGTGTAGAGAACACTGGAAAGAACTGAGGGAGGCCTATGTCCAGCAGTGGACGGGATTGGCTGATTGATGATGAACTATGTATTTATAATAAAAACATGTTTATTTCTTACCATATTCATTTTGCTGTACTGCTGTCATGGTCTCAAAATTGCCGCTTAGAATTTTCGACCCAGCACTGCTGCTTTTTATTTCTATTGCAGTAATCTGGCGATGCTGAGTAGATAGACTACCTGTGTCTGGGGCCATCCCCTAAATCGCATCCCCTAAAATCGCAACCCCCGGTTGCAAATGCCGAACGGCTTAACGTAGGATGACGTACGAGGGCTCGTTGGAAAGGGGATGAAAAATGGGGTTGAACGCAGTATGTGCCGTGCGCATCGGAGCATGCCAAAAGGTCATTACGTCATATCTTTGGTTCTATTGGTCCAATCGTGACGTACGAGGGCTCGTTGGAACGGGGAGGAGACGGGGACACAAAAAACAAAGATGGCAGCATTGCCAAATGGGCGCTAGAATGTATCTTTGTTGCTATTGGCATGATTTTGACGTATGAGGTGTCAAATGAAAGCGTAGGTGACACACAGAAGCCATGTCAACGATCAGTATGAACATTCTTCTTCTTCTTGTCCATACAGTGCCTAATAGAACGTGACATCCGACGTAGAACGCGACATTCGACGTAGAACGTGAAATGCCACGTGACATTCGACGCAGGACGTGACATTCGACGTAGAACGTGACAGTTATGTGACATTCAACGCAGGACGTGACATTCGACGCAGAACGTGAAATGTCACGTGACATTCGACGCAGAACGTGAAATGTCACGTGACATTCGACGTAGAACGTGACATCTATGTGACATTCAACGCAGAACGTGACATTCGACGTAGAACGTGACATTCGACGCAGGACGTGGCATTCGACGCAGAACGTGAAATGTCACGCTACATTCGACGTAGAACGTGACAGCTATGTGACATTCAACGCAGAACGTGACATTCGACGCAAGACGTGACATTCGACGCAGAACGTGAAATGTCACGTGACATTCGACGCAGGACGTGACATTCGACGAAGGACGTGACATTCGACGTAGAACGTGACAGTTATGTGACATTCAACGCAGGACGTGACATTCGACGCAGAACGTGGCAGTTATGTGTTAGTCAAGATGTTGCTAGACATAAAATGTGACATTCTACATAGGACATAGTTAGTAGTAGTATGAATCCCATCGAGTACATACATAGAGTAATAGAATTTCAAAGAAAACTTGATCGGTTAAAGATCGACATTAAATCATATGAGGATTTTAAACATATTACAAGACAATTAGATAACCTGCATTTTGACAACAAAACGTGGAAACCCGAAGAGTTGAATCTACAGCAGCAGCAGCAGCAAGACATCTGGGCCTGTAGAAAACTGCCACCAGCTACATATCCATTAAGACGTATTCAACCAATACCATGTTTGTCAGCAACAACAACAACACCACGGGTGTCAGCAGCAACAACAACAACACAACCAGCGAGTATATGAAAAGTGAAATAGATAATGTCTTTACAATGTCCTGTGTAATATTAGCATCTGTATTTATCTTAATTTTAAAAATTATTTTTGAAATTGTAAGAAGAAAATTTGAATCTTCATGTAATATAAAACTCAATCAATAAAGATGTTTTAAATAAAAAAAGCGTTTAATTTCTAATATATTTATTTATACATATACAAAAATTACAATGGTATTATGTTATTGGCAAACCAGTGACGTAGACGATCCACATTTCTTTCGGTACATGAAAATAATCCAGCGGCATGACATGGGTTTGCAGTAGGGCCAACGTTTCCAGTAGCACGAGGCGTACCATCAAACTTGCAAACATCAATAATAATGGGAAAAACTCCAAAAACGTGACGTTTCTTATCCAAATATTCTGCTTTTTGTTCTCCTCGAACGTAGATGTAATCTGCTGCATACAACAACTTGGTTTCTAGTATTTCATTGATTTTGGACAATTCTACTTGCCCATCAGAGTATCGAATTCCAAGCAGTTTTTTCTCCACGTATGAGGCAGTCTTCTTATCCCCATTACTTAGCGCATTAAATGGTTTCTGAGGCAAAAAGATGTAATGACTTCGTTTAAAACCTATTTCAATGGTAAGTTCTTTGGGAACAAACCATCCGTCCACATCGAATCCCTGAATGTCTACGAATGCTACTCTCATGATGACTGCTCGTTCACTACTGGCAATTTATGCATCTAATTTAGACTTTTTACAATTTCGGTGAGAGGGAAGTACTCCATTACACAATCATGAATTATAATGCAATAAGCCTTGGTATTTTCGGGAAAACCATTATTCGCTTCAATATCGAGTTTTACGTCAACAGTGGATGCTTTCATGCTTTCTTCTTGTTTCGAACAATCGATGACAAACAATGCGTGATTCTTGAAAGCTGAGAAATCGAGTAGAGGTCGCTTTTGTTGGGAATGTATGTAGCTAGGATAAAATTCGGTATAGTTGAAATAGGCCTCATTGTAGTCAGTTTTGCTAAAATCCAACTGCATTCGCTCGTTTGGCCAATATTCACCATTTAAAGATAATCTGATACTTTGAATATCGACATTGTCAAATAAGGTGGGATCAGCTGAATTCTTGTCACGTTTGTTGGTTTGAAAGAAAACAATGACATAACGGGGTCTTTCCACTGCATTGCTAGTTTTTACAGCCCAAACTTCACGTCTAGCGCCTTTGGTAAGTGCTGGTAATTCATGCAATTCCCACTTTCTAAACGGAATAACTATAGGTTGATCTTGTTGAATGGATTTCATAAGTTCCAATTTAATATCATCATTGGGAAATATGTGCTTGACTCTGAGCTCAATATTGGTAATGTTAATCTTAACAGTAGTAACTTGACCTTGAGTTTTTTCTTTGACAATTATGCAATCGTTGTCGTTTCGAGCTCGAACTAGTCTTATTGTTTGACGGCCACACGTAATCAAAGGATAATCATTGAAAATGTTGAACACATGCTTAAGAGGCATCTGTATGTTGAATGAATGATCAGCAGCGTGTAGAATTGGATCCCTAGGGTAATTCCAGCCTGCCATTGCCATATGACCGGAATCTTCTTGAGTATAACATGTCATAGCACGTACAGCGCTTACGATACCAGGATCCCGCACTGTTTCCATCTCCCTTGCGCTTTCGCTGTACGTACACGAATCGAAAAGAAAAGCACCAACATTATTTGCTAGTTTAACGTCACCAGTTCCGTTAATTGCGAGCGATCCTTTAATGCATAACAAGGTTTCGCTCATTGCAAAGAACGAGTCGACTTGATTGATGCTAAATTCCACAATGTCATTGCAATTGAATGATTTGATGAATGGTGCATATGTTCGGTATTCGGCTTTTCGAATCGATTCGTCAAACATCGGCTTACGATAAATATCAAATATTGGAGGCATTATGCTGTTTGAACGTGATCGTTTTCCATACATAGTTGTCATCTTGTCAGTTTAAAACCAAGTGATTGCAAAAATAATTTGTTTGCAAACGTAAGATGTGGCCGCTTAGATGAGGACGTAAGATGTTGCCGCTTAGACGGTTGCTCAACTAATGGTGTACTATGGGCAGTAGATTGCCTTATTAATAATCCCATTTCCCTCTTGATCTAAGTTCCAGCACCAATGTGCTCTGTTCTCCTCTAAAGTTTACAGGTCGTCCTTCTTGATCGACAGCCAACACTGTGATATTGGTAATTTCTCGTTGCGGTACAACAGGTAAATACAACAAATTGTGTGGAGTTTCGTCAATTGCGTACCCAGGATTTGATTGTATGACAAATTCGTAGATCGTGTGAGCAGGTCTGTTACCATCGAAGGCTCCGGTACTAATGTTGCATTCAAAGCGTATGCTAGATACTTTAATAATCCTAACAGGTCGATCTGAAGAATGCGTCTGTCCTGGATTTAGTAGTGCAGGAGAAAATCCCAATACTGTACCAAGACTGTCAGGTTGCTTAAACGAAATCTTATATTTGCTGAAAATTTGACACTGCAACGTGTTATGGTTAGGTTTTAGACTAAATATCGTTTCGGGTTTAGGCACATTATCAGCACCCAATTTCTGTTGTATGTATTCTTCAATATCGGCAATTTCATAACATCCATCGGGGATATCAAATTGTTGCAATTTGTTTTTGTCATTGTAGTAATAAAACTTGGTATTTTCAATGTTTGGTATACTGTTGTAGGAATGGAAAAATCGAAGAGCTATCTCATAATCTTTGTTCGGATCCAACACGATCGGTGTGGGAGGTTGAAATGAGAATATGTAATTGGTGCTGTCTACTCTCAACAACTGCGACATAATGACTGACTCACGTCAATGTATTAATAGGTTATTATATTAGAAAAAAAAAACAACAATATTTACTTTAATGATTTTATTTGTTCCAAAGCAAGTTTACAAAAATAACATGAAGCTTGAGAATTAGGTGGGCCATCCCAGTGAGTCCTCCAATCCGGTCTGTTATAATGTACGAAGCAGGGAAGTAGTATCTGTAGGTTAAATTCTCCTCGATATTCTTTAGGCAATTTATGCCATATTTGTAACAATTCGTAAGGTCGTACAGTTCGTGTAATATAATCTAGCGGTATGTATTTTAGTTCTTCTTCACTGAATTCTGTAAAACATTTTTTGTAAAACATATGGTCCATAAGCAGGTCTGTACTTTTAGTAGGCTCCATTATATAAAAACTTTAAGCATAAATGTCCACAAATAATTTGATTGTATGTTTGATACTGATGGTTATTATAGGAAATGTTGGCACGTGCACCACCCAGATACTTAACAAGTTCTTTGGTCGGCTTCAAATTACCAAATGAATCGAAATACTCTACGTTGTTGTTTATCTTTCTGTATGCTACCCAATGTGTTCCGTTATGTGTGGACACATCCAAGTTTACTATTGCACATTCTCGTTGTCGAGGACCGTCTCTAGGCAGAGCGTCATTCATGAAAACACCTCGAAAATGTGGTATTTTAAGGATCTTCGCATAATGTGCAATCTCCACATCATATAGCGGACGATTGGGTAGCTTTATTGGAAGTTTTTTTTCAAATATAAGCCGAATCCACCGCTCGGTTTCTTACGTAGGTACAGACCCGAACCGATGTGTTCCATTGCCCTGTTATGGCGAATATCCTCCTCCAATTTCTTTTGAGCATTCTTAGCGTCGACTACTGTCTTCGCCACCCCAGCTGCACCCCCCGCTAAAGCCCCCAAAGCGGAAAGGCCCGCAAATAGAGGTATGAGGGGTAGAAAACCTCCGGATTTTAGTGGTAGCACTCGTGGAACATCAACTTCTTTACGACCGCCAAGTCTTTTGATTATGGATTTTGCTATTCGTACAGCCGTCAAAGCAGTATCTGTTAACGATGCTCCTCTTTTCATGGACTTTGCAATTTTTGAGACAACATCTCGATTGAAAGAGTAACGTCCCCGTCTTCCACGACGACGAGAGCATCCCATCCCCAACTTTCTTTTCGTTTTCATTCCGCCAGTTACAATTAAAGCAGCACTTTTTTCACCAATGCTAGCGTCTTTCGACTTGAAGCGCTCCCAAGCTCTATCTTCCAATTCTTTATCGGCCTTGTGGCGTTCTTCGAGAGATGAATGCTGCGAATAAGCGATATCGTGTCGTTTGCAAGCTGCGTCTAATGGATTAATTCCTGGATCTCCACGTGCAAGACGTTTTTTTAGTTTTGTTCCGGGTCCACAATACTGATAACCAGGAATATGTAGTTCAACTGGAAGTTTATTAATTAGAGAGTTCACGAGACCTCCTCCTTCAACAACCAACATTGGACTGATGCTATGCAAGTGGTGACATCTATAATATATATTACCGTACTTATGTACTACACTTGCCACATGATGAAGGTCGTTCAGCAAGAGCAGACGCTACCAATTGATAATTTGGACATTGTCCAAAAAACAACCAACAGTAAACATGGTAAATTGCTACCGAATTCATTCAGAGCGATTATTTGCGGTCCAAGTGGGTGCGGCAAAACGAATGTTATGCTATCTCTTCTATTCAATCCGAATGGCGTCAAGTTTAAAAATGTCTATGTTTATTCTAAATCCCTCTTTCAACCCAAATACCAACTACTGCAAGATGTAATAGCGCAAGTTAAAGGAGTAGGATATTACCCATTTAAAGACAACGAAGAAATTATTAGTCCCAGCGAAGCTAAACCTCACTCTGTGTTTTTATTTGACGATGTTGCATGCGATGGTCAGCAAAAGATTCGCGAGTATTATTCCATGTGCAGACATAAAGATATCGATGCCGCTTATTTATGCCAAACATATTCAAAAATACCGAAGCAGTTAATTAGAGACAACTGTAACATGATTGTACTATTCAAGCAAGATGAGATAAATTTAAAGCATGTATTTGATGAGCATGTATCACCCGACATGTCATTTGATGAATTTAAAAAAATTTGTTCTGAATGTTGGTGTGATAGGTATGGTACTCTGGTAATTATAAAAGATTTTGCTCTCAATAATGGCCGATATCGCAAAGGATTTGATAAATATATAAAATTGTAAGATAATTGTTTAGTTGTCAACACAATGTCAGATGATACGGTTGCCATTGCGCTTCGCAAGAAGAAAGTCGCCGAATTGGCTAGATCAATTCGCAAAAAATATTTGGCATTAAAATTAGGTCGAACAGAACAAGATGAGTCCCTAAATAAACTGTTTAAACCACTCTCGAAACCTCTCAAAGATATTGCACAATCATCAAAAACGTTACATCATACTATCACTAACAAGTTTGAACAAGTTAAAAAAGAAGAAGAAATGAAAAAGGAAGAGGAGGAGGAGGAGAATGGTGATGATGATGATGTATTTCTTGATGCGCCCGATCTAGCGGTACCTAATGAAAACATTATTCAAGAACCAATCGAGATTCCGATGGATGCCACAGACGAATATATCGATCAATATCCTTCAATAAGTCACAAGTACATAAAAGAATATTTAATAAAAGACGATAAAATTGATAAAAACTATGGACCATTTTACGATTCTATTAGTGGCTGGATAATGGGAAAACGTCGAATAAACTTTGACAAACGCAATGGAGACATAATAATAATTCGAGAACGTGATTTAGAAGAACGTAGGTTAGGTGGTACGCCAGGTCTATATCAACTTTTATTTTATGCCAACCCTGAACAGTATAATGATGAGGATTTACAAAAGTATAAAACACTGTTGAAAAACACAGAGATTCATCTGGATACCTTAGGACGTCTTAAAGGTTCTAGTGGAGAAAAATACCATTCTATTATTAAACCTCTATTCAAACCATCTGATGCAGCAATGAAAAAGCATGCAACTCGATCCAAAAAAGAACTCGAACACAGAACGAAAACAACAACAACACGATCATCTTCATCTACGGCCAAAGGAACGGGATTGGATGACTCTCGTTTAACATACAACACTGCCCCCATGGAGTATATTTATTGGGATGATCCAAATGAGTTAGTTGAACGTCTTAAACTATTGGTGGCTTCGAAAGACGCAGGCAACACATCTCTCGACAACGAAATCGTAGCAATCATCAATGAACTAAAAGAAGCTAATATAATAGAGTAACTGGGAATGTCAGTATCATTTCCACTATGAGTGTCGACAAATTCGGTCATCACTCTCGTAACAGTAGTAGTAATGCCCAAAAGGTGGCACGAGTTACATTTCCACATACGTCTGACGGAAATATTAATGCCGAAAATGTGAAAATTTGCAATGTCAAGGATCCATCAGACAATGACGATGCTGCAACGAAAAAATACGTTGATGAACAAATCAATGAGATACGTAAAACCACACTTCCACTTCTCGAGTGTGAGACCAGAATCAAAGATGACCTGAATACATTTAAAAGGGAAATGGAGGAAACTCTAGACACTGCTACAAAATTATTTGCAGATGATATACGTGATTTAGGAAAAGAACTGGATGATATACATAACACCGCACTTCCCCTTCTCGAACAAAAGTGGCAGGAAATAATGAAAAATGATTTGAATACTCTAAAAAAGGATACTGAGAACAATATAAATATGTTGAACAAACTAATCCAAGATGATTTGAATACACTAAAGAAGGATATGGAGAACAATCTAAAATCTGCTCTCGAGCAAAAGGTACAAAAAATAATCAAAGATGGTCTGAATACACTAAAAAATGATACGGACAACAGTATAAATATGTTGAAAAAAAAAATAATCCAAGATGATTTGAATACGAAAAAGGATATAGAGGATGCTCTTGAGCAAAAGTTACAAAAAATAATCAAAGATGGCCAGAATACACTAAAAAATGATGCGAAGAACAGTATAAATATGTTGAAAAAAATAATCCAAGATGATTTGAATACACTGAAAAAGGATATGGAGAACAATCTAAAATCTGCTGCAGAAACAGTTGCAAAGCATACGATGTACGATATAAAGCTGGAACAGAGGATAAAACAAGTGGAACAATCATTAAAAAGCATAGTAGATAGCGTTCATTCATGGGATATAGACAAACGTCTTAAGGTAGTGGAAGGTGTGATGAAAAAATAATGTCTAAAGAAAAGAAAGAGGTGGTGAACGAATTGCATAAACCAGCACGAAAAAACTATCCTCGTCGTCGAACAATAATCAAAGGAATCGATGACTTGTGGCAAATGGATTTGGCTGAAATGCGTCCTTATGCACATCAAAATAAAAATTACAAACTAATACTAGTGGTAATTGATTGTTTTTCAAAATTTGTGTGGACACGTCCTCTAAAAACGAAGACTGGTGAGGAAATTACTCGGGCATTTTCGGATATTCTCGCTCATACTCGACGAGTCCCAAAAAACTTACAATCTGATCAGGGAACCGAATTTTACAACAGAAAATTTCAAAATTTAATGAAAAAACATGAAATTAATCATTACAGCACCTACACGATCAAAAAAGCTGCTATTTGCGAAAGAGTTATTAGAACGTTGAAAGCAAAGTTGTACAAGTATTTCAGTTTACATGGATCGTACAAATGGTTAGATGCTCTACCCATAATCACCGAGGAATACAACAACACAAAACACAGTAAAACAGGATACAAACCGTCTAAGGTTAACAAATCCAACGAAAAAGCCATTTTAAACAAAAGTTATACTCATTTAAAGATTGCCGGTCCACGAAAGTTTAAAGTTGGCGACATTGTACGTGTATCAAAGGCAAAACATTTCTTCGAAAAGGCATACACGCCCAATTGGACTACTGAATTATTTAAAATTGTACAAGTTAAGATAACAAATCCTATAACGTATTTGCTCGAAGACATGCAAGGTGCGCCGATTAGTGGCGGTTTTTACGAAGAAGAATTGCAGAAAACATCAAACCCTGACATATATCTGGTCGAAAAAGTACTCAGACGAAAAGGCAATAAGATGTATGTGAAATGGTTAGGAATGGATAGCAAACACAACAGCTGGATAAATAAATCTAATATAGTTTGAGGATCTATATTTCGATTCGCCGCGTAGACATACACTTTTCTAAAAAAGGCTTACAATTAACCACAAGGAGTGGGGAATGACAAAAGTATAAATTTAAGACAAACTACGATGTTCAGTTTACACCCATTTCGTCAACGGTATTCGAAACAAGAAGATGATGATGAGCTCTCAAGATAGTGGTTATGACAGTCAGCCTGTTAATTTCGATGATGATAGCAGTGAATTTAGTATAGAATTTGGCTACGATGAAGATGGTCAACCGCCTAGTCCTGGCGCCGAATTAGATCGAGTATTGGCAAAATTTGAAGCAGCAGCCACAAATGAAGTATATTGTTTATTGGAAACTACATATCCAATGAGCTCTCTCCATATAAAAATTGGTCTATCTCCAGCTCGAGATTTTTCACCATCCATCATTCTGTGTAAACATGGTAATTTTAACAGAATCAGTTTAAGCACATTCGAGTGGAAAGCCATAATTGAGTGGTTTAAAGAAAAAATGAGTGATTTTTTCCAAGCAGATCTACCGACTTATGCAGATGAGTATGATCCCATCGAATTTATGTGTGGTGATTTTTGCAAACTAAAACAATTGGTGATGGAAAATGTAAAGTTGCTGACAATCGAGAAATTTGGGGTCGCATTTTATTTGTGGGAAGATGACGTCAACCAAATTATAGAAGCAGACCAGAGCATGATGTCGCATAGAGTGGTGCTGTTAAAGAGTTTACAATTTCACGAATACTATATAAACATTTCAACTTTCATCAAGAACAATTTTGGTGCTATAGACTCTTTACATGGACCAGTTGAAGCCTTCGCAGCATATTGCAATATTTGTCCAAACACTTTGTTAAGTTTAGCTTTAAAGGAATTTGTATATTATTATAAAATTAAAGTTGTAAATGATTTAACTGAATAAATAATATTAATATAAATATGTTGTCTTTTATTTGTAATCTAACATAAATAAAACCAATAAATGTAAGATTACACAAATTTATTATTAAAACTTACATTATAAAATTAATACTATTTTTTATATTTACAAAAACTACAATTTACAAAAACTTTGCGATAAGTGATCTTTTCTTTTTTTGTGATCTTATGAGTAGCCATATACTAAAAGAAGATAATTATTTATGCAAAGAGCATGTACATTGAACGGTCCAGGTAGTATCAAACAAGACATGATCAAATGAATTTTGACACCAATTATCTGCTACATCATACAAATATTTTATGGCATATTCATGATGTTCATCCCAACTAACAACCTGTTCATAGCCATAGCATTTATTTTTTAATTTCAGTACGTTTCGGAAACGTTCATAACAACCAAAACAAAAGTTTAAAGCAATATCATCTGCTACAAATGCAGAATAACGGACACAATACATATTAAATTCTCTTTCTTTATAATGTGATCCACAAAGATGAATTCTTTCTGCTTCACTTTCATGTTTTCTTTGTTCAAAATTCATTTGATCGCATATTTGTATTAGATGCAAATAATCAGATTCATATAATTTTCGAAAGCGATAAATACTATAATTATTACAAATTTCTAAAGTAAGACTCCACGGTAGAGGAGATATTTCAACAAAGTCAGTTATGTCCAAAATATTTTCACAAATAGTTTTTATAGATTGTGTGCGTAGTGTTGGTACCATCCTGCTGTTTTTTTTTTTCTGCAACAACAAATACATGTTATTCAACAAGATAATGTCCCCACGGAAGCGTATTAAATGATTTTGGTATTAAGTACCTCTTATCGTCATAAGGACTTAGAGCCGTTTTGGATTGCTCGATGCTGAATACTGAGTGTTGGTACGACCGAATACATCTTTGGCTCGCGGTTTGAAGTTTGAATTCTTTAAGACATTTTTCATAGTCTTCGTACGTAATTTTATTTCGAACGATGTTATATTTCACTCCTTTTGCTTTTTTCGTTATTCCCAAATTTCCTATGTCACATTCAATTCTCTCTTTGTTTAGTTGTTTTCTTTCTAGACGCTGTCTCTCTTTTTCCCTCTCCTCGTCAGTTATTTGCAGTTTAAATGTGTACATTTTTGATCGTAATCCAATAAAATGTGTAATTATTTTCCCATTTGCCTCGTCCTTCATTAATCCGGGGATTTTTTTATTTAACCTTTCTATTTCGTATGGGTTGTTTTCGGCATAGTCTGAGGTATCGAATTTACTTGGATGCGCCTTTAAAACCTCTCTATATGCATCTGAACATTGCAATTCATAAATAAAGCTATCTGTATCCATGTACAGCAATGAACAGTTTTTCTCTCCCATCGTTGGAAGCATAAAGTTGTAGTGAAAATCATACATACATAATTTGGATATATCGAGGATTGCTGCGCCTATATACAGGGGTTTATTAAAACATACCTCTGCTTTCTTTAGTTCAATGGCAACCAAATTTTCGCTAAAGATTGTACGACTATGAAACCGACTACTTGCAATCAGATTTCTGGCTCCGTACCTTCCATGCCACTTTTTACATAATTTTACAATACGATGACGTCTTTGATTCTCCATGGTCTTGCCGAACACAGCATTATTCATTAATTTGAACAAATTTTTCTCAAAACTGTTGGTGGCTGCCGCCCGTAAATTTGTATTTAACTCGATATACGGTCGCAACCACGCAGATTGATTAAATTTCAAAACTTTATGTATTTTTGTTAAAATTAACCCGTTGGCTAATGCCTGTTTAAGATTTCTATAATGCATAATATATTTGGTTTTGTGATATAAGGTTGGTATTAACTTTGCTAATTTTGAACCGGGCGGAATGCGGTGTTCGGCAGCAAATGGAAAATCTTTATGTTTGTCGTGTAATTCACGTGGATACTCCAAGTCAACTTGGAAAAAATAGCCCTCCTTTGCATCATCCTGTATTGACATAATATCTATATGGCCTTCGGGAAGATTACCAACACCAAATTTGGTTACGTCTTCGATCCACTTGAATCCTCCTATTGGTAAAGCTTCACTCATGGCCCAGCCATACAGATTATTTACATCTAAATAGAGGATGTACTTAGAGGGCCGTGTGGGATCATACGACGAAATGTATTTGTTGTTGGCCTCCGAATATCTGTTGCTACAAACAGATATCCCACCTCTTATGGCTTTTTCCATAAACAAGATCATATCTACATCTTTTAGCAATTCTAATTTACATTGTGTGTATCTCAACATACAATCCCAAGTGTATCCTGGCATAGTATAATACCATGCTGGATCTAATTTATATGTGTCTCGACATTTTTGTCGAAACTGCTCAAACACATCAGCCAACAGCAGAATATCTGTTTTTAAATACAAATCGCTGTATTCCCCCAAATTTTTACAATTAAATTTCTGCCAAACATTTTGGGCATGAGCATACTTCTCTTCACTAATGTATTCATTATTTAACTTATTATAAAAATGGTTAATTGTGGGTAAAGAAGTTTCATTCAATTTTTCCAAACTATCAATATAATCGTAACAAAATACTCCTTTACAAGTTAACAAATTAAATGTATCATTATCTACTTGACTAAATTCTCGTTTTAAAATCTTCTTTTCTGATATATCTAAAAGAGATGCCAATTCATCGAGTGAAGCTCCCATAAATCTAAGTGAATCAATAAATCGTAATTTAATTTGATGTTCGTCAGATTGTAATGTAAATGAAATATATTTTTCTTTATTAATGGGAAGTAAGCTCAAGTGCCCATGCTTGCAAAGATCTATAATCATAAAATGCGAGTCGTAGCCACTAAAATTATGAAATACGATTGGGACGACAAACAATTTTTTAAAGTTCAAATTACATGCTTGGTGCGCAAATCCCCGTACTTGTCCCGTAAAATGATCATGATCTACAACAATTGTATCTGTAGCCATAAAGCGTTTACCACAAATATGGCAAACAGTTGCCATATTTGTGTTGGGCTTTTCGACCATAGGTACAATTGTCTTTATTTTGGAATTTACAAATGTGGAAATTTCGGCCATTTCTTTTGCGAACCACTCCATGCAATTTTCACCTCTATAGCTATTAAAATAAGATAAACTATCATCGTAAGCACATTTCAAATAATAACCTGCACTAAAAGGTACATGTTTCTGATATTTTGCTGTTTTACTCACTGTGACATTGGAATCTGTAAAATTATGTAATTGACATTCAAAATCGGCATAAACTATAAACGGAGTTGTTTGTTTGTATGTAAAATTGCGAAAAGCCACATGATCGTATTTAGGAACAGTCATTCTGCATTTATTCACATCTGAACATATTTCTTCGTGCTCTGCTAGTTTGCTTTCACTGCTAAAATAGTTCAAACATCTATCACATATATATTTTTTATATGTGTCTTTGTTTAATTGCGATTTTACTAATTTTCCCAAATCTTTAATCCAACAATAATGAAGGCGTATTTCAGTCTGATCGTCATCTTCTGGAAGAACATCGTAATCGTTTAATTTTGGAAAATATTTATCTTGTACTAGCAGCAAATTAACATGCTTTTCCATCTTTTGCGGTGTCAGTCTGGCAGGTATTACTTCGTAAAATTGTTTGTCCTTAACTACATTTAATTCTAAGACAAAAACATTAACTGATATGGCGTTTAATTTTTCGAATTTTGAAATTTGGTTTAATGGCATTGGGCTTTCTAATTTATCCGTTTGCAAAACAGTAGAATAATGTGGATATTTCGAAACTCTTCCAGCATGTTCATGTTTGTTAACAGGATACAGAGCGCTAACTATTGACCAATAAAAGCAGGCCTGATCGAAATTATGCACATTAATGCACGCTCGTTTTTTCTGAATCTCTATTGGCAAGTCAATGAACGATGAACCGTTTCCTATTTCTACTTTATTAATATTAACTTCTAATGAGATTACTTTAGACAGAGCAGCACCCGAATCTTTTTCTGCAAATTCAGACAGCTTTGTAAAAATTTTATCCTTAACATTTTCACTAAACCAAAGATGTAAATCGGTCGATGTGTCTATAATAGCATTTTTAGTGTTAAAATATTTTAAATCTAAACTTTCGGTATCACTCGATTTTTTAATGAATTCGCCGCAAAATGTAGTATTGACTTTAAGAATTCTATTTGTTTTTAAAATAATTTTAATTTTTCTACTAAAAATAATATAACAATCATTTAGGAACTGTGTTAAGTCCTTATGCACTAAATTAACTATAACTCCAGTTTTAATTCGACTAGCAAAACACGAAATAACATTTTCCCATTTAACTCTATTGCGTAATTTTGAATTAAGCCCCAACCCAACGTACTTATTATTGAAATTTAAAATAATTTGTCTAAAATGCTTAAAATGTCCTATGTAAGTTTGCAATTTTCTAACTGTTCCTACGGATAGTCTATTGTTTTTAATTACTTTACTACATCTAAAAATTTGACTATTTAACCGTCTTGTCCAAACTTTACGATCTCTTTCAGTGAATTTATCGAAAATTATTTTACTAAGCTTTTTAATAATGTGCATCAAATCATCAGACTGTTTAATCACTTGTTTTATATGCATGATGGCTACTCACACACAAAATAAGAAGAAAAAATCACTCACCTCTCTAATCTAATTTTCTACTATTCTAAATGATTGGGCTGGATGTTTTCCTGCTGCAACCGTTCCCTCGTATATTATTGAGTATTTCTGATTGGAAAAGTACTCCAAATATGGGCTGTAGACTTCTGTCACTCGCTCTGGTAGAAACGTGACGCTCTCTGCTAGCTCCAGCAAAACAGCTTGTCCAAATTTACTTTTCACTATCTTTGCCGATAGTATTTTCTGTAGCGTATTAAGTGGCAACTCGTTTAGTTTTATTGCCGGTTTTCTCTCTGCAATACACGAGGATGCATTTAATTTGGTTAGATCCATCTAAAATACAAGCAACCATTTTAAGAAAAATACTATGTGAAATCGAAATACACAAGAAACAAGAAAACAATTCTTATACAAATAGCAGTCGTGAACTGTTTTAAAGCATACACAATGATAAAAAGGACATAATAAATATATAAAAAGACAAACACCGCTTACCTTTATCAGATATCTGCAAGTCACTGCACACCGTCTTGACTACTGCGAACTTGTTGTTGTTGTTGTATGTTTGTGATGCGAACTGTGACACCGTATGCGCTCCTCGGTCTTTTAAAGAACAGAGCAGCATATCGCCCCACGCGAGCCCAAGTTGCGTCAACCTAATGCGCCTACGGTACCATCAACTGATTCGTTTCATTGATAAGCAACACCTTGTGTTCTAGAAATGCTCATATTTATATATTTATTTTTATTTCTTTAACTAATTTTTATGGTATACAATAAATAGATATTGCGGTAAGCGAATCGTTGTTATCAACTTAGAATTTTGTTAATGTGGTTGCTGTTATCATCATACATTTTACAAAATGTAGCAACTGCGGTTTTCTTTCCGGTGTACTTGTTTTTCCAATGATTAAAATAAAATTTGTTATCACACTTGTTTACGTGTTTTGAATTATGCGGTACCGCGTTATCACGAGGCTTCATCCTGTTTGCTAACAAATGCACTATTTTAACATATTATTATATTTTAAATATTTCAGTATATAATTCTGTTTTTGTGAATTTTGTATAAATAACTATAGTACCAATTTTTGGAAATTAGTATAAATCAAGATGCTGGTCTGTTTACATGTCTTATTGTTGCTCTCTGTATCTGTGTGCGCACAGAATAGCACTCTGGAGTATGCTAGTTCTTTTCTTAAACGTTTCGGATATCTAAATACATCCAATAATGCTCTTTCTAGTATAGATATGGTTCTAGTTGCCTTTCAGGAAAAATACAATCTCCCTGTGACTGGAACATTAAATAATGATACTATAAATATGATGATGAATAAGCCTCGATGTTCTGTTGGCGACAATAACTATGCCATTCGTTCGAAGTGGAATAAAACGACTTTACGCTGGTATTTCCCTCAGGCTATTAGTAATCCCGATTATATAAATCTTGCTGCAGAAGCTTTCGCTAGATGGGAGACAATATCTAATTTAAAGTTTAAACGAGTAATAATACCTTCTCCGAGGCCTGATATTACTATAACTGTGGTACCAGATACTCATAATTTTCGAGCAAGTTGTCAAGGAACCTCTAAATGTTCATTTAATTTCGATGGTCCTGGAAAAGTATTGGCTCACGCATACTTTCCAAGCGCACACGGAGAGTGTACCGAAATTCATCTTGATGCTAATGAACGGTGGTATGTAGGAAATGGCAGCGCTCCCAATGGTGAAGTCAATTTTTTGGCTGTCCTAATGCATGAAATTGGTCATTCTCTCGGACTAGCACACAGTACTATTGATTCGTCTATTATGTATCCTTGGTATCAACAAGATGTACCACCTTTTGGTGATGATGATAAAAAGGCAATGAGTAATCTATATGGACCAAAAACAACACCCTCTTACATACCAACAACAACACCAGTTACGCTAGCACAAACACCACTTTCGCACAACAAGAACCATATGTCGAAAACATCTACCATCAAACACAGGACCTCTTTACCAACAACAACAACGACCACACCTGCAATACAAAACATATTATGTCTAATTCCGTATCCAGATTTCATGTTTCTAGCTACTTCTCCTCAGTTTCCAAATTATAGAATGTACGTTGGATATGGTCCGTATATATGGAAGTTTGATTTAAATGAAATGCGCCTTCCAAAACATCCCGAATTAATTACCGATTATCTCCCTAAAGAGTTGAGGTCTACGCACGTTTCACATGTTTTTCAGAATTCCGAGGGACACTTAGTAACTATACGCAATAATCAGTATTACGCTGCATCTTTCCCCAATTTAAAACTTCAAAAACGTTTTATGTTTCCTTCTATACCTGCGAGAACCAAAATAAATGCATTATTTCAAACAAACAGCGGTCAAACGTATTTATTATACAATGATGATTCTTATATTGAATTTAATGAAGCTGGAGATGTCTTAAACCGTGGACCCATGAATTATCTCTTACCCGGACTACCAGATACAATAACATCAGCATTCCGCTATACTGATGGGTTTATTTACTTTTTTCAGAACAACACCTATTATAAGTACAGCGAATACACACGTAAAGTTGTAGCAGCAGGAACGTTTAGCTGGGAACTTTTTGGGATACCCTGCCCCAACGACGGGCTATTAAAACAATTAAGAACTTTGTTAAACAAAATTGTAACTATATACGAATAAAAATGCTCCGTTTATGATGATGTTGTTTTTATTTAAATTCCATTACTCTGTATGTATGTTAAGCAACGTCCTGCGTTGAATGTCACATAACTGTCACGTTCTACGTCGAATGTCACGTCCTGCGTCGAATGTCACGTTCTACGTCGGATGTCACGTTCTACGTCGAATGTCGCGTTCTACGTCGGATGTCACGTTCTATTAGGCACTGTATGGACAAGAAGAAGAAGAATGTTCATACTGATCGTTGACATGGCTTCTGTGTGTCACCTACGCTTTCATTTGACACCTCATACGTCAAAATCATGCCAATAGCAACAAAGATACATTCTAGCGCCCATTTGGCAATGCTGCCATCTTTGTTTTTTGTGTCCCCGTCTCCTCCCCGTTCCAACGAGCCCTCGTACGTCACGATTGGACCAATAGAACCAAAGATATGACGTAATGACCTTTTGGCATGCTCCGATGCGCACGGCACATACTGCGTTCAACCCCATTTTTCATCCCCTTTCCAACGAGCCCTCGTACGTCATCCTACGTTAAGCCGTTCGGCATTTGCAACCGGGGGTTGCGATTTTAGGGGATGCGATTTAGGGGATGGCCCCAGACACAGGTAGTCTATCTACTATGCTGTATAATAAATTTGTTATTATCAAATACAGCACGCTCCAGTATTTAACTATATTCAGAAAACACCTTCTTTCTTTCGTTGCTCATTCACAATTATTCGACAGAAAATCGCGCGTCTATGGAATGTGGTGCAAAAGTATTCGTGTCTGAAAGCGTTCATTTAACGTAATGCTTCTTCTGTATCTGGCATACGCATTCAGTCGTCGGCGACAGGAAGGTCCGAGATACTGAATTCGGTATCTCGCATACTGTATCCCTCGCGCGTCCCGTCTGAAAAGCTCCATTTGAGTCTATGTAATATCTGCGTCTCGGATACGCGTATCTCGGATACAGTATCCTTGTCTGAAAGGGGGCTTAGTCACATAACTATAAGGAGAAATACTGAATTTTATGGGACATGGTGGGTCCTTTAGAAAATAAGAAGTAAAGGAGTGGTTAAGGCAACAAACACTCCATTTTCAGAAGAATTAATAAAGGCAGAATTATATAGCATAATAAAAATTCACAAACTCAGACATAAAACGTATCAAATAGATTGGATTATGAATTATTCAGGTCAACAATGGCAACACCTTGTTGAGCTCTTTTCTTCTTTGGTACCCCGCAGTAGAAGTGATCTTATTCTCCGATGTTTTCTGATCCTTGGCTCTTTCGTTTTATTTCGGTGATTACTGTGATGACCAATTTCAGCTTACTCCTTTCATACATTATTTCATTTCTTTTAGGTCTAAAACCTTGCACGTTCCGAGTTCCGAAATTCATACTCCTTTTTAATAGCGTACGTCGTCGTTTGTTGATCGATTCATTCCCATGCGTTTTGCTGTTAGCCGAGTTAGCATGATGCCTAAACCCCCGACTTGGAGAGCCAGGAATTAATTTTATACTTCTCCTAGACAGTTTGCTTTCACTACAGCTTAAGAGCATCATCCAGCCTTCGTCTATAATCATAGACAAGGAGCCCTTACAGGGTGTTATCAACCGGTCCAGTTGAAACCTGGTTTTTTTAGAGGTGTTACTTCTCTACTCCTCCTCTTTTATCCGGGCTTGGGACCGGCTGCATCGGTGCAGAGTTGTTACATTACAATTTTATACTGTTATTACAAATTATTATATATATATATATATATATATATATATATATATATATATATATATATATATATATATATATATATATATATATGTATATATATTGTTATGATGTATTGTTTGTGAATGATGAGCAATGAGTATTTTTTAATAATATATAGGGTTTTTTATCGCGGTTCTCAAAGAATTAGTTTGTAAGTACTTTTTTAAATTATCTTTATTATATCTATTATGAAACACACATATATATCTAACCTAGCCAATGTAAATTTAAAATAAACTATCTTTAAATTGAAATTCTTATGAAACTAATTAAATTCTATAGACAATGTAAAATTTAAACAAACTATCTTCAAAATTGAAATTGTTATGACACTAACTAAATTATATTAACAACTTTTTGTACCTTTCTGTCACTGAATGCCCAAATTAACT
Source organism: Diabrotica undecimpunctata (assembly GCF_040954645.1). Taxonomy (NCBI): domain Eukaryota; kingdom Metazoa; phylum Arthropoda; class Insecta; order Coleoptera; family Chrysomelidae; genus Diabrotica; species Diabrotica undecimpunctata. The sequence goes on along the minus strand of NC_092803.1, from coordinate 13,392,865 downwards.
GTTTTCCACTGTATAGATTATAATCACCACTCAATGTCTTCTTCGCAGCTTCGGTTATCCTTGTTTTTGTGAAATTACTTTTTCCAATTATCCGCTTCCACCAATTTAAGATATTTTTCTTCACCAGCATTTATAAACCACCAAGCAAACCAGCAAACAGCATTTATTTTTATTCTTCTTTTCAATATATCAATATCCAATCACCAAAATATCATTTAATTTTAATATTCAATTAATACTTCTTCCATTATCATCATTTATACATAACATAATTTTTAATCTTCAATATTATTTTCTTTATACTGTTTCTTAATATTGATTTAACTCACTATATTGAACAATTGTAACTGATTGACTGCCTCTAACTAATTTTCATACTAAAAAACTCATAACTGATTGACTAACTGAATGGACTTTCTTACTAAACTTCTCTCTTGAATCCAAATCACGGGTATTTATATCTTTTCAATCTTCCAGAACCATCTGGTAAGAAATCATGTTCGATTTATTCCATTAAACACATGTCTGAATTTTCTGGAAACAGTATATCCACAGTGATCCACAGACATAACTATTATTCCCGAATGTTCGACCGTAAACAAAGGTCAAATTCTGCATTCTGGAGAATTCGTTAATTTTCTATTGAAAATTTTGTTGACATTTAGGCTTTTCAGATCAGAATAAACACTTAAATCAGTAAATATATATAAATTAAACATTTTAAACTAACATTATTATTATAACCCCACTTTATATTCCTAATTATTTAAAATGTCACTTGGAGAGTATGTATATCTGTCTGTCATTCACATGTATAGTTGGTTGCCTAGTCACATGGCTCACTTAAATATATCTACCACATTATAATTACTAAAATACAACTTTTTACAATTATTATATGCTAATTTTTTAAAAATGCCCTCACATAAATATATTTTTATAAAATTCTCTAGTATATAACTTATTAAAATAACCAAATTTAATATCTAATATTATCTAATGTGTAACTTATAAATTAATTTTTATAAACACCAATCATATCAATATATATATATATATATATATATATATATATATATATATATATATATATATATACAGTATATATATATATATAACAATAGTCAATTGATTGATGGATTGATTATTGTTACATAATATATATATATATATATATATATATATATATATATATATATATATATTACAATAATCAATCACTGTTTTTAAAAGTAAAATTAAAAAAATTAATATAAACTTACTTAGATTGGGAATCTTTCGGCCTTCTGTGTTTCTGTGTTTTTGCTGATGTATTTAGTAGATTAATTTTTGATGTTTTTTCACAATAATAACATTTTAATGCTACAGATCTTTTAAAGATGAACTGATGATGCTCATTGAACAGTGGGCGTGGGCGAAACGTCTTCAATAAATAGATAAAGTAGCACAACTCTTTTTTATCTCCAAATTGACCGAAAACATCCCATTCACTTACGAGTTTCGTTTCCTCATAAAACGTTCGCTAGTGCCTTCATGAATTTGACTCAGGATATATTTTCATTATTTTTGAAACTATTAGACATGACAAATGCATTGATATAACTCTATTGTACTGTATGTCTATTATTTGAAAAAAATATAGCCATTGGCCAACGTCGAGTTCTTCTTGATGAGCTGTAAATGGTGCATTTTACATTTAATTCAATCTCATTCAAATCAACGTTTTGTTTTGTTAAAAAATGTTTTATATTTGCGGTGTATTCCCAGATGACTTAATACTATGACCCACGGCAGTGTGACACTGTTATGGTCCGTCAGTGTATCGAGTTCTTCTCAACATTCTCACAATAAAGGTGTCGATATGAATCATTGTCACTTTCAAATTCTGACAGCAAATTTTATATATAATTTATTTACATCAAACATATTTATAATTTTTTTTTCTCATTTAATAATGCAACTATAAAATATTATTTTATATTTTATAATAAATTAATTATCACCTTAGAAAACACGTCTTAATTTTATTTAAAAATGTATAGCCTTAATTTCGAAGCCATTAAGTTTAAAAATGTATTTTGTATTTAAACTAAAATAACGAACAAATCTAAGTAAAATACATAAATCTACTTTTAAAATTATTTCAGTATTTTCGTTCCTTTAAGGAATTAGTAAAAAAAAATAGAAATTACTTGTCTGAATTTATTTTTAAATTAAACTAAAAATGTCTCCTATATGCGGATATTTCATTATAAACGAAGAGGTCCGTAATATTACAGTTTCGAGAAAAATCAATCTAGATACCACTCGTTTTGGAGACATTTTTAATTAAGGAAAATTGAATCCAAATTAAAAATTCTTTTATATCCAATATTGTGAATTTTTAATAAATATTTCATTCTTTGATGCCACATTCAAGAGTCAATAATATATTGTCTAGTCAATAAGTCTTTTATATATAAATAAAAAAGACTTATCAACTACGTATATGCGTAAGATTAGTGTAACGTGACGCCGCAGTGTTTTGTTTTTGACTTTATCGCTTTTCTCGTTTATCTCACACTAGAATTACTCCAGTCGTCAGAGACAAAAATGACACCGAAACTTTAAAAATATACCAACAAGCTGAATTTTGCTGAGAATATCAATTTTGGCACCCTAAAAAGATGCAGAAAGCTTGCAACAGCTACCCCCCAGCTTTCACCTAAAACCCCCTTCGTAAGGGGAAAAGGGAAAACATCGATTTACGGAGAACCTATAGAAAAAAAATGTTTCGAATGTTTATTACGCGCAAATTCAATTTTTTAGTGTATGAACTCGACGGTAAAAATTCATATTAGCAGAGATATTAGCAGAGTATGGAGCACTTGGACGAGAAAGTGTGACGTCACTGTCGGTAATCGTTGAATCTGCATTACCAGATCCATTTTTTAACTGTCAATTTCGCTTCTTTTCGGGCGTCTGTCATGTCAATTCGTCGTCTTTTCCGTAGCTAATGTCAGAAAGAAGCCGCCGACCAATGAGAGCTCCGTCCACAACAAAGTCCCCACTCCGCGCTCATGCTACCGCCTCGTGATGACGTCATGGTTTGACTATTATCCGCTAGTCGGCGTTAGTTAATATAAAGTATATTTTAATTTTAATTAAATCAATTTACAAATAACATTAAACAAAAAGAGTTTGATCAGAGTGTCTAAACGACAAAAATCAAAATGCGTTTCAAAGGTGAATAGTGCGGCTTTCATACGCTTCTTCTTCTTCTTCGTGCAACTAGGATTACTCCTGTTTGTCTGTCTCTTATTCTGTTTCAGTCGTTGTTGATTGTACATTATCTTTCCACCTTTTCGGCTGCCTTCCAACGGGTCTTCTGCTATATGGCTTGTTGTTTTTACAGATGTTCGCCAATCTATCTATCTGGTCCCATTCGGTTTACATGTTCATTCCAGTTTTTTTTTGTGTTGTTTTTATCCACCTGTTAATATTTTGAATTTTGATTTGTTCGCGTATACTTCTGTTGGTTTATCTGTCTCTTAATGATATGCCCGCTATTGATCTTAATACTTTCATTTCGATATTGTTGATTTGTTGTTTCGTCTTTTTTGTATCGGTCCTTGTCTCCGCTGCATATGTTAGGATTGGTCTTATTGTTGTCTTGTATACTTTCATTTTGCTTTCCGTGGTCAGATATTTGTTTCTCCATATGGTTTCTCGGAGGTAACCACTTACTCTTACCGCTTTTAATGCTTGCCCTGTGGTCTCTGTTCTTATATCCCTGTCACTAGTAATCTCTACTCCTAGGTAATTGAATTTCATTACTTGTTCTACAATTTTGCCGTCTATTTCTAGATTTCATCTACGCGGCTCTTTACTGATCACTCTACATTTAGTTTTTTCTACTGATATTTTCATATTAAGTTTGTTTGCTGTGATATTTAAGGTGTGGAGCTGCCTTTGTAGGTCATGCGCAAGTTTTGTATTTTGCCACAAATGAAGTTAGTTTTGCCGCACATGACCAACTCCTGTAGAATTTACATCGATAGAGCCTTATCTTGTAATGAAGAAACACTGCATATACTTTTAGATCTGTTCAACAAAGTATATACAAAAGGAGTAATACCCGAAGATTGGTTGCTTTCCACGTTTGTAACACTATCCATATGCAACAAAATGCTCCCAGTACAGAACAATTTCCTTAATAAGCCACAAAAAAATAGAAGAAGATATACATGATACCCAGTTTGAATTCAGAGGAGGACTAGGAATGAGAGAGGCTCTGTTCGGTTTTAACGTTCTCGCGCAAAGAAGACTAGATATGAACCAGGATCTCTATGTCTGCTTTATAGATTATCAAAAGGCTTTTGATATAGTAAGACATCAGAAACTTTTAAAACAGTTAAAAGAAAAGAATGTGGATAGTCGAGATATACGGGTTATTGTTAATCTGTACTGGAATCAAAAAGCAAGGGTTAGAATCGAAAATATCCATACAGAAACTATAGAAATCAAAAGAGGTGTTCGACAGGGTTGCGTGCTGTCCCCATTGTTATTCAATATGTACAGCGAAGCTATTTTTAAGCAAACAGTATCAGCGGAACCACAGGGTAAATCAATAAACGAAAAAATCTTGAACAACATAAGATTCGCAGACGACACCGCTGTTTTTGCACAGTCTAGAAGCACTGCAAAGCTTAGTACATAGATTACATCTAGTCAGTATAAAATACGAACTACAAATGAACGTTAAGAAAACCAAGTGCATGAATATTTCTAAACAAAATACAGTAGGAAGTCTAGGTATCAAGCGAAAACAAGTAGAAAGAGTGAATAACTACAAATATCTGGGAATTGGGTAAATGAAAACAATGACCAAGGTAGAGAAATAAGGACACAAGCTGAAATTGCAAGACAAGCATTAATAAAAATGAAAAAATGTTTGTTAATCGAGACCTTCCTCTGGAGCTGAGGTTAAGAGCCTTAAAATGCTACGTGTTCCCGACTTTGTTGTATGGAATGAAAAGCTGGACACTAATAGTAGATAATATAAAGAAGTTGTAATCATTTAAGATGTGGTGCTATAAAAGGATTTTGAAAATACCATGGACCCAATGAGTTACAAATGCAGAAGTGTGAAGAAGGCTACAAAAGGATTGCGAGGTCATAAAGCACATCAAAACAATAAAGCTGGAATATTTGCTGAAAAGCGAAATATGAGATATTAAGGCTCACAATGCAAGGTAAAATTAAGGGTAAAAGATCCATAGGAAGACGAAGAATTTCCTGGCTAAAAAACCCAAGAGAGTGGTATAGTTATAGCTCAGTAGATCTTTTCAGAGCAGCCGCCAATAAGGTACGGATAGCTGTGATAATAGCCAACCTCGATAGGAGAAGGAACTATAAGAAGAAGCCTTATTTTGAAAATCTATAACAATAACTTCGATTTTAAGTTTTAGCAACAAATATGGAGCATTTGAAATATTCCTTAAAATACTGAATTTAATCTTTCACATTACAAACGATCTAAAACATTTAAAACTGCTTCTTTTCGATTGCATAAGTACTTTTTTGGAAATTACACAACTTCAGCTACAAACTTTACCCAATGTCGTCTTTGTGAAAGCATTTCCCGTAAAGTGAAAAATCAAAATCGAATTTTCATGTTATAGATTTTTTAGATTAGGCTGTAACAATGAAAATTCCACATCGGCCGGCCAATGGAAGTGGTCAATTGAATGATGACGTAAAAAATGGCAAATATTGGGGAATATTGGTTTTTTTATTTGACAGCTTTATAAAACCTGACTTGATTTGCAGCAAAATTCAAAAATTTTATACAAAAGCTACACTCTTCACTTTTAAAGTACATTTTGATCTTTGTCGATGGAACACTTTAATCAAAAGATATCGAATTTTTTCGGTCTAGTTGATACAAATTTTCTGAATACAAACTGACATTCAAAATCGTCTGTCACTTCAAGCGTTGTTGTTGAGAGAACGGCTCATTTATGCAACAATTCCTAAAAAAACATTTTTGTTCAGAATAATCTTTCTGCATTTTTTACTTGAAATAGTTTTTTGTACGGCATACGGCAGAAGTGGGTCCCCTCAACGAGGTGGGGTTGTAGAAGGAAGCCTCGGGTAAGAGTAGTAAACTGCACTTTTTAAGGTCCCAAAATTGACATTCTTAAGAAAATTCAGTCTGTTCGACCCGTTTTTAAAGATCAAATATCTGACGACTGAACTAAATGCTTATTCGGAGAAGTCTAATATACATATTTGCAAATGGAAAATTTATAAAAAACGTTTAAATTACCTTCACTGAGCAAAACACGGCGGAGTGACGTATTGGCTAATGTAGCGTATTGACAATTATCTGTAAAACATATTTCACATCCAAGCAATACCCACATACATATTATCATGTGACTAACGATTTACTAACTATTCTTTGATTTTTAAAAAGTTTTTTGTGTTTAAAATATGTTTCGACGTGGTAGGACAATTGTCGACAATGTTTTCTTTCTTTCAGGAGCAAAATTGTTGGTAACATTATATTATTTTTGATTTTTTTTGAGAACGATTTCCGAAGTGGAAATTGAAACGTCAATAAATGTATTTTAACCTTTAATTGTGGCTTATTCCCATTTAAATATTAATTAATTTAAAATGCCACAAGAAAATAGCTTCAGAACAATATTATATTATATCGTAAAGGTAACTCTGGAAACTAACTTCTATAAAGAAAATACCAAACAAACAGAAACACCCACAAGGAAACTAAGTTCCTGTAGCTGGCTGTATACCATGTATCACAAAAAATTTGTTAAAATCCTTTATAAAAGGTATATAAATTAAAAAACCCAATCGGGGTATGTCATGAAGACAAAACGTTTTCGGAATCCATATTCCATCATCAGTGTCTAGGTGTACATGTTTTGAGCTACTAAATATCTGGGTAAAACCCGTTAAAAGTTATAGGTTACAATTTAGTTTACATTTGTTTACAACTCTGTTAACACTGTTAACTTTAACGTCCTAATATATAAGACTAAATAATGTAAACTAAATTGTAACCTATAACTTTTAACGGGATTTTACCCATATATTTGGTGGCTCAAAACATGTACACCTAGACACTGATGATGGAATATGGATTCCGAAAACGTTTTGTCTTCATAACATAGCCCGATTGGGTTTTTTTAATTAATATACATTTTATAAAGAATTTTAACAAACAGAAACACATCACAGAAACAAAATTATAATATTTTTTAATGTAAACTCATTATTTGCAATCTAGACTAAAAGTATGGTTAAAAGCTGTTAAAAATAATACATAAAAACAATAAATAATTCTCCTGAAGCTATTTTCTTGTGGAATCTTAAAGTAATTACTATTTTAATGGAAATAAACCACAATTGAAGTTTAAAGTAAGTAATTTAAATATTTATGACTTATATTTTAAACTTCAATTGTAGCTTATTCTCATTAAAATAATAATTAATATTTTTTTTTTATTTTTTTTTTTTGATTTTTTAATAAATTTTTAATAAAATCCTTTATAAAAAGGTATATAAAAACCCAGTCGGGCTATGTTAAATAGACAAAACGTTTTCGGAATAAATATTCCATCATCAGTGTCAGGTTAATACATGAATGTAGCCACTAAATATGGGGATAAAAACCCTTTAAAAATTACTAATTGAAATTTAGTTTACATTATTTCTTGTATAAAATTAAGATGCATTAATGTACTATACATTAAGTTGCCACTTAATGTAGAGTCATATGTCGCCATGTTACCAATCCAACGGTAACTTTACTATCTTAATTTTATACAAGAAATAATGTAAACTAAATTTCAATTAGTAATTTTTAAAGGGTTTTTACCCCCATATTTAGTGGCTACATTCATGTATGAACCTGACACTGATGATGGAATATTTATTCCGAAAACGTTTTGTCTATTTAACATAACCCGACTGGGTTTTTATATACCTTTTTATAAAGGATTTTATTAAATTTTTTTTAATATATGGTATACAGCCAACTACAGGAACTTAGTTTCCTTGTGGATAATAATTAATGTATAATTTTAACCAATATTTCGTGAGATATGATATAATGTAATCAACTAAATAATCATTGTGCTGAATTTCCGCTGTTAAATAAATAAAATTATTTTAGAATAAGTAAGTAACTTTTTTAAGAAAATTACCAAAACAAAAACAGTGGAAATTTGGATATTGGATCAATAAAAATATTTGATGCGTTATTATAGAGTTTGATACTAAACAGATTTCAGGCCTAACTAATAAAATGTCAACTTTTAGACAAACGTTGGGATTAGTTATTTACGTAATCCCTTCCAGAATGGATTGGTTTAAATGATTTCCAAATAATTGATAATCTTTTGTAAAACCACTGTCGTGGGTCCCAAAATGTACCGCAATAGCCTTCTTATTTCATACGAATTTTTTTCTTTGAATTATTCTTTTGAGAACTACAAACGGTCAGTAGTCGCTGGCTGAAGAGTACCGTGGTTGATTAAGTAATCTATCGTGTAATTTAGGTGCTTTTATCATTGTTTTATGATGCACTGTCTTGGCGAGAGAGAACCTCTAAAACGAAACCAAAGGAATTCACGGCCAAAGCGAGAATTAACGCATCTCACTTCTGTGTTTGGACCGTGTCGTTTTTGAAGGTCCCTAGTGTTGCTCCATCTCAATATTTCGCTACACTTGTGGTTAGCTTTTTGAGGAGCAGTGTTAAGTATCAAGAAGCTCTACTCTTAAGATGCTATTTACAAGTTTACCAACACTTTCTGATAGTCCCACACGGGTTGTCCAAAAAGTTATGGTACAAACCCGGAAGATGATTAGTTAACACCTTTTTCCGCCATCTCTGTCTGCCTTTTCGTAATTACTTTAAACTGCACCATTGCAGTATATAATAAAAAATACGTATATCAAATTGCGGCAAGCCAATAAATTGTTACCTAAGTTAGCATCGTTGGTCGCTTCAGACGGTCTTTCATTGCAGGTGTCCACTTAATCGGAGTAGAGATTACCAAATCTTGGATGGATCTGAGATTTTGCCGTTGCCATTTTATTGTTCTTTACGTGCCATGTAAGAACTATCAGAATTATCCGACATTTTTTAACCAAGAAACCTACACCTCTACGGTATCTTTTTTGATTTTCCTTACTATATGTCTCAGATAAAACATGTTCCGGTGTTTAACAGTCTTTAGTAATTCTTTATCTTTGTTAACGTTCCTTCATTATTCAATCTTCGCTTATCCACTGCTGGACATAGATCTCCCTCATAATTTTCCATCTATTTCGATCTTGTGCCTCTTGCATCCAATTCCTATGACAACGTTTTAGATCGTCAGTCCAACGTGTTGGTGGACGACCTCTGCTTCGGTAGGCATCATCTCTTGGTCTCCATTCTAGTATCCGCTTTGTCCATCTATTATCTGTCATTAGAGTCACGTGACCTGCCCAGTTCCATTTCAGTGTTGCTACTCTCTCTACTGCATCAGCCACTTCTGTTATTTGGGATCTTGTCTCGTAGTGAAACGCCCAAACATAGCACGCTCCATCGCCATTTGACACACACGGATCTTTTGAACTGTTCTCCTTGTCATGGTCAACGTTTCCGCACCGTAAGTTAACACTGGCAAAACACACTGATTAAACGTTTTTCTTTTAAGGCGTATTGGTATATCAGACGATAACCTTCCTTAGTACTTTTTTATTAGTTTGATGTTCAAGGTGTCTTCAGCATCCGTCTATGAATCCAAATTTTTAATGTTTCAATTCTGTTCATACTTTGATGCCTTTAGTGTCCGGATTTCTGATCCATACACAAGTACAGACCAAATATAGCACATAACCATTCTGTGTCTTAGTTCTAAGCTGCGATGTTTATTGCAAAGAAATGCCTTGATTTTCATAAAAATAATTTTAGTTATTGCTATCCTGGATTTTATTTCTATGTGGATCTAGTTGGTCCGTTATGAAAGTTCCCAAATATGTAATTTTGTAAACTTTTTCAACTTTAAACATTTCAACGTCCAATTCAATTTAATTGAAGCTCTGCATCTGTATGTGGGTTACGACTAAAGACTTAAAATTTGGTTTTGTTTGAGTTTATTTTAATGCCCATTTCCTTTCCTACTTCGAGAATATGAATAAGCAGAATTTGGAGACCTTCAATATTTCTGACAGAATTAGTGTATTGTCCGCATATCTAATTACATTAAGAAGTTCCCCGTTAATTTTTATTCTATATGGCTACCTCTCAAGTTCCTTTTTGAATAACTTGTAATCTGTTTTAGATTTCGTCGGTGTAGTTGTCTCAACTTTTTACAATATCAGGTTGGTTCCAGTACATATTTTTAAAGACACGAATGTCTTTGTAAACTATTTCTATAATTTTTAGTATCTGCATTAATTTTACATGCTGTATCTTTATCGAATGCCTTTTCGAAGCCCACGAAACATGCAAATACATATTTTCTTTGATCACGGCGTTTTTATTATAAGATATTTATCGCAAAAAGTGTCTTTCTAGTTCCCATAGCACTTCTTAATCCAAATTGAGTACCTTCAAGATCTTCTTCGCATTTGTTTCTAAATCTGTTGTAGATTATTCTTAGGAAAATCTTAAGAGTGTGGCTCGTTAGGCTAATTAATCTATCTGAGCGTCTATGAAATCTGAGCGTTTTCTAGCTTATTCTCAAAAACTCATGTGATGAAGATATTCCCAAATTAGATTTACTTGTTTCTAGGATTTCTTCACGAGGTTTTTGCATGTTTTCGACCTGAGAAGCGTCGTGGTATAAAAATAAGTCAAAAATAAGTCTTTTTTCTGCCAAATCTTACCCTTTGCTTTTCATGATTAGTAGTGGTTTGCAATGATTATAGAATATGATTTAGCAAAAGAGTAGATTATACAAAAAATGTGAATGGGACATCAGTGACTCCCAGTTCGGGTTTAGGCAAGGTTTAGGAACACGAGAAGCAATAGTAGCAACACAGGTGCTGGTCCAAAATTGTTACGATCAGAAGAAGAATGTATTCCTATGCTTTTTATATGACCGAAAAGCGTTTAATCGTGTCCAACACCACAAGTTAATGCAGATCCTCAAGAAAGTTGATATAGACCAAAAAGACATAAGATGCATTGAAAACTTGTACTGGCATCAAACGGCACAGTTAAAAATAGACAATTCTATATCCAAAAACATACATATAAGATGGGGCGTTCGACAGGGATGTGTGCTTTCCCCTCTTTTATTTAACATTTATTCGGAAGCCATATTTCAAGAGTCTTTGGAGGATGCAAAGATGGGAATCAAAGTGAATGGAGTATTGATCAACAACATACGATATGCTGATGATGGTGTCTTAATTTGTGACAACATAGTCGATCTTCAACAAATTATCACTATAATCGGAGAATACAGTAAGCGAATGGGATTAGAGATTAATACCAAAAAAACCAAATATATGTTCATCTTGGGTGCACTTGAAAACTCCACCATAACATTGAATACTAAGTCCATTGAAAGAGTGAGTAAATTTAAATACCTGGGATCGTGGCTTTTTGAAGACTGGGCATCGGACAGGGAAGTAAAATGTCGCATTGAGCAAGCTCGACAAGCTTTCGTAAAATTCAAGAAGGTACTGACTTCGAAGGTCGTCTTTTTAATTTCCCCCTCGTCAATGAAGCAGAGTTCATACCACACTTAAACAACCGAAACTTCTAAACCATTGATCCGATTAATTTTGACAGGGGACTCTTGAAGGTAGGTACTTTCTAATACATCATTTTCATAAGCATTAGCTTAACAACCCTTTATGATTATTGGCTTATTCCAATAGCCATTCTGTAGCTGTAGCTTTTAGCGTTTTTTCTCATCGTAAGATTACATAAAAAGTATTTTGTTTTTATAGCGTACATCACCAGCGTTAGTGTATTCAATTTAAGGTTGTTAATATCAGTGTTGAGTTTATTGTTTTTTTTTATCCATTCAAGAGAAAAATAAAATAAAAACAAGCGATGATTTGTTTTCATTTAATGTAGCACACTTATCCAATAATGCGATATTACTTGAATTAGTAAATTAATGCATCAAATATTTTATCAATCTTTCATTTCATCATAAAAATTAGACAGAGTGGATGTTAAAATGGTTTATTTTCTTAAGAAACTTTGACATCGGTGGTAATGGTCCAATATATATTTGTAATATTTCGTATTAGTCCAGTCGTCAGAGAGTTGATCCCTTAAAAGTCATACAAACAAGCTGAATTTTGCAGAGAATATTATTTTGGAACCCCAGAAAAGATGAAGAAAAGTTTATCACTTTTACCCCTGGGCTTCTCCCTAAAATCACCCCCGTAGGGGGGTAAAAATGCAAAAAAATCGATTTACCAAGAATCTGTACGAAGTAGAAAAATATTTCAAAAATATTTAAATAAGAATATTTACAAGCTTTTTTTGTGTAGAACGAAATTTTGTTGAATATTATCTCAGCTACATTTTTTATTTGAAACATTTTTTTCTGCGGCATACAGATCCTTGGTAAATCGATTTTTTTGCGTTTTTACCCCACTACGAGGGGGGTTTTAGGAAGAAGCTCGGGGGTAAAAGTAGTTAACTCTTTTGCATCTTTTTTGGGGTCCCCAAATTATTATTCTCGCTAAAATTTAGCTTGTTCGTATGATTTATAGAGGTTCAATGGCATTTTCTTTTCTGGCGACTGGAGTATATTGGTATCACTACTACATAATCATACAGAAAATATATACTTTATATCTGCAGGTATGGTTTGTTTATTACAAAAATACAGAGCAAATTCCATTATTTTTTGTGTGTTTAGTCATAATTTCTTATTTCTTTTCACTATTACAATTTTAATTACTAACATTTTCCCTCAGTCTAATTTTATATAAGCATGCTTTTTCAATGAACTTTTGTATAAGGTGGTTATTATATTATGGTTGCAAAAAAATAAAAAAGTAAAAATTATGTTAAGATGTGAGCAATAAAGCAAGCAGGTATGATACTGAATATTTTTCGTCATAGTTCCTACTTCCTACCCTATTATTTAAATAATTATAACTTTCAAGAAAGATTAAATTCAAAATTAAATTAACTTAGTTTAAAATTGTTAGGAAGATAACAGGACCAGTGCTATTCTTCAACCGCTTATTATTACCCCTGGTTTAGCCCAAGGTACTTATTATTATATTACTTACGCTAAGTAGACCTGGGACCTGTAAATATTTTAAAAATATCTTAGATGATATATTCATTGGAACTGAAATTGATCCACGGCCTTGTGAAAGATCGCAAAAAATCTAAAACTTGAAAAGAAGGCGTAAGGCAGGGTCAAAAATGTTGATAAGTATGGTCTGGAAGAACGTAGTACTCAAGGCGATACCGTAATACATACAAAACTGCCAAGTAGAAATAGACTACCCCTGGCAGTTTCCGCAGCTTGTACATAGTGACAGATGAAGGTTAAAATTCAGTAAACCACAAACTATCAGCTATAGACACCCTAAGTTTTGTCATAAATATTGAGTAAGATTGGTATACTTTGAAGAACATAATCACATTGGAAAAATAAATTATCCAATTGATCCAAGAGAAGCAAAAAAGAATAAGGAATTGATAACCGAAGAAATATGGACGATGGATATGAGAAGCGCATTTAAGAACAGAAAGTCAGCTATGTAAAGAGTGGGTAACAACATGGTATCTTTAGGTCGAAAAACTGAGTCTACGACCAAAGGACGCGGAAAACAGGACGCGAGACCAAAGGACGCGGAAAAAAGGACGCGTGGAAAAAAGGACGCATATTATTAATGAATTACTATAAATAGTTTACTTTAATTGACATTAGCCATTACCCCTTTTTTATCCCCATATGTTATTACAGAAAATGATTCTACCTAACCTAAAATCGGTTACGGTAAGAGTAAAAAGTGAAAAATAGTTATATGAAAAAAACTTGCCCTCGCATTTTATCGAGGCTTAGGACTAAAATATCTTAAGTAAAATAATAAATACTAATATAATGTTAATTCAAGATTTCTGGTATTGAAACAGGTTAGATTCCATATTATCAGAATTATATATGGGATAGCTTCTGCTGCCAGTCCTAAGCCTGGATAAAGTGTGAAGGCAAGTTTTTTTCATATAAATATTTTTCACTTTTTACTTTTACCGTAACCGATTTTAGGTTAGGTAGAATCATTTTCTGTAATTATATATGGGGGATAAACGGGGGTTATTGCTATTGTCAATTAAAATAAACTATTTATAGTATTTCATTAATAATATGCGTCCTTTTTTCCACGCGTCCTTTTTTCCACGCGTCCTTTTTTCGCGCGTCCTTTTTTCCGCGTCCTTTTGTCGGTATACCTTTAAACTCTTATGAACACAAAGCATGAATAGTTATTTACATTAGTCCTTCGGTAACTTTTCAGAATGTTTTTTTTTTATAAAGATGAAGGTTTACTTGAATTTCTACAGTGACGACATAACGACAGCATATTCTCCAAACCCACAACGTACGGCCATACAGGGTACGGCATAGGAAAATAAATACGAGCCTCCGATTGGTCCTAATTTAAACGTCATTTACGAGTCGCCCCAACTTGAAATTTTTACGTTTTATGTTTTGTATACCTACTGAAATGGTATTCAAAATTTAAAAAGACTCTTTACTAAATAGAACATTGGCTTTTAATCTTACACAATTAGTGGGTTTTATCATAAATCTTCTAAAATATTATTCTAAATCTTGTCTTAACCAAATGGTTCTATTTAAAAGTAGGAATGACTTTTCTGTAGAGAAGTAATTTGATACATCAGACGTATATAAAGTTAAAAGTTTACAGGAAGAACAAACAGTAGACATTAGAGGAGTAGGTACCTGTAGCCCAGGAACTTCAAGAAAAATATGTAAACATGCACCTGCCGCAATATTCACACTTGAAAATGATATAGAAACTGCATATAATTTGGTGTGCATAAGAAACAAAAGAATTTAAGAAACTGGTGTCTTGGGTCAACACAAGGACAACTACACACTCAGGTTATGTCAACACTTTCGGTTTCCGGGTACAAACTTAAGTTATCTAAAGAATGAGCATGGGATATTAAGATGATCTGGAATTACACAATTCGATAGAGTATCAATTTTTATCAATATCACAGAAAAGGCAATATCAGAACTAAAAGATGGCAAAGCTCCTGCACCTGACAATGCATATGCCGAACTCATAAAGCTATTTAACACCGATGGTACTCAATGACTAACAAAAATATTCAATATATGTAAAGGGAGTAATACCAAGCTCATGGCTGAAGTCAACGTTTATTGCTGTACCAACAGAAAACAAAATAAGTATCCTGCAATGATTTCTGGACCATCAGCTTAATGAGCCACATTTTAAAATTATTTCTAAAAATCATACATCAAAGGATATATAGACTATGCGAAGAAAAAAATTAGCAGTACACAGTTTGGTTTTCGGAAGGCAGTGGGTACCAAAGAGGCTCTTTTTAGCATACAAGTGCTATTTCAACAATGTACAGATGTGAATTGCGATATTTATGCATGCTTTATTGATAACCATAAAGCATTTGATACAGTAAAACACGACAAGCTGATGGAGATATTAACAAATATTGGAATAAACACCTGTGATCTAAGAATTATTAGCAATCTTTACTGGAATCAAACATCGTCTATCCGTACAGAGGCAGGAGAATCCGATGATATCAAAATAAAACGTGGGATCCGACAGAGATGTATACTATCACCCTTGCTGGTTAACATATACTCTGAGGAAATCTTTTAAGAAGCAGTAGAAGATGTTAAAGCCGGAATTCGAATTAAGGGAGAATGTATTAATAACATCAGATACGCGGATGACACGGTGGTATTCGCTGAGAGTTATGAAGCCCACCAGAAGTAAATGAATAGAATAACAAAAGTAAGTCAGAGATGTGGACTTTCAGTGAACATTAAGAAAACAAAATGTATGATGATCTCTAAGAAGGAACAGCAAATTGAAAGAACCAGTGTGAATAGTCAACCAATAGAAAGAGTAACAACATACACCTATCTTGGTACGAATGTCCATTAAAATTGGGACCATTCCCTAAAAATAAAATCTAGGATAGATATAGCAAGATCTACATTTTAAAAAATGGCTTAGCTGTTCAAATGCCACGATTTATTAGTACCCATAAAAATCAGGTTACTACGATGTTATATCTTTCCTATACTGTTGTACGGAGTCTTGGACTTTCACGGACGCTACCTGTAATAAAATTAAGGCTTTAGAAATGTGGCTTTATCGTAGAATCCTGAAGATATCCTATACCGACCACGTTACTAACCAGGACATTTTATTAAGAATGCAAAAAGGAAAACTGTTGTTAACCACAATAAAAACCTCGGTCGAATACCTCGGTGACATCATGAGGCCAACATCCGAAACGGATAGGCACTACCAGAAGAAGAAGATCTATTTTGACTAAAAATTACTTCTTAACTGATATCAACTTTTATTCCAAAAGCTTTTTTCTTACAAATAGTGGGAGCACACTAAACACCGTTTGTTTGTTCTTAAATTTTATTTTAAAACACATGTACTCTGTACGTTTTCAGAATTGTATCCAATCTTATCGTCCAGCCAGAAGAACTAAAATTTTTGGGATACATTAAAACTTCGGTAGTTTCTTTTATCTTCTCTCAGCTGCCTGTACTCAAATTGCTCCATTTCGGAAACGTAATTTTGCAATTACGTTTTTTTTTTGTACTCTTGTAATTTGTAACAGCTCTGCTTGAATTGTGTCATACATAATCTTCCGCTAAATACGAACATTGTACTTTGTAACATGTCCTTTAACAAAAATTTTGTAAAAATTGCTGTTCCAAAACTACTAAAGTATTATTGTAATTTGTGAATCAAATTTATGCATAGCCACCTTGTACTAATCAGCATGTTTTATGTTTTCATCATTTCTGTGTGCTGACCGACTTGATTCTTTGGGCCAGGCAAGTTGGCAGCAACGAAATTTGGCGACTGGAAAGAGACACTTTCCGAAACGTGGCAACGACGCTGCGCAGCTTGCGCCTAGACGGCAATCGACTGCGCGCGGTACCTCAGGAGGCACTTGCCCTTCTGAAACACCTCGAGGTCCTGTGAGTATTTTCTCAGGACCTTAGCATGGTAGTTCTTTGTGTTTTGTATTTGAGTATTATAGCTTTTCTTATTTGCTGCTTATAAGTAGCGTAAATTATTTTAATTCTAATTATTCTAATTCAATATACAAAATGTTTATTGTATACGGCGCATTCGACTTACTTTTGAAAATAAATTGATTTGAAATCTGAAAAATTATACTCCAGTATGACTGTACCTTATATACTCATGTAAAATATATTTTGACACGTCCGGCAAAACATCAACTTCTATTATTTTTAATAGAACCCCCGTATAATTGTCTATTGTTGAAATGTGCAAAAAATTTTGGACATATATTTTGTATATTAGAAAATTCAAAATTCATATTTATATTTTTAAATTTTTTTAATATTTTAAACAATAAGATGGATATATAGGACACTTTTATTAATTTAGGATGTCCTATATATCCTACTTTAGTTTTGCGAAAATTTTCCGATTTCAAATCGATTTATTTTCATAACAAATGTCATAACATGCAGTATATTCTAGGTGAAACACGTGTATTCATTATGCATGTAGCCACCGCCACTATATAGGCAACCGTTGATGAGAGCTTGTTAAAACTTTGACATACCTTTGGCTGCAATATTATCATTATTTACATTAAAAGAAAATCTCTTTGTCATGATAACAAGTATTTTTTAAAATGTTATTATACAAGTTCATTAAAGTTCTTATTAGGAAAAATCAACACATAATAATACTCTTTTGTATTTTTATTATACTTATTTATGAAGTTCTTTGCTATAATGATTTTATAGTTTCTTTTTTAACCGTATAATTCCGTAGTTCTCTATATTTAGAACAAAGAACATTCTTCTAATAGCTTTTAAATGAAAAACCGGTTAAATTTTCCATAATGCATTCCAGACCAAACTAAACTGACCGATGCAGAGAAATTAAAAAAGCTTCATTGGAGAATACTCCGCATTTCTTAGCCAACTCACCCAGTTAGTTCACTAGAAATAAAAGAATCGTATAAAAAGTAAAAGAAGGAAAAGTGGGGCGTCTGCTGCTGCACAAAAAAATCGTGCTAAAGCTGATAAATGGATGAGGAGATAACGAAACTTTCGGGTAATCGTTTATTGGACCTAAAGGAATTTACTCGTTCGAATACGGGACGTTTTAGGTACTGTTTTCTTTTTGAAAAACATAATAAACAGCATAGGCGGAGGAAACTTTTGGGAAGTTGGGTAAATATATTTATGTTAGGTAGGATTATATTGTATCAAACAAAATATATCTATAGGTACTCCGAGGAGAAGTAAAGTAAAGATAAAGTGAAGATAATACAATTAATCAATTTTAATAATTAAAAATAATGACGGTATTAGATTATTTATTTCGATGCAGGGTAGCGACAAGCCGCTTATACGTATTTCAATCTCTTTAGGTCTCATCAGAGCGACATATGCTGCTAATAATACAATTACTTGTCGACGTTCTATGAAGGCATGACAAATACAGAAAAAGAAGAAATAATTTAAATCGCAAGCAATCTTCTTCTTCTACCTTCTTGTATGTAAGCTTTAAAGCCTGTTTTTTCTTTAATAATAGCCTCCTAAATTGTTTAAGTTATCGTATTTTTCACCAACTTTTTCTTGGTTTGCCAATACTTCTTCGTCCATTTGGTGACTTATCTCGTGCTATTCGTACTATCCTATCTCCTGCCATTTAACTAATGTGTTCGTTACACTCCTGTTTCTGTTTTGTCACTCATCCATTTATCTGCTATATTGCCATGCTTTTCTTATGTTTTCGCTTCTCTCCCTATCGAACAGACTTTTCCCTGATATTCGTCGAAGTATTTTCATCTCTGTTATTTCTAGCAGTCGTCGCATTTTAGATGTGTCAGGTCTAGTATCCACCGTGTATGTTAATATAGGCCTAATTGCTGCTTTATAGATTCTTGTTTTTGTGTCTTGTCTTAGGTCTTTGTTCTTCAAGATTGTGTCATTAAGAGATCCCGCCGCTTTACTTGCTGTTAAGCTTTGTTGTCGTACTTCTTCTTCAACATCTCCGTAACCAGTCATATCTATTTTCAGATATCTAAACCTTGCTTCCTGCTTTATTATTTTCCCATCAATTTCGATTTTACATCGTAGTGCGTATTTAGATGATGTCATACATTTGGTTTTTGCTGCTGGTATTATATATCATATTGTATGTCTTGGCTGTTGTATTGAAGATGTGTGTTAATCTTTGGAGCTCGTCTTCTGTCTCGGCGATTAATGCGGCGTCGTCTACATAATATAATATTTGGATTTCTTTCTTCCCCATTCTGTAACCATGACCTTTATGTACTGCTTGTATTATTTAGTCCATTATTATATTAAAGAGAAGTGAGCTTAATGAGTCACCCTGTTTGACTCCGCTTTGTACTGTGTTAGTTTTTTATTTATCTTTGCCTGTATTTGATTAGGGAAGTAGATGTTTTCAATGGTTTGTGTAATATTGATTGGTATGTATCTTTTATACAGTAGGTGTAAGACGTCTTCGACTTGGATGAGATCGAAAGCCTTTGTCAGGTATATAAAATATAGATTATGCTGGTTTATTGTACTCGATGGCTTTTTCTGTGATTTGTCTTAGTACAAATACGGATCTACGCAGGATCTCCCGGATCTGAATCCTTGTTGTTCATCTAATAAAGTTGTTAGTTTATTGATTTTGTTGGTTAGGACTTTTGTGCTATGCTTAAGTGCGGTGTTCAGTAGATTTATACTTCTATAATTCTTGGGGTCATCTTCCTTTAAACAGTTCCGTCAGGTATCTTTCCCATTTATTTGCTGGTATGTTATTGTATTCGTTCAATTCTACGATTTCTTTCCTTTGGTTTCTTATGAGTCTCCATATTTGTTTATGTCTACCATAGAAGTCGCTTTTTATTCTTTTTGTAAACTGTTCCCAGTGTTCATTTTTTGTTCTTCTTACTAACTGCTTTGCTTTATTTCGTATTCGTCTATAGCTGTCTCAGGATTCTGGAGTATTTGATGTTGATGTTTTGTACTTCTTGTAGGCCTCTCGTTTCTCTTTACATTTCTCTTTTATTTCTTTTCTGAACCATGGTAAATTTTTGTTGTTTCTTTTGTTCAGTATGACTTTCCATTTTCCTAGAGTTTCAGCTGTATCTTCTGTGCTAGCTTCCGTTGATACATTTTTCTTGTATAGTCGTTCTACAGTGATTCTACATTGAATTTTTCCTCGGCGATTTCCTGTAGAAAATGTTTTGGTGTTATTTTCATTCTTATTTTTGCTAGTATTAGTTTGTGTTCACTCCCTGCGTCTGCTAAGTTTAAAGTTCGGATATCTAGAATCTGCTTTGGGTGAATTTTTCTATTAGTGACTATAAAATCAATCATATATTTGTATCCCCTTGAGTTTTCAAATGTGTATTGATACTGGAGCTTATAGTCGAAAAATGTATTATTGATTCTCAGTTCGTTAAAAGCAGAGAGATTAGCCATGAGTTCTCGATTTGTATTGACATGGTTTTCATTAAATCTTTATTTTACTCCTGGAACTATTTCATTTCCGATTCATGCATTAAAGTCAACCAACTCAGATACAGGAACGAATAGAATGAAAAACAACTATCAAAGTCTTGGGCCTCTAAGGTCTGTTAAACTGATATATAAATATTTATAAATATGGATATTTCGTATTTAAATCCTTTAATTATTTACGAAACTCTGTAACTCAAAAGCCGCGTTCATGCCCACAGCCGGTCCCAAGCCCGGATAAAAGAGAAGGGTTGATGGGCCTGGTTCTCAAAGAGCATATATAAAGCATAGGAACCAGACGGAACCTAAGATGACGAAAAACGCAAAGAAAAGAAAAACCGAAAAGGAAAAATAAGCCCACAATCAGATTAGCAACACGGAACATTACTTCTTTTAACAACAAAGACCAAGAGATAATAGAACTGATAAATAAAAACAGACATTTGTGCAATCCAAGAAACCAAGAAGAATGGTAAAGGCCAAGGAGATTATAACCAATCTTTTTTAGCATACAGTTAAGTGAAGAAAGAAGAACGAGCACGAGTAGGCGTAGGTATACTTGTCCATAAAAAATTTGAAAACAACATAAATAACTGCCGTTATATCTCCGAAAGAATAATACATATGAACATCACAATGGACTACCAAAAATTAAATGTCATATCTATCTATAGCACCGAAGACTGTAAACCTAAGGAGGAACGAGAGGCATTCTATGAACAATTGCAAACCATCCTGGATGAAATCATGGCACAAGACCCAAAAACCAAAACTTTAGGGAGCTGAAGGTCCTCAAATTTGTTATTTACTGCGATAATTTAATGGCAGAGGTCTACAGTTTTTCAAAGATGTATCGCATGATTCGGTATGGACTGTAAAGGATTTTAGGGTCGCTGTTACCGAACTAGTAGTCATTTAATGTCTGTTAAATCGAGTTCGCAGACATTTTAAGATTAAAAGCACAGCCTTGGGACGCGCTCTTTAGCTTTGGACTAGCTTCCACGTTTCCCTGCAATGAAATATCCCCTTTACATGCAGCCATTTCTACTGCTACTCGCGTTGCCCACTATCCTACCCGAAATAATTACACGGCAGCATTAAGGATAAATGACTGTCTACATACAGCTACCACATTGCTGCATCGGTGTACCATCAGCAATGGTGAGCATAAAAATTACTGCGGCGACAGCTCTGTGTGTTTTACAAAATTATCTTAACATTTTAAAAACAAATGAGGTAGAAAAAAACGACCATGTCGAAAAAGTCTTTTATTTGAATAATAATCTGAAAATGGCTTCAAACATTTTTTTACAGAGGAAATATGACAAACTTTTTCAATGAACTGACTTGTGAGGAGTCAGGAGAATTTTTTAAATTGTGCAGATTATCACGCATACATTTTGAATTTTTGCTTTAGAAAATTGACCCCATGAGAAAAAAACAGGCAAAAGTAAGAATTCCAATACCACCAAAAATAAGTTTGACAATAACATTACGGTATTTGGCGACTGGGGACAGTTACCAAAGTTTGCATTATTTATTAAGTATCATCACCAGCAATTTAAAGTACCAAATGTAAATTTAAAGGACAAACCGCATCGGGTAGATTGTGCTTTTTTTGTGGTCGTTTTTGTGAAGAATCTCTTATTAGCATATAGCTCTAAAAACTTTAGCACTTGGTTATTGCTCCACTCAACCATAGTTAACGAAATATTTACCAAACAATAAACAAATAAGTCCGTGCACCGACAATACAGGGAGCAGCATGTAAACAGTCACTGTCACTCGCACTGAAAGTTCTTTGATTTTCGTTAAAAAAACCGCCAACGAACGTACGACAGCGGCAGTGACATGAGAAATGGCAGCGCGAGCAACGTATTTACATACTCAAGCTACCAACTTCCCTGCTCAATTCCCAGCTCACTACCACGGAAGTGAGCTGCATGTAAAGGGGGAGATCAGATGGCAGAATTTGTAGTGCGTGTGCGTGTGAGTGTGTGTGTGTGTGTGTGTGTGTGTGTGTGTGTGTGTGTGTGTGTGTGAGTGTGCTTAAATATATATGCAATTATGTTATTATGTTTTCGTGAGAAATGTGCCTATGTGAATTATGCAATTTGTAAATGTATATGTATGTAGGTATGTGCGTGTATGTTTATAAGTGCATTATTTTCTTGTAAGAAACATGTAGCGAGCATTTTTTAAGATTGGTATTTATTGAAACAAATATTTTCACTTTTCGCAAAAATTGTATCGAAATATACTTAATTCATTGCATTCTCGCTCATGTACAATAAACTTCCATCTGCATAAATTATATTTGGTTTATATCTGTCAAATCCAAGATATCACAGAGTTGTTGCTACGTGAGCACAGGTGCCTAAAGTTCAAGTTTAGATTAATTCAAGTTGAACAATCATTCAAGAATTATAGTTTTAATTTCTGTTGAAGTATGTTTTGGTAAGTTTAAATTAGATCGAGACAGAAACTCTGAAAAACAAGAAAAGCCTGGGTACCTTATGTTCCACGCTTATAAAGTGAATGAAGCTCGTACATGTACTCTGGTAAAACTACTAGTTAGTTAGTTATTGATTTTAAATGCATTAAGTCTTTTACAGATTCCTTTTGTTCTGTAAGAACTAGAATTCTTATCTAACAAGTGAATATCACGATAAAGAGATTTTTGGCTTCTTTGCTTATGCATGTTACGTTTTTGTTAGCATATAAGATGATCTATTATTACGAAACACAAAAGTTAAGACACATTTTCGTATTTTTAGGTTAACACATTTTTTCGTGAAATTTTCAAAGTGTTGATAATATTATCCAAACAAAAGTAATTCAAAGTTATTTGTAATCTTGTTTAGCAACTTTTAACGCTATTCTTGTTACGTCCTTAATATGTATAATGCCTGTATAAGTTTTTACTTCTTACGATAGTTTTAGTGTATTGTTTCCTATGTATCTTTAAAAAATGTATTTAAAAGATGTTCAAGAAGGCAGTTGCACCTCTGTTTGCGTTTAATAATTAATTATACTGCTTAAAAAAGATGATGTTTTTTTTAACATACGAGTAGTAGATAGCAGTTTGGTACTCGAGCCCACTGCATAGTAAGGAATTTGTTTAAATAGCCTGCATTTTTATTTTCGAGTTATCTTAATCGACGACTATTTAACCCATTAACCGCCAAGCAAAGAAAGAATGCAATAAGATGTAATATTTTTTATTAACTAGGGTAAAATAAACTTAAACATTCGTAATAAAATTGTTTTACACTTTGATACTGACAGATGTCACAACAAAAAAATGGTTCGTTTTCGAACCTTTGGCGGAATTGAGATATAAAAATTAAAATACACAATTTTATTTTTTGTGAAAAGTTTCAAAATATTTAGAGTGTAAATGGACATGACATTTTTGACAAACAAAAACAGTAGAACACTGCCTGCATCTTCCTCTTGCATTTTCTGCATGCTTTATAACTAAATGACCTATCTTATCTTTTCGGATTTCATCCTATAAGCTATTTTTCGACGGTCTGCCCATGTTTATTGTCAACGGTACAGTTGACTTTTCATCTTCTTTATTCTCATTCTGTTCTGATTCTTCTTGTTCATTTTCCGATTTCATTAGACAAACAACAATATATGACCGAAAATCGATTTGGGAAATGGAGCTTTTGGTTGCCAATCTGAAAAGTTTCCAGACATTTACAATGGAACTATCAATTACATTTTTAAACAGTGGCCACCACTATTTCTTTCCTCGTACAGCAATCCTGTAATTCGCAATGCAGTTGTCATGTAAGTCAACGCCACCCATACATCTATTGTATTCTTGGATAACATTCGGCGTGGGAATATTTACTTCTTTGCGCTGCTTGCGGTCGTACCTCTTTGCAAAGCCTATGGGATGGACCGGACAGTTATTAGAGATTACTGTCACGACTGAGTTATCATTCCATCTAACTACAGATACCTCAGCTTCTTTGTCAAAAACGAAGTCGAACGACACTTTTCAATCCTGTTTTCATGCACTGTGCCAGTTGCATAAATTCACTTTTCTTTCAATATTGTGAACAGCCTATAAGACGAAAAAAAGTTGTCAAAAAATACCCTGTGGCTAGAGGGAGTTTTTACAACACTTAGTAATTTTAATACTACATCAGCACCCAAGCCTAAATCTGATTTTGTTGTGCTAGCACCACCGTAGGGGATAAACTGGAATAGGTATCCATCAGATGAACAGATGCACCATAACTTATACCCAAAACGCACAGGTTTTCCCTTTAGAAACATTTGTGCAGAGTGCCTTCCAAAATATGCTACCATTTCTTCGTCTATAGATAAATTATATGCGAAAATACCAAATTGCAGGAATTTTCGATTCATTATGTCGAAAAAGGGGCGAAGTTTTGCAAATTTATCATTTTATCTAACACCGTATTATCACTTACGTGAATATACTTTTTGATACGCCGAAATTGATTTTTACTCATACAGTTCCTAATAAATGTCACGTTCTTATCCTGGTCCTTGCTTCAGTACATATCCATTTGTGGCAAGGTGTGATATCCTGTAAAAATGAGTATTCCCAAAAACCTTTTCAGTGATGCATTTGTCAAATGAAAATCGTGACAGTTATTATCGTGGGCATATTTTATAGTAAAATTAATAATAAGGTTGTAAACTTCATCATCGAAGAAGAGCTGGAAACATTTGTAAGGGGTTTTTCCAGCTACACGGTTCTCAAGTTCTATCCCTTTTTTAATTTCATGTGACTGTGGTGCTGATGCAAATGTCGGATTAGTTATTGTAGACCATTTTGGAGTTGTCACACTACATACTTTACGTTTTTTAAAATCGTAGACTAATTTTCTAAATTCTAATTATAATAATTTTTCAAATTTTTCAAATTACTAATTTTTCAAATCTTAACTGTCTTTTCCTTTTTACGTTTTTTATTTGATTTGCTAGTTGTTGGTTCAACGTCTAATGACTCCCTAGTAGGAATCTCTACAAAGGCGGCAACTTTGGATTTACTTGTGGAAGGTTCCCAAAGAACGGTATCTTTAGCAGAAATCTCAAATGTACCGGCAATCTCTCGAATCTCATTGTCAGCTACAACGTCACGTAATAGTTGATATGAAACTAACAATAGTAAATAGTTTACAACATTATCATCAATCATTTCTTCTTCTGTTAATTCGTCACAGTCCGGAGGTATTATAGCTATTTCTGTGACCCCATCTTCATTATCACTGAGATTCTCCAATTCGGCTTCTAATTCCAACAAAGTTAGAGCCCTTTTAGGGTTATTTTTCCAATTCGACATATTGTCTACGACACTACACAACCTCACAACCCTAGATTATAACAAAACTGAATACCAGAATACCCGTCTTTTTAATAAAAATTATAATAATAACCCCGTTTGAGTCACTTTGAAATTTTTGACCAGACAAGTTTTTAAGTCGACTTCCGCCAATGGTTCGTTATCGAACCATTATTTTCAAACACGAAATTTGAAGACACAAAAAAATCTTTTTATTTATTTTTATATCAATTGATGTACAAATAGGTTAAAAATATCAAGTTTCAATTGATTTGACCACAAAAGTGTTTTAGCAATAAAATTACTACACTAAAAATAAACTTGTGTCGAAGGACTGAAAATGTCAAATATTTAGAAAATATTTTTGTAAAGAAAAAATGAGTTTGGAAACTAGAGAAAATTAAATTTAGCTACATTTATACCTTCTGGTTGATAAAAAAATAAAAAGATTTCAAAAAAATTAACGTGTTGCCAATAAAAAATTCTACAAAAAAATTGTGCGTTTTCGCTCTATTTGCGCTAAATGGGTTAATGAGCTTCATTGGGGCGAAACATGTAGCGAAAGAACAAACCTTTAAAGATAAAGGTCAAGGCACTCCCAATTTCTACATTTGTGTTACCCCATTCACAGACATCAAAAAAAGTGTCAAAAAATTTCTATTTACTTCTGTTTCACAGTTTAAGTTTCAAAAGTTTTTTTCTGGCCTATACATTTGCACTTACTTTTCATCTTTTTTTTTAAACGCAGTGGTAATGGCTGTTTTGTGTTTAATTAAAATTCGTACAAAATATCATCCTATATGTGGCTGTATAATGACGTATAACAATCTATAAATCACACTCATATTGTATGTTAAATTAATAATTAATAATATTAGCAAATTATACCTATATTTTAGTGACCTTTTTATTATTTTATCTTTGACTGAAGGAGGCTTATATACCCTTAGGCCCTTAAAATCTAGAACCAAAGGTTACTGTGATGTGTTTTACAATCCAATTTTTTTTTTCATTTTTTTTGGGCATCCCATCTCTAATTCGCACTTTACAATCAATGAGTAATAAAAAATTTAGTAAAGTCATATATGTTTACGATATTTTAAGCGTAGTACAAAATGATTAATTAATAAATATTTTTGCTTTAATATTTAGTTTATAATGTGGAAGTAGCTTTTATTATCACAAAAATATATTATCTCTGAAATTTAATGTAACTGGACAATTCTGGATTCTGATCAATTACTGGAGTAATAATTACGTAAGGATTCTTAGAGTATCCAGAAATATGACCCAATTTGAAAAAAGTAAACTTCCCAAATAAACTTCACCAAAATATAGGTAGCTGTTAAAACTAACAAATAGAGGGACTAACATCTTAACGCTAGGCTAGCACATCATTGACACTATAACAACAAAGATAACTTGTACATAAACACGTAATATAATCATTATACTGTACATATTGATTTATACAACATTGTTTAGAACAAAATAAGTACACATTAATTATAATTGGCTCGAAATTTAGACAATTGGCATTTTAAATTCAATAGGATAGAAATTTAGTAGAAAAAAAAATGTAATTGAAGCAAAATTTTAGGAAAATTTAAACAATATGTGTGCTGTATTTTAAAAAAGTAATGCACCTACATGTATCTATAATATTTTGATAAAATACGTAATGCGAGTTAGTTTTATTAATTATAGTAAAATGTTCCTTTGTGCCACGTCATTTAACAAAAACGTAAACAATTAAAAATAAAGCTGGGCATTGTTGTCCGTCTTAGGTGTTATTAAGTGAAAAACAGAAAACTAACCACTAGCAATACAATACTTACTAAAAATATCAACAGAAAAATACAAATTAAAAAGAATTAGAAATGAAAACATGTGAAGAGTGATCGCAGAGGGACCTGACAAAGGAAACAAGGAAAACTAGACTATGTGGGCTTAACATAAGTAATAGTGGCATGTGGGAGGGTAATTGTTCAAAAAATTGGACATCCCTTATTACCAAAACTTGTCTTTACTTACTGTGGGTGCATTACTTTAACATAAAAATCTGTACCTTTAATTACAATACTAATAAGCTATAATTTTCAGAAATATCGGCAACAACTTGATTCCATTTTTAAATTCGGATTCATTCCCTCCAATGGACAACCTGGTTGTACTGTAAGTAGGTTTTTTAATTCGATCTTTTATGAAATCTTTTGAATTATCAACGAAAAACTGGTAAATTTGTATCTATTCTCTAACTTTTTATGAAACATTTTTTCCACAGTTTATTTGACTTACACAGTTTATTTAACATGCTGTTGCAATGTTTATCGAAAAAGTGTATTCTCATGTATGTGTAAAATACCAGTGATTACTAATTAAGTAACCTGAAGACTAAAATAACTGGGTTCCCGGAATATATTCTGATGAATACTCCACAGAACCAGAGAAACTCAAAGCTCGAAGTAACCACGATGAAAGCGGACCAACCTGGAAAATTTAAAGTAAGTTTATCTTTTACAATAACAATATTCCTAGTTAATATTATATACAGTGCTAGTCAAACGTCCGTTGCACTCTCGCATCATTTGAACGGTTATACTTATAATAGTGAAATTTGGAGGGAGGTAATAAAAAGACGTAGGCTTCTTAACTAGTCATAACAAGTGACGTAATAGTGACAAATGACGTTACAGCGCAACTGTGACAGATAATTTTAAATAGGACCTTATGGTAAGTAATACCTCGTTCGAAAGGTATTAAATGAATTTTGATGAATAATTTGAATAAATACTAAAATTGTAGCTTCTCATTTAATTAATAAATATTTAACAACCAGTTCTTATAGTAAGTGTTCAAAATGTGCTTCATCTACTTCCTGCCAGTAATGCATTCTACTTCCAAACTCTTGCCGTACTCGTTCAAATGTGTCGGAGGAAATTGCCCTTCATTCTTCAACAATTCGTTGTTTCAAAATGTCAATATTGTCGTGTGCAGTAGCGTAAACTTTAGGTATCAAGGATCCTCACAGAAAAAAATCTGATGGTGTAAGGTCCGGTGACCGAGCTGGCCATTCAGATGTTCTAGGTAACTTCTTACTGCACCATAATGGTGCGCAGGAGCAATATCTTGTTGAAACGTATTTCCAAGTTGCCTAATTCATCTGGATTATCCTCCAGAATTTCAAGTATTAACGGCTCAATTGCATTTTGTAACATCTTCAGACACACTTCACCGGTTAAGTTAGTATTGAGAAAAACAGACCAAACTATGTGGTTTCTTAAAATACCTGTCCAAACATTTATTTTTTTTTTAAATTAAGTATGCGTTTCATGAAAGACGTGAGGATTTGTGTTGTTATATTTTCACAGAATTCTAGTCTTCGGTCAGGGTCATCTTCTAAAAGTTGACATGGTGCATAATTTTTAATTTGTATGGATGAAATTTGTTTTCAGCCAACACTCGGTGTACTGTCTTTGCACTGATTCCATAGATAAATGCAATTTGGGCTGTAGAAGAAGTAGGGTTCACTACCATTTCTGAAATTATGTCAATTTTTTTGTCATCACTAATTGTTGGTCGACCAGATCGTTTGACATCTTGAACACTAAACGTCCGAAGAAACTTCCTCAAAAAGGAAATTATGGAAAATATATATCCATATTAATTCCATTAATATAATAGCAAGAACTCCTAATTACTTTTTAATCACACTATTTTTGTTTTTTTTCTGTTCTCTATGGATCAGTCAAAACACACCATGCAAAGATGTCACTAACAAAATTTTAAAGTTTTATCTTTCCAACTAAATTTTAAAATGTATATTGTCCTTTATTTTAATTGTTATATTTTATATGTGTGTTTTTAATGTTGAGTGTCGTAGCTTTAGAAAAATAATCTCAACGACTAGTAAGTTGTAATGACAATTTGAGATATGTTGTAAATATTTACACTTTCTTCTAATTACAGTGTCTTGAAGAAGGAATAAAAGAATTCCGAAAGCTCGACCAAAAGTCAAAAGAGTATTTCTATAACATCCCCAAACCTACTGACTTCAGCCCCAATAAGCTTTGTTGTTTGTTTATATCGACTGTCAATAATATCCAGTTTTTCTTATATATATATATATATATATATATATATATATATATATATATATATATATATATATATATATAGGGTGGACCAAAAGTGAGGAAATTCTTAAGCCAGATTTACCATTTTTCCGATATCATTAGTCACTTTGGTTTTTTATGTACAACACTTTGTATATTGTATTATTATTAAAATCTTCACTTTAATACGTGTTCCTTAGTATTTTATCTAGTCACGGTCTTAAATAAATAAAACTTCTCAGTGCCAAACAGTTTTGACGTAATTCAGTATTCATTAATTTATAAAACTGACAATAGCTTGAAATTGAAAAGTTTTGCAAAATAAATTACATAAATAACTAAATCTGACAGTTATTTTATGTGCTTTTAAAAACTCTGCAATAAAGATGGTTTTTAATGACAGAGAGCGAATTATTGTTTTAATAATGAGGAACAACAGCGGTAGAAAAATATAGAAAGACGTCAACACAGCTATTCCATATAGCAACCAACAAAGTCATCATAGCCAGAATGATCGCCAACGTTCGGAACGGAAAGGCACTCTAAGAAGAAGAAAACTACAGCGGTAGAAAAAGATCTTATAGTGAAGTGGCCAACGACCTCGGGAAACGAAGCATTAAAAAAATCTAAAAATTACTACCCATCTCGTGGGTATCGAAACTTTTACTGCGTCATGGTCTTTTATTAATATTTAAACGAAAAAGGGACTTTTTCCATTAATTTCAATATTGTGAAAAAACTACTCATTGTAGATGAAAACGTTCAACGGACGACTTTCTTGAAAATACTTGCTGGTTAAAATGAGATTTTCTAAACTAAAAAGTGTTTATAAACAAAATTATTGCAAATTCAACCCGAAAGTAAGCATTTTTTTTCAATTGTTTATAATTATTAAAATATGCGATAAAAATATTTGACATTTATTGACAAAATATTTAAAATCAAATATCGATTTTACTTTGTTTATATTTTGTTTATAAGTAAAGGATGATGTTTAATCATTTGCATATTTTATTTATTACATATTGTTTTAACCAAATTTATGAAAAGCACTAGCCTACTTAACAAGTTTAATAAACATACTATTAAATTTTCAACAAAATTTTAACTCCCGTGGTTAATTGTAGATTTTTCGTAAACAAAAGTTTTGCGTTCTCTTACATCCAGGGAAATAAAGTTTATTAACACTTTCCTTAAAACCACGGTTTTTCCCACCACTACACAAAAAATAAGAATTTCATCGATAAACTAGTTAGCTGCCAAATTAATTAAATGCATTATGATAACGAATTTCGCCTAATGACATCGATGGTTTTTGTACAATAGAAATATTTAAAGCTCCAGTTTTCAGTGCTCATCGGACAATAGCGGTGACAGTTAGCTATATTAGTTGTTGTACTAGCTGTAGTGTGTGCTGTTGCAAAGATGGTCGTAAGGAAGTTTTTTCCCGGTAGTGCGTACAAGGGGGAGACTCAATGGCCACAGATTATGGCGGTACTCATTGGTAAGTACAAGTTTATTTTTCATTTAAAAAAACAATTGATTATATATGTATATATATATATATATATATATATTCTAAATGTTTTTGAACTTATATATATAGGAAAAGTTGAACTTATATATAGCTTTTGTTAAACCGGACACATTTTGTAAAACGTTTCTTCTGTTAATATATCGTTATCGTGACTTATTCTATTTGATTTTTGCAGGGATGCAAAGAAAGTATATATTCTAAAGTAAAGTGCTTAAGTTAAATTGCGTAGAATCCAACGCAAAAAGAAAAATTCACATAAAATGATTGTATAAAATTTTGTTTTGTGCCGACTTCTAAATATAATTGAGTTATGTCGATATATTATTATTTGTCGTACAACATCAATGTTTGGTTCCATTTTTGATATTGTAGGTCCACCTTCATGAAACTCATTACTAATGCTACCCCAACCAAGTTTAAATTGTTGATACCATCGAAATATATGTTTGATAAATACGGTTTTGAGATTAAAATACGAAATACAGTTTTGATGCATTTTCTTTTATTTTACATACTTGTCATCTACAAACAGAGTACTTGTTTAAAGAGATTGTCGGTACTGAATGTTCCTACATATTCAATTTAAGTTTAGTAATGCTACTCAAGCAAAAAGTTACTACGTATGGACTATTGTGTCTTTCAACATATCTTTTGAAGTCAAAAAGTAATTGTGTTATATTGGGTGTCTCTCTAAAGGTAAGAACCTTCTTAAGGTATCTTTCCGTCAAATGTGTCATTCGCTTTTTACTTAATCCTTATCTGGGCAACACATTTTACTTACGTAACCGGGCAACTCGTATCTGTTAGGCCCACCACTTTTCTTGAATGTACTATTCATATTTAACCATATATTTTTAATATTCTTTTTTAATTTTTTATTAAAGTTTAATTTAAATTGTCTAGATTTAAAAATACTAGATACTACTATAGTATGCGGGCTACCTCGAGGTTGCGATCTACCTGAAGGATTTGCACAAAATAATGAAATGCAAGAAAACTTTTGTAGAAAAAATATTTATTCACAACTAATAAACATTTGGAGCCAAATAAAGACTTAATCAATAAGTAAATAAAACCTTTTGTAAATCTACCAAGCCATTTTATTTAAAAAGAGTGTTTGATGTTTACGCATACCCTGGAAAAAGATTACGGTGTTGTTGCCTTTCATTATTGTGTGAAAATCCTTCTGAGAAAAGATTATGGTAATTAGTAGCTCATGTACATGTATAAAGTGAGGACAAGAAAAATCTTTGACAAAATGAATAAAACGCATAAGTCAGAAGAATATTATTATTTTACCTTTACATTAATACTTTGTCATATCAATTTACTATTTTAGTTGAGACTGAGCCACAAGATTAGCTTATTTCCAACTACAATAGCAAATTGATATGACAAATTAAATTATTAAGTATTAGGTTAAAAAACAATGAAAATAAGAAAAACATGGATTTATTTTTCTTTATTACAATACTTACAAACTTTTTTAATTATACAGTAATCGTTACACACATTTCTACCGCATATTTTACAAATTTATTTTTGTTTCCTTTCCTTTTTTGTTGGGCACATGTGACACCTTTTCCTTGTTAAAACTGGAGGTTTTTCTTGTTATTGCTTTTTATTGCGTGGTTCAACTTACTGTAAGCATTTTTCAATACACTGTTTTATTTTCCATTGTAGTCCCCTTGATTTTCTTCTCAACATTTGAGGCAACACTAGTTTTTCCGCTGTCGTTGTAAGAAACAAACTTCGCTTTTCATTTTCGATTTCGTTCCATTTTGAATGTAAATTTGTCCAAGTAATAAGTGAGGCTACCCCAGCCACGTCTAAAATATTCATAAAAAATGCAAAAGGCCAACGGTTAGTTCTTCTTTTGCACATTATATTTATGAACCATTTGGTCTAGCGTATCGACACCACATACTATTATAATAGAGTATCATATCTGGTTTTTTGTCAACATCATCTGCACAGTAAGCATTGTGATGCATAGTAGACAGGACTAGGACATTTCTTTGTATTTTTGGAACGTAAAAAACAAGAGATGCTTTTGGAGTCAATCCGAAAATTGAAGATTTCTCTAAACGGTTCTTGTTTGGTAGAAATTCCCGAGAAACAAAATCTCCTATTTTTTTTTCACTGTGCCCACAAAAGTTAGTGAATTTGCCAGTAATTCATGTGCAAGACCAATATCAGTGAATTAGTTATCGCAAGTCAAATTTTCCTTGGAATTATAATAAGGCTCAACAAGTTGCTTTACAACTTGAGATGCAAGACCTTTGGCTACTGTATTTCCGTTGTTTCCTGTATATGGTATTTCACCTAAAATGCAATATGTTTCTGAGTCACAGGCCCACCATATTTTCATGCCATACTTATCTTGCGTTGAAGGCATATACTGCTTGAAAGGACACCTACCTCGATACGGAATAAGTTGCTTATGTTGTTATGTATATTGTTGTCGTTATGTTTTTTCCTGGTAAATAGTATTTTTGAAAGTTTTGGTTAACTTGATTCCACACATCGCGTATTGCTGCTCTTTGTCCTTATCGTCAAATTCAACAAATCTTAGCAAATTTTTGAATCGTCTTAACCCCATGGTAGCTTTAAATATAGTAGGTCCATAAAACTTACTCCAAAGTATATCTACATTATGGATATTGGCACTCAGCTGCCCTGCAGTTAGTAGTAGTCCAATAAAGGCATATAGCTTTGTAGAGTCGCAATATTTCCAGTTCTCTATCCCCAGGACTTTTTCGGCTTCTTTATTTGTACACTTCACTATTTCGTTCACAATTTTTTCGTCCACAATCAAACAAAAGAAATCAACAGGATCATCTACACTTTGGCCAGTACTTTGTGTACTTTGCTTTTTGTTATGTCGCAGGACCGCATACGTCCTGTCGGTTGTGGTTGACTCTTCCAGCTAATTCCATCCTTAGTTTCAAAAATTACACACTCTGAAATCTGGAAACTTGTAGCTATCAGTTTATAATAAACGAATTGGCGTCTCGGGCCTATTGGACCCACCTTGCATGGATAAGTGTTAAGCAGTAGGACTCTTACTGATACCCCAAAAAGTTTAGGTTATAAGTTAAGTTTTATAGTTCCTATTTGTTATATTTATTATAAAAAATTTTTATTTATATTTAATAAAAACAATTTTGAGATGAAGCTATTATCGCATTAACTCTTTTACATTCTTTGCTCTTCTGCTACTTCAGGTTAAATAATATTGCATTTTATTTACTAACCTTGTGAAGGATACAGATCTATTTCTGAATGTTCAATATTTCTATTTTATCGCGAACTTGGTAACTATTTTTAACTTTTTTTGTCACGTTTTTCATTATCTTGGAATAATATTACCATTTTTTTAATTAGAATTAGACTGCTTTTTTACTTTTTTTATCTGAATGATTTTTGTTCAAGTATATGCATCTAGATACATTTAGAGCTGAGCATAAATTCGAACTTATAAGAATTTAGTCACCTCAGAATTCAAAATTAAACAGTGAAAAGGATATTAAAACCGTTTTCTACTAAAGAACTAAAAAAATTATCGATGTTTCAAAAAATTTTTTGCATTTTCCAAAACTGTTTTTTTAATTATTATCATGTTCGTATCAAATTAATATGTTTGCAGGCAAGCTATTAAGCGGTGACAGGCTAGATAAAGGGTATATTAATATTATTTTTAAGAGATTTGAGTGATATTGTTTGAAAGACAGAGTTCCACAGCTATGTGAAAAATATTAACAGTGTATGTCAAATTTTCCGCAATTTATGTAGTTTACCATAAAAGCTTTTATCTTTTAATTGTTTCTACATTTAGAATTACTTTAAATTTTATTAGTAATATTTATTTTCCTTATAACTGCAAATATCATCACATTTTCGTTACTTAGCAGTTGTGCTTATTAAATTAGTGATAAATACATGCAAATTCGTTTAGAAAATAAGAAAATACAGAAAAATAATAAGTTGTTTATATGTACCGATCCATCATTCTTCACAAATGATATAAAAGGATAAAAACAAATTGAAATTACTGAAAAAAATATTGATCAGTAATATCGAAGTCCGATGACAACAAAATTTTTGTGATTACTGATTTTTTTTTTAAATTGGTGTCTTTCTTCACTTTTTTATTTATTTCTTCGTTTTCAGTATAGGCCGCTTCAGTGTCCATATCGCCGCTCCGTTGCCACTCTGGCGTATTTTTTTCTTTATATTTATCGTAAAGCTGAGTCAGCTCGTCAAATTTCTTTACACATTTCTCTCTGGGTGCCGGCCTCTTCTATACCTCCCAGAAATTCGACACACAATTTTCCTCGTATTTTGTGATTCTCGCCGTGTTAAATACATTAAATACGTCCTATGTATACTAAACAATTCAATTCATATTGCGTTTAGTCACTAAAATTTTTGCTACCATCTAAGAATTCGCATTTTCATAACATACGTTCATTGTTATATTTTTTATTGTCTATGATTCATTGCGATATATCATTACTGATATGACGAAGTTCTCATAAAATGTATCTTTTAGTTTTATCGAATTTTTTTTTGTATATACCTAACAGAGTTTTGTTGGGACAGAATAGGCTGTATGTGACAATGGGCTCTAAACAGTCCATTGGTTTAAATATTTGGCAACTACATGACACAATAGATTAATTGAATAACCGAATTTACCATTCATAAGACCTGTAATATCCTATGCAAGTGAAAGTGTATGTATATATGCACCAGTTACGGATAACACCATACAGCAATACTAAGTGAGAATTGACCGAAAATTGGAAGATTTAGTTTAGGGTAGTGTTTTAAATATCCGCCATAATGCATTCAAAAAGAACTCAAATATGTAGTATGTATCATAATTTAATAGTTTTCGACAGCAACGACGAGAAGTCGTAAAATTTAATTACATCTTTTGGTGTGAGATAAAATTCTGAAATCGGTCTAATTATTTCATTAGATTATTGAAGCAGTGAACACGTATTTTAGTATTGTGAGCAACATGGAAGGCGAGAGCAGTCAAAGTAAAAGATGTTCAAATTTTTTGATGAAAGAAAAAACTGTTATATACAACGTGAATTGTGAATTACGTGAAAGGAATAAAAGTATGTTGATCAACGATCTGTGCAATAATTTAACTAAAGTGTCGTCGAGAACTGTATACAGAATTCTAAAAAATTTTAAACAAAGTGAAGGCAAATCGGATTTTGTATTTCTAGAAAAAATTTAAACCAAAGATGGAAAACACATCCAGCTTGAAGATGACACCAAATGTACTATTCGGAAGGAAATTCCACACTTTTTTTTCGGAACGAAATCCCAACCTTAAAGAAAGTTGAAGTCCAACTAAATTGCGATGATTCTATACCCAAAATATCACGACGTGTTTTATTGCGAAAATTAGGGCAAATGAATATCAAATATATATGAAAAGAAGCAGGAACAGTGTTTTTATATAAGAAGATAAAATTACCTTGTGGCAGAGACATTACTAAATAATCATAAACACCATACAGAGGAGAAAAACAGAATACTACGGCCATATAATTAGAGGACCTAAATACCATCTACTTCGCCTTATAATATAAGGAAAAGTGAAAGGAAAGAGATGGATTGGTCGAAAGAAACTTTTATGGCTGCGTAATATTAGACAATGGTGTGATTCCACAGTAGAAGAATTATTTCGCGCAGCAACCGACAGAGAAAGGTTTCAGGAAATTGTAAACATGATGACGGCCAACGTCTGAATACGGACACGGCACCCAAAGAAGAAGAAGAAGAAGACATTACTTACAGAAAATCTGACAGTAAAGTCGTAAAGAAAGAAAAGTGTACTATTAAGATTAAACTTGGCCGAGTCAAGGTTATACTGGCTCAAATGTGTGGCAAGATTTTGAAATTAAAAGTCGTTGACAAGCCATCATTGAAGGATTTTCAACAGGTTTAAAAACGCCAGTGGGTAAAGGACGGAGGCTCACAATAACACATATAGGCAGCGATTCGGGTTTTTTGATAAACGGCTTGTTACTATTCGAATTCAAGAAAACCAACGATTACCAACGATTAGGAAATGGACGCTCAAAAATTCGAAGGTTGGTTTTCAAAGATTCTACCAAACCTTCTGCAAGGTTCTCTTGTTGTTATGGACAATGCGTCATCATCACTATCATCAGTGGCATTACAGCTCGTTATAAGCCAAAGCCTTCTTCAGAACAATCTTCCATTCGCCCCTGTCTCTGACAAATGTTCTCCATGCTTTAACTCCGATGGATTTTAGATCATCCTTTATGTTATCTTGTTACCTAAGTTTTGGTCTTCCTCTGGCTCTTCTTCCCATTGGTCATTGGAAAATTTTTCTGATCGTTGCATCTTCATCTCGCCTAATTACATGTCCTTTTTATCAAAGGCGTGCTAATTTAATACATTTTACAACGTCAGGTTCCTCAAAACTTCTGTATAACTCAAAGTTGTAGCGCCTACGCCACAAACCCTGTTCTTGGACTCCTCCATATATTTTCCTCAGAATTTTTCTCTCGAAACATCTATGCACCACGATACTATGCTATGCCGATGATGCAGTACTAATTGCTGATAACGAAGATGACCTACAAAGGCAGCTCCACATCTTCAACATCACAGCAAACAAACTTAATATGAGAATATCAGTAGAAAAAACTAAATGTATAGTGATCAGTAAAGAGCCGCGTAGATGCAAACTAGAAACAGACGGAAAAATTGTAGAACAAGTAATGAAATTCAATTACCTAGGAGTAGAGATCACTAGTGACAGGGATATAAGAACAAAGACCACAAGGCAAGCATCAAAAGCGGCAGGAGTAAGTGGTTGCCTCCGAGAAGCAATATGGAGAAACAAATATCTGATCATGGAAAGCAAAATAAGTATACAAGAAAACAGTAAGACCAATCCTAACATATGCAGCGGAGACAAGGACCGATACAAGAAAGACGAAACAACAAATCAACAATATCGAAATGAAAGTATTAAGATCAATAGCGGGTATATCATTAAGAGACACAAACCAATAGAAGTATACGCGAACAATACAAAATTCAAAATATTAACAGGTGGATAAAAACAAGAAAAAAAACTGGAACGAACATGTAAACCTGAATGGGACCAGATAGATTAGAGAACATCTGTAAAAACAACAAGCTGTATAGCAGAAGACCCGTTGGAAGACCGCCAAAAAGGTGGAAAGATATTGTACAGTTAACAATGACTGACACAGAATAAGAGGCAGACAAACAGGAGTAATCCTAGTCGAACGAAGAAGATGAAGAAGAAACGTTTAAGCAATTCTTGGTCGTTCTGTGTAAGTGACCATGTTTCTGACTCGTATGTTAACACTGGCCTTATTAGTGTTTTATATATGGTAACTTTAATTTTTCTGGATAGTTTTGGGGCCATCTGTTTCCTCAAGCCATAATAGCACTTATTGGCAAGCACTATTCTTCTTTTAATTTCTTCGCTGACATTATTGTCTTTGGTTACCAGCGAGCCCAAGTAGACGAAGGTGTCCACACCTTCCAGTTCCAGATCATCAATTAATAGTCTAGGTATCTGGTTGCCTGATCTGGTACAATACATATACTTGGTTTTCTGTGCGTTTATTTTAATCCCATTCTCAGTGCAGACGCCCTTAGTGATCGAAATGCTTTGATCAGAGATTCTGTGGACCTAGCAATAATGTCTATGTCATCTGTATATCCGACCACTTGTACAGAATTATTAAAGATGGTGCCATTCGTATTAATATGGCACTCTCGAATTACTTTTTCTAGTGCAAGGTTAAATAAGATACACGGCAGTATATCTCTCTGTCTCAGTCCATTTTTACAATGGAAGTGTCTTGAAAAGTCGTTTTGCATTCTGACTACACTATCTACGCCTGTGAGTGTAAGTTCCGTTAGTTGAACAAGAGGAAACGGCATTTGAAATTCCACCATAGCCTGTAGAAGTTTTTACAATGCGTCATACCACAGTCGATGTTTGGAGCCAACACCAACAACTGCCTAGCGAAAAGGTGACATCATCAACTTGCTCTCTCAAAAAATATACCATTCAATGACAACATGTTGAAAGTACATTTATTAAATCTCGCGAGGATACATATACCCTAATTCAAGAAATATTCTGTCGACTAAAAATCGACGATTAAAATATAAAATGCTAGAATATCTATCATCACAAACTGGTAAAGATGTCGTCGCTTTATTGCATTAACATTTCTGAGAATCGACTGAAGACAAATTTAATTCTTAACTATAGTAAAGGTATTTTACTAATTCTAGACCGTAGTTGTCTACTTCTGTAGGAAGAAACCAGGGTGTGGTTACCAAGGTACTTACTTCTATCAACCCTCTTTATATTTAAAGTTAATTGTTGCATAGTCTTACTATATTTTTTATATTAACGTGGTTTTTGTAACAGATAATTATTACGGGAATACTTCTAGCTTTTTGCTCTTTTATTCCAAACATAATTTTTAAATTATATTCTCTTTTTGCTTAAATTTGATAAACATCTCTACTTTACTACATATATAAATATAAACTGTGTTTTTCAGGTTCACTATCCGGACTCACCGAAGGCTTATTGTTCGCCTGGAGTTCACCGTTCCTCATCAAAATTACCCACGATAAAGTTAACTATGACATCTCAGAAGAACAAGCTTCATACTTCGTCACAATCCAACCGCTAGCCATGATGGCCAGCTCTCCCATCTTCTCTCACTTGTGCGATGTGATAGGAAGAAAGAAAACCCTAATGTTAATCAGTATTCCTCAAGTACTAAGTTGGGTATTAGCTGGAGTTGCAAAGAATGTGTACGTATTTTATGCTGCCCGAGCCTTAGCTGGTATGGGTAATGCATGCTTTTACTCAGCGTTTGCGATATACATAGGTGAAGTGGCCAATCCTACTGTTCGAGGAACCTTTGGCAACTCCATAGCTTTTACTTTTTATCTTGGTGACTTCTTAATTGCCGTTATTGGTAGTTATTGGTCTGTACAGCTGACTTCTTGCGTTTGTGTGACTTTACCAGTTTTGTTTTTGATACTGTTTAGCTTTATGCCAGAATCGCCTTATTGGCTTGTCATGAAAGGTAGAGAAGAAGAAGCCAAAAAATCTTTGAAATTTTTAAAAAGGAAAGAACACATAGATGAAGACTACATCCAACTTAAAAAAGACGTAGAGAGGCAGATGTCAGACCAAAAGGGTTTAAAAAGCTTATTTAAAACCAGAAGTAGCAGAAGAGGTTTACTGGCATGTATATTCCTCAGATTTTCTCAGCAGTTAGGTGGTCTTAATGTATTCATGGCTTACACTCAGTTTATTTTTCATAAATCTGGTAGTTTCTTGAGTGACACTAAAGGCGCACAAATTTACACAGCTCTAAACTTTGGATTTAATATCATAGTGTCTATGTTTGTCGTTGATAGGCTTGGTAGACGAAAGGGATACATAACATCCCTACTGGCAACTGCTGTTGTATTATTTACCATGGCCACATACTTTTATTTAGATGAAAATGTAGACATAGACGTCAGTTCCTTTAATTTTATACCGCTGGCCGGTATGGTTTTATATTTAATATTTTCTTCTTTTGGAATGGCAGTTATTCCGACTTTAATGTTAGGAGAGGTCTTTTCGGCGAGACAAAAAGCTAATGCTCTAACCATTTTGCTATTCGTGTTTGGTAGTGCTGCTTTTATAAGTAATCAACTCTTCTACTACCTTAATAGCCGTGTAGGCTTCTACTTTCCATTTTATTTCTTCTGCGCTTGTAATATCGTGTCTAGCTTTATCGCCTATTTGATCGTTCCTGAAACAAAGGGGAAGACTTTGGAGGAAATTCAAGAGGATTTGAGGGGACATAGTGAGAAAGAGAAGGAAGTTGAAATTGAAAATAAAATTTAAATGTAATTAACCGGTAGTTCTATTTAAACTTGATATATTTCAATGCCAATGTATAAAGTGTCATTTCTCTCTAGAGAGAATTTCGTTTAATTTTTAGGAAACACGATTATTTATGTCATTCATTACCACAAAATTAACAGGTAGATTTCCTTACAAACGGGACAAAGGGGAGAGCAGGGCAAGTTAAGACAAAATTTATATTTTAATTCTTGTAGCATATTTTCATATATTACAAATTTTCTAAGATAATAACTTTTTTATTAAATTGATATCCCAAAATTAACATTTTTGTATAATGGTACAAAGTGTATCAATGTTCCGCACATGACGGCAAGTTGTTATTAGCTGGAGGCAGGTTGAGACAAGTATATACATATATACGTATATACATATCCAAGAAAATGGATATTAAGGTTAAAATTAATCACTCAATATAATATTAAAGTAATTTATTTAACAAAAAAAGTACCAAAATGAAAAGTAAAATATATTATTGATGTCATTGACAAAAATTATAAGGGTTTTGTTCAAAACTAATTCTGAATCGCTAGTTTTAAAGTCAGAGGTACATTTTACAGTCCTTGCAACATTCAATATGTGCCCATTTTTTACATGACATACGCTGTATCCAGTCTTGACCAGGTATGGATTTCAAGCAAGGCTCCATACATATGACACAATGTTCCTCTTCCTTAGAATTATATTTTTTGAAATTATTTTTTTTTTTCATCTTCTTCTTTGTGCCAGTTTTGATCACTTTATTTGACCTTTTTTTTATTTTTTCTATTGTAGCATTTTTTTGGCTTCTTCTTTTTCTACAGTGTTTTTCTATGACCTTTTCTTTACTGGAGTGCTTTTAAGAACTACAGATTTCAAGGGATTCTTCTTTTTTATTATTTTTCCGCCCTCCAGTTTTTGGATAGAGACGAATTTGTTAAGAAGTCACCGTGAACAGGTGTATAGAAATATTTTTACTCGTAGAAGACATAGATTGGTGCTCCTGTGATGGAATCCAGGCCGTAGAAGAATGTCATGGTTGCGTAATTTGAGAGAGTGGTTTGGCTGTACCACTAATGAACTCTTTAGGTCAGCTGTAGACAAGGCCAGGATAGCCTTGATGATTTCCAATCTCCGATAGGAGTGGCACAAGACGAAGCAGAAGTGACTGCATATTCTCAACGTTGCTAGTCTCAGCCTGGCTAGTTTTGACTGCGCTGTTTTGAAAAATCTGCTCTTTATGTGCAACTGAGCTTGAAAGGTCAGCGTTAGTAAACAAAATCCAGAAATAATATTCGTAGGATTTATTACTTTGGGCAGTGCCAATATCCAGGAATATCGTAACTTGGCACTGTAAATTTTTTTAAAAGGTCCCTAGACTGATTTCTCAAGAAGTTGCAGACAATGAGAAGTGTAAGCGAGGAAGGACAGCATGACGATACCATTTTCTTTACAAAAATCAAGTACTTCAATGGAAATATATGATTTATAGTTGTCCAAAACTAACAAATAGGGACGGTCATTTGTAGATCTCACATGGTCTTAAAAATGTTTAATAAACTTCAAAAATGATTCGGCAGCAGCCTGGTGGTATGTTGTTCATAAAATAGTCTTTGAAAAACCCTTGTGGAAAAACGAACATCGAAGGAATCGAATTTTCTATAGGGCTCACATCCAAGACCATAGTACTCGTTTGTCCTCTCTCTTTTGACGCAGCTTTCCCGACTTGGCGTACTTTTTTCTCAGCTTCAATTTTATTTTACCAATGTACTTTTGCACGCCGGTTTCATCAAAATTCCTTATATCCTTTTTTTTCAAATTTGTACTTTTCCAAAACGCATAAATTGTCAAAAAATAGGGCAACACTGGTTTTATTAAAGGTTCTGGCTTCTTGATTGATAATCGATCAAGTCTTTTTATAAATAATAATGTGAACCAGTCCTTTGTAGGCATTTTATGGTTAACCCATGTATCAGGTACAGCAATGACCTTCTTATTAGCCATAGTAAGTTCATAAGCTAATATTTTAATGTATTGTGTATTCCATAATAAATTTTTGATGAATATATTATGTACTCTTTAAGTTTAGGCTCTAGTTGATCTGGGAAAATTTGTCTTGGTTTAAGATATCCCATTGCAATTTTTCGACTGTCAGATCCGTCCTTATAAACCCAAGCAAAGTCATTTTGTCGATCTCAAAGACTATAGCTGCTTCTTGCAGAGACATCGTTTGGGAGACTTCAATGGCTTCATAGGCTTTCTCAAAGTTCTAAATTGGAATTCTTCCTTGAGCCGTGTTCCTAGTATATTTCTGCACCATATTTCTGTACATAAAGAACAATATATTAGACCGTATCAATGTGCCCGGGGCCCCTGTATCATCTTAAAGGATGGTAGCGGGATCTGGAGCCCCCATTAAATATTTGTGTCTTAAATTAAACAAGTGTCTTAACCTCTAAACCAAGAAGACTGAAAAATTGAAATTTTTATAAAACACTTACCTTTAGATACACTATGAATTGTACTAACAGTGAATTTCCTAAAAGATAGCTTCTTACTGGTATATTCACTCGAAGACAACACACAAAAATGACTTTGCACTAACAAAAACAAACATTCAAACCGCCTAGAGAGTTTCGTTAACAGTACGACTTCGTAAGACACTGCGTCGCAGTAAACAAAACTTATATTCACTCATTTTCTGTGTATGCATGCGCGTCGACCCACTGTCTTTGGTGTATCAACTTGTTCGCGTATCAACTTGCCCCGCTTTCCCCTATAATGTGAACGTTAAAAACATTGGTTCGGATTGAAAGATATCATAGCTAGTCTAATAACGTAGTAACATCTCAAATCAATTTTTTATTTAGATAATTCCACTGTGATATAGATATATATTTAAAAATGAAAACTGTAAGAAAATGATATTTTCGTATTTTGTAATAATTTGTAAATACTTATTTAAATTTTATTCAGATTACACTGGGCGGCAAAAAATATAATGTTTTGTTCCAAAAGTTTTATTGACTGATTCTTATACATAGTACTT
Organism: Diabrotica undecimpunctata; assembly: GCF_040954645.1. NCBI lineage: Eukaryota > Metazoa > Arthropoda > Insecta > Coleoptera > Chrysomelidae > Diabrotica > Diabrotica undecimpunctata. Next base: position 13,348,079 of record NC_092803.1, on the reverse strand, counting down.
TTTACACTGAATCCAAAAATGTTTTTTTTTTCTATTACGTATGGTTTTCTTGTGACAGTCAAATACAAATGAGACATTTTTTTGCCTATTTACAGCTAGACGGATATGAGTTTACTACATTAAAAGGTGGTTGTGAGAGATTTTCTTGAGGATTTTGCTTCTGGCACATCTGTTCGAAGTGTCCAGCAGTAGTAAGCTAGCATTCTCGCACTCAATTTTCCTTTGTATCGTTTTTTAATTTTTAAAATTTCTTGAATAAATCACTATAGGCTTTCAGTTTATTGTTCACATATTCAGTGTAGTTGTCGTCTTTATAGCTTCCTAAGAAGTTTTTCACTACATCTTTGAAACGGACTCATGCTCTTTATTTTAGGTAAGTCTGCTTTCGAAATTATTATTTTTTATCAAATCTCTTACTTGTGGATATATAAAGATGCCTGATTATCGTCTCACTTAGACTAGAAATCTTTTCTTTCAAGTACAAAAGCCTTTTTTATTCTTGGCCATAACTTTTACAAAGTTATGGTGTGTTTTCAACTAAAGGCGTGTTTTCAAAATTTTTCTTACCAGGTTCAAGGGATTTTCGATTGAGTCATGATTTCTGTTTATAACTTCTTTTGCGATCTTAGCTGTTCTATTCACAAAGGAAGTAGTAAAACTTAGCAAATTACTTTACAAAAACTCAGCAATTACTTTAAGGTCTCCACATAAGTTCCAAGGTACTATTGGTATTAAACCTAAAAACGGACAAATTTTGAATTTTTTTTATCGTATCTATTATTATATGACAATCTAACTTTTTTATATTAATATTATAATTGTTGGTTTAAAAATTACTGCTCCATGACGAACAGTTAATCTCTTGAACGGCAAATCTGAATAATAGTCTAAAATTTGGAAAACAAAAAGTGCTTGTACGTGATACATTACTAAAAAAATTGAAAATTAAAAAAAAAACAACAAAATGGCAGACAATTGAAAAAATTGTTAAGAAAAGACCCTTTTTTTCGATTTTTTTCAGTCAATAAAATTTTATTAAGATTTTTTTGATTAAATTGTAGTTAAATATCGTAGAGAAAATCAAAACAAACAGAATGCATCAAGCTTTATTAAAATTAACTGACTAGATCCGGAGATTAACTATCCGCCAATTTTAAAAGCCTAATTTTTGTCAAAATATTTATTTTTCGAATAAAGACGGTAGATTTGAATGAAACTTAATGCATTTTGTTTGTTTTTGTTTTTTTTAAGACAGCTTACTACAATTTAACAAAAAAAATAATAAAATTTTTGTAACAGAAAAAAGTCAAAAAAAGGACAAATTAAAAAAAATTAATATCCGCCATTTTGTTTTTTTTTTAAGAATTTTTAATTTTTCTGATAAACTATCACGTAAGGGTTCTTCTTTTTTAAAATTCTTCTAGAATTCTATATTATAGATATGTCGTTCTAGAAATTAACTGTCCACCATCGATCAGTAATTTCTGGACAAAAATTTTTGACGCCACCTTTAAAATATACGAACAATGAAAAAAAATAAAAAAAAATTTTGTAATCTTCAAAATTTGTGTAATATTAAAAAACTTTAATTTTCATATAAAATAAATAATATACAAAAAAAATTAAAAATGTGTCATTTATTAGCAATCTAGACGGTAATAGTACCATTTTTTGAACTTTTTACCCCTTTACCAAAAAAAAAATAGTTTTTGTTGGTAAAGTGTTATTTTAAATATATATTAAAATTACAAAAAATAAAAAATAATGTAGAATTTTTAAAGAAAGCCCTATGTAATAGATTTAGCCCAGTCTGGTTAAAAAAAAGGTCGAAAAAATGTTTCGCAGATATCTGAAGCTTTTAAGACATAGGTAGGGGTTACTAGATGACGAATAGATGAAAAGGTACTCGTGTTTTTACCTTGTGTTTTTTTTTAAACAATAATTTATGGTCACAATTTGATTTTTTGTCTATAACGTTTTTCCCTTTTATTTTAAATAAACAATATTTATATCATTTTTTTATATTAAGAATATCTTTATTTTCCCGTTTTTTTAATTAAAATTGATAAATAATTTACGGAGATATTTGCAAAAAAGCAGTTTTTTTGCACTAATTTATAAATTTTATTAATTTTTTTATTAACAAAATAAAATGTTATTAATACATTTGAACATCGAGCAAAAACCGTCTTTTAAATTTGTGCGAAATTTCCCCTTGATCGGCCAAATAGTTTAAAAGTTATTTAGTTTATCCCTGAGGGTAATTATTTAAACTATGGAACTTGCCCTATGAATGATGCTAGACACATTTAGCAAATTTCATAGGACTTTTCATCTATTCGTCATCCAGTAACCCCACCTATGTATTAAAAGCTTCAGATATCTGCGAAAATTGTTGCCGTGAAATCGATGATTTTTGTATAACCAGACTGGGCTAATTATTTTTGATTGCATATTTAAATTCTACTTATCAAAATAAACAAGATATGGAAATAATACATGGGATGAAAAATGTGTTTTTCAGTGTAATCTGAAAGTCTAATTTTTTATTTTTGTTTATTTTTTAATAAATATATCAGTAGGAGTAAACCAAAATTATAAAATAATAAATAATAATGTTTATTATCAGCTTTTTAGATCGGTTTCCGGAAAAAAAAAATACTAATCTGTTTTTCCTTTGTTCCTGGTATACATATATATCTCATCACTGATTGTTGCATGATTGCACCGTATCTCTAAAGAGTTTCATTTATTTATCTTGGTTTAATTAGAACTCAAATGAAGAACTTTTATATTTTTAAAATCTACTCTAGCTTTTTGACTTTTTTACGTTTTTTACTTTTTTATATTTTTTTACTCAGTAATCTTCTAGTCGTTGAATATGACAAAAGTATTTAAGTTTTGAAACACTTTTTTTTACTTACAAAAAAACCCTCTTTAATCTAATAAGATTATTAGCGGAACAGTTAGTTACGCTTTACTTAGTAAATTAAAGTCTTTTAAAAACAAAAGTAGGTATTTGATAGTATCTTTTGAATTTAAAATGTCTTTAAGATTATTTGGTAAATGGTATTTAATTCTGTTACGATTGAACTTTTCTCACTTTTACACTAGAACATGTTATACCGAAAGGGGTGAACCCCACAAATTAGGCGTTCTTCTTTGTTAAACAAATGTTAACGAGAAAACTGTGTATGTCCAAGTCGTAAACGGAAAACAATTATTTGTTTTGTGAATACCTTGGGTGGATGCCATGGTCCAATCTTATTTTTTATCTCCTAAGTCTTTGATGGTGTGGGTTTCCATTTATTGTTAAAGTTCTCGAACAGGTGCTTTACTTTTTTTTATTAAATTTGCAAATGTACAATCTGCTATTACAAGCTATTAGTAAATGTGAGTATTGCAAATGTATGAGAGGAGAAATCATCAACTGATAACACTCCCAATACTAACACTAACAAATTAGGTTAATGTAGGACTATAATTTTAAACTAAAATTGAAATGAAAATTAAAATTGAAATTAGTGAATAAAGTCTGTTGGCCACTGTCTCTTCAATTTTCGTCTGACTTCTGGTTGGAGGTGTAGTTGTCTTGCTTCCTCTTTGGGGTGGGCTGGCAAGCTTGTATTTTTTCCGTCTGATACATTGTTTCCTCATAGTGTGGTATGGTGCTACGTACAATAATAGCAGCGCAACCGTGTGCTGTTCTATCAGGATGGTTGGTGTTGTAAATAGAATAATAAGGGATCTTGAACATCGTTCTGTCAGTGAAGTGTGTCTTCGATATGAGTAGAACATCAATTTTGTTATGTTCAAGAAAGTTAGTAACTCCTGTATTATGGTTGCCGTCGCCGTTGGCATTCCATTGTGCAATTCGTAGTGACTTAAGTTCCATTACTGGATTTATTTATTATTGTGGAAAAAATGTTTAAGATTACGCTATTTTGATTTATTATTTGTGAAAACATACCTTTGAGTTCGTTAAGGAAACTCTTCATCATCTCTCCAATGTCACTGTTTGTATTACTTAGGTACATGTGTTATTTGAGCGTAAGTTGCATGATTTTGGTTGTATGAGTTCGTATTATTATTGACATTATTTACATTTGTTCCACCTGTTGCTTGTGTGTAAGTCGCGTGATTTTGATTGCTTAAGTTCGGATTATTCTGTACTGTATTTCTGTTATATTGCAGTAGATTGTTAGCTGGAGTGTGCGATGATACTCCTCTTGCTCTGTTTCTATAGCTAATTAACTCTTTATATACCATGCATCCTTTATAATTTGCGGTGTATGCTCCATTGCAGAGTCCCTAGGTTTTTTACAATCGGCTGGAGTATGATTGCCACCACATTTAACACAGTGATAAGTTATATTACAGTATGTCTTAGAGTGTCCATACAATTGGCATCTAGTATACTGGACAATATTATTCTTTTTATACGGTGGCTCAATAACTATTTTCGGGTTGTTTATAAATTGAATTTCATATATTTTTTTATTATTTTGATTACGTTCTATATTGACGTAGAACATCATTAGAGGGTCCTTACTTACTCTGTGTTTTATATTTACAATATTGCGTACTAAATGCCCATGTTTTTCTATTTCACTTTTTATTATATCAATGGGCACTGTATGAAGTAGATTACGAATTACAACTCTGTATGCTCTAATATGTTTCATTTGGTACGTATGATGCACAATTTTTTTGATGTTTAAATGTCTTACCAGTTTTCGGTATGTTTCAGAGTTCCGGGAATATATTTTCATTGTGTTATTTTGTAATTATGTACAATAGTATGTCTCTGTTTTTGTTACTTTCGATGGTTTATTAACCATTTTATTGTATTCAGTAACACTATATATAGAAATTGGTGGGGGTTTAGAGGTTGCGGGAGTTTCGTTGGTATTTTCTGTACTATTATTGTTGTCGTTTTCGTTTTCATTTTGTAGAATCTAGAATTTATTGCTGGTTACTACCGTGTCTTCTGTTGATGCCGGAGGATTAATTTTACGTTTTTTGTTACTATGTTATATAGTTTGCCATTCGTGGATGTCCGATGACTTAATGTCGCTGATTTCACCTGAAGATTCTTTACTTTGTAATGTATTTGTCATCTCAATAGAATCAGACGCTTTATTTTGAGGTGTAGATAATGTGGGATTTAATATAGGATTGTATTGACAGAAAAAGAAGCAAATAAACATATGGACACATCCAAACAACGAACAAAATTTTGAAGATCATATCGGTAAATTCCTTCAAGAAAAATCATCAACAAATGATATTAACATCCTAAATGACATAATAGTAGAAGCAATAACAGAAGCTCAAAAGAAATGCTGCCCAAAAAGCGTGAAGGAAGAAAAAATTAGTCTGGAAACAAAGAAAAAAAATGGAACAAAGAAGAATACTGAGAAGCGACGAAAACTCTAGTAACGACGATATAAATAAAATAAACAAGGAAGTATCAAGAGAAATCAGAAAAGACCTAAGAAAATACAAAGATGAGAAAATCATCAAAACTATTGAGGAAAATAAGAGTATGAAAATAATGAGACGCAAACTCACAAATGGAAATAAACAAATAGTCAAACTCAAGGATAGAAATGGCAACATCACATCAAACAGAGAACATTTGTTACAAATTGTGGAATCATTCTATGAGACATTATATAGCAACCAATCGACTCTAGATATAGTTGAATATCAGCAGAGGAAGGTTCAAAATCAGGGTTCCGAAGATATCCCAGAAATCTCCTTGGACGAAATTTACAAGGCTCTAAAAAAGATGAAGAATAACAAAGCTCCGGGGGAGGACGGTGTCGTCACGGAAGCGATAAAGATAGGAGGCTCAGTACTGATAACTAAAATTCAAAAGCTCTTTAATCTATGCCTATGGAATCAAAATATCCCAACAAAGTGGAATAATTCAATAACTGTAATCTTACACAAGAAGGGAGATATAGCAGACCTGGAAAGATACAGACCAATCAGTCTCCTTAACCATCTTTATAAATTATACACCCGAATAATAACGAAAAGATTAGAGACAAAGCTGGATTTTTACCAACCTAGGGAACAAGCCGGTTTCCGCCATAATTACGGCACAAACGATCACCTGTATTGCTTAAAAACCCTGATAGAAAGAACTAACGAATATAACCGTCCCTTGGCATTGATATTTGTAGACTTTAAAAAGGCGTTTGATACAGTGGAATTACCGTCCATCTTAAGAGCACTACAAGATTGCAGGGTCGACCACAGATATTGTAATATAGTTAAAAATATATATGAAAATGCCACAACAACCATAAGTCTACATTCAGCAACTAATAAAATAAAGATAAAAAGGGGAGTCAGGCAAGGTGATACCATGTCACCAAAGCTGTTCATTACCGTTCTTGAGTATGCATTTAAAAGACTAACATGGCAACAGAAAGGAATATCCATCGATGGAGAAAGATTAAACCATCTACGTTTTGCGGACGATATCGTGCTTCTGTCAGATAATCTGGGAGAGATCAAAGACATGCTCCAAGAACTGAATGACATACTACAAGAAACTGGACTGGAGATAAATTTCGAGAAAACCAAAATGATTACCAATATGGTTCCCAGCGAAGAGATACAGATCAATAACAACAAGGTAGAATTAATCGATAAATACACATACTTGGGTCATAAAATCAGAATAACCAGAGACAACCAAACCTGCGAGCTAAATAGACGAATCACGTTGGGATGGGCGGCATATGGAAGGATGAGGGACATTTTTAAAACAAATACCCCAATTCACCTGAAAAGGAAGGCATTTAACCAATGCATCTTACCAGTCTTGACCTACGGAGCAGAGACCCTAACTTTAACGAAAGCTACTGCCGAAAAACTGAGGGTAACACAAAGGCGAATGGAGAGATCAATGCTGGGCCTGACCTTGAAAGATCGCGTGAGAAATGAGAAGATACGCCGACGAACTGGCGTAGACGATATTATACTGCGAATCAATAAACAAAAGTGGAGGTGGGCTGGACATGTTGCTAGAATGGAAGACGGAAGATGGACGAAGAGATTATTGGAGTGGAGACCAAGAGCCTACAAGCGAAGTCGAGACAGACCACCCACCCGATGGACCGACGACCTAAGGAGAATAGAAACAAACTGGATTGCAGCAGCTAGAGATAGAGAGAACTGGAGACGTTTGGAGGAGGCCTATGTCCAACAATGGATGTGAAAATGGGGCTGGATGATGATGATGATGATTGACAGTTTGAGGGAGATTGTGATAGTACTTGGTTAGGAACATAATATATTGTTGTTGGTGGGTTGTTTAAAATTTATGCTGAATTTGGTTGTAAATTTTGTGAAAAAATGACATTTACTAGTTTATTTAAGTGTTCTTGTAATATTGACGCCATACAATTAACGTTCTGGCCATTGATGTAAATAATCAGGTCATCAGCATATTTATAGTCTTGCCTGAACGTTTCGCAATAATTTTTATTGTATCGTTTATTGCTATTAAGAATAAAATAGGACTGATAATTGATCCTTGTAGGATTCCATTTTATTGTTCTTTATGATAGGATATTGTACCACTCACTCGGACTTGAAATGTTCTTTGAGTGAAAAACTTTATCTTCTTCTTCTTCCTACTTTATAAATAGGCTTAATGCCTGTTTTACTTCGGTTTTTAGCCTCAATTAATGTTGTCTGACCATCTTTTCCTCGGTCGTCCCAATGATCTTCTTCCATGTGGCGATTTGTCTTTTGCTATTCGTACTATTCTATTTTCTGTCATTCTTTCGATGTGTTGATTCCATTCCACTTTTCTTCTTTTGGTCCACGCGTTTATTTCCTCTATACCACATCTCGCTCGTATTTCCTCACTTCTTACTCTGTCTCTTTAGTGGGTGATCGACGTGCGAGCCATAATACCGCGGTTTTAAGAACGACGATTTTACTCGCGGCTCGTTGGTGCTGATCGACTAGCGAGCAAAACAGTCATTGTCCACCGTCCACAGCTAACAAGTCGTGTTCAACTGAAAGTGAAGTTTTATGTTACTTCGCTATAGCATACTACGAAATTACAAAAAAAAGCGGAGACGCCCTAGACGTTGGGTATTTAAAAGTTTAACATATGCGGTAAGTCGAGTTGTTTTGTTTTTGTATTCTGGAGATGTACATTTCCATAAACCAACACAGTCTCGTAAACAATATATAAATTTTAATAAAAAGTCGTAGCTGAGATTTCGCATATCCATGTTTAAAAACTGATCTTTTCACTTCAACGGTCTTTGAAAACTGCCGGTTTTGCTCGCCAGTAGTGATACACGCGCGGTTTTAAATGACGAGCCAAGTAAAAAATAAAACAATCTGACGAGCCGCAAGCCAGGCTCATAGGTATATAAAACCGCGGTATTGCAATGATACACTGACGAGCTTTACCGACGAGCCACAAAACCGCAGTTTTACTCGCCTGTCGATCATGGCCTTTAGAGTTTGGTTTGTTATTTTTCGTAAGACTTTCATTTCTGTTGTTTCCAGTAGTCTTTGTGGTTTCGCCGTATCTGCTCTTGTGTCCGCTGTGTAGGTCATTATCGGTCTTATTGTTGATTTATATAACCTGGTTTTCGTTTCCGTTGTAAGGTATTTGTTTCTTCAGATTGTGTTGTTGAGACATCCTGCTGCTCTGTTTGCCATGTTCACTTGTTTTTGTACTTCTTCTTCCACTTTTCCGTAGCTTGACAGTTGTATTTCCAAGTATTCAGTTTCCATCACTTGTTCTATTATTTTGTTATGTACGACTAGTTTACATCGTGTCGGTTCCGCTGATATTACTATCGTTTTAGTTTTCCCTGTTGAGATCTCCATGTTGTATATGAGCGCCGTATCTTCGAATTCTTTAATTAATCTTTGTAGGTCATCTTCATTTTCGGCTGTTATTATGGCGTCGTCGGCGTAGCATATTATCCTTATTTCCTTTTCTCCCATTCTATATCCTCTTCTTTTTTTATGATTTCATCCATTATCAGATTAAATATTAATGGGCTCAGCGAATCTTCATATTTGATAGGTTGCGATAGTTTTCCTTTACATCTTACCATAGCTATGCTATCTTTATATGTTTAAAAACTTTATGGAGGCCAAAATATTTTCTTGATATCCCAACTTTTTAAAATATTCAATATAAGGAGTTTCCATACTGCATCAAAGGCTTTAGTTACCTCAAAGTAAATTGTCATACATTTTCGAATATTTTTAAAAGCTTTCGTGAATAGTATCTGTAATGTTGTCGTTTGTAGATCTTCCTGGTCTAAATCCAGCTAGTTCGATGGTAAGTTGATCATTGTGTTCTTGAAACACTTATATGTCTATCGTTTTGCATCTGAGTTTTTAATTTATTACTAATTAGTCTTCTAAGTTAAATTTCTTTAAATTTATTTGAACCTAAGATTTTTTTCCGTTACAGTCAATATGTCTCTTATTGGTAGTTTCAATACCTTGTGCTTGCCTCTTGTGCAGCAATGGCAATCTGGTTGTTTGCGAATGCCTTTCTAATGTTATTTTGACTACTGGTACGATATTCTTTGGTATATCAAAATTTTTTACGACCCAGAATATTTGGTATAATTTTATTGCATCATCGGATTGGCTAGTCTATAAAAATCACAAATTACCATAGATACTAGAGTTTTAGATAAATAACTGAGAATTAAATAAAGGTGCAAGTAGATAACCTAATTCGTAAATTTCGTTTTCCCATAGTCTACATTATTTTTTCTAGTCTCTATCTTTTCTAGTGTATTAAATAAAAATAGCCGGTTTTGTAAACGCTAAAAAATATTTTCTGTAATAAAAATATTTCATTTGTCGTTTTCATGGTGGAAATTTCCATAGATAAGAAAACGACTTACTGGTAGAATATTGCAAATGATTTGTTTTGAATATTAAAGTAATTTTACTGCTTGGTATAATCAACTTAGTCGTGCTTGGTATTTGGAAAAAATTTCCCACTCTTAAATGAATCATTATTTATAAATTTATTTTGAAATCAACAATATCGGGCAAAGTAAATAAACTGAGTTATTTTTAAAATCTTCATTAGATGGGAAGGTTTCCTATTATTCATAGGTGAAGATGTTGTTCCTGATACAGTGTCTCTTCAAAAAACTTTATTATTTTACTTATTTGCTCTATGAAGATGAGGTTTTTTTCTTCTTTGGAAGACTTCTGGTAGCTAGTGGTCGTTTCGTCGTCACGTGACATGTCAGAAATATCCGACGTTGTCGATCACCATTGCGAAGGATCCTCGATCTACTGCTACTCGACATAATTGTATTGCATTTGGTATTTAAGTGCATTCGCGAATGTTTTCTAGCCAAAAAACCTGTTTTCTTGCTTTACGACTGTCCTCGACCTACTATTTTGCCTTTATCGATTCCTCCTCAATATCTTCCTCAATAGTCTTAAATAATTCTCTATTTTTCGTGACCCCTTTTTAGTACTTGCTCGTTAGTTTTCCTTGCCATCCAGAATATCTTCAATATCCGTCTATCCGTAAACTATTTATTTGAGTTATTTCAGATTTTGAAATACCTTTTGAAAATACATCACAAATTGCATTTTGACAACAATTTTTGATATAAAAGTCATAAGTAACATTAATAAAAATAAAGGACTTTTCTTTACATTTGTTATTTATACCGATTTGAGATTAAAAAAGTATACCTCAAAATGTAGTGATAACCTTTATACTGACTTTTTAGAAAGGTTTATTATTTTTTGTATATAGTAAAATATTTGTTTAACATTTGTTTGTAAATATTTAATTTGGTGCACTGCCATCAATCAATAAATATATTATATATTATTTATTATTATACAAATATAAATATGTTATATGTTATTATATAATTATTTCTTTATCTTATCTAAATTATTTTCTTAATATATGTTTATAATTTTTACTTTTGTTTTAATTTTTGTCCCTCGGTATTCTCTACCACGTTTTTATACGACGTTATACATAAAAAACTGTTTTTTACTCCCAAAAACCACCTCCAATATGACTTCCCTCGGAACTCGGGTGGTGGAAAATGAAAACCTTAGACGGTAAAACATAATAATTGTGATAAAATCCAACTTGCTGATAAAATTATTACTAATAAATATGAGATGGCAAACGCTTTTGTAGAGCATTTTACTACTTGTCCTAAAAATAAAATCATAAATATTTTTAAAAATACCAATTTTCATCATTATACCCCACAATATGTAGATAAATCCTTTTATTTTTTTCCTGTAGATGAGTATGATGTTAGAGAGGTTATTGGCTCCTTGAAAAATGTTACCTCAGTAGGTATTGATTGCATATCAACTAAATTAATAGAGTGTATTAGTGAATATATAGCGCAACCCCTTGCAAACTTAATAAATATATCAGTAGAACAGGGGGTTTTTCCACATTGCTTGAAGGTAGGAGTTACTCCAATATTTAAGAGTGGAGATAATTCAGTTTTAGATAATTACAGGCCAGTTACAGTCCCTACTATTTTGGGCAAAATTTATGAGAAATGTGTATACAAAAGAATGTATAGTTTCCTTAGTAAATACAATATATTATGTTCCAACCAACACGGATTTCTACCTGGAAGATCAACAGAGAGTGCTACCACTGAATTGCTTAGTTTCATTCACATCGCACTGGATCGGGGAGATTTTGTGGGGGCACTTTTCTTTGATCTCTCAAAAGCTTTTGATACCATAAACGTAAGTGTTGCTATAGAGAAGTTAAAAAATATTGGTTTTACGGGTCAGTTCTCATTATGACTGACATCTTATTTACATTCTAGGAAGATCCTCGTTAAACTTAGTGACTCACGATCAGATTATGGTGATATTGATATTAAGGTTCCTCAGGGTTCAATATTGGGGCCATTAATATTCCTATGCTATATTAATGATATGCCCAGATATGTCAGTTCAAATAACATATTTATGTATGCAGATGACACAACTACTGCTACATCTGCTTCAAGTGCCGAGGAATTAACTGTTCAACTGAATGTAATCAGAAGATTTTACAGATTGGTGTAAAAAAAATGCTTTGATTGTTAATGCTAAAAAAGCCATAAGCATGTAATTCTACTATAGATCAAATTCAAGTTACCAGTTTTCTATAAAAGTAAATGATAGCCTGGTTCATTCTACAACTTCCACCAAACGTTTAGGTTTGTATCTTGATAGTAACATGAGCTGTGAATCTCAAATTAATCATGTTTGCAAAAGAATAAATAGTAGTTATCACGCAATATTGCAATTAAAAAGTTTCCTTAAAAACGAACAGTTATTGAATGTTTATTATGCAATTGTTTATTCTCACTTGGCCCCCAATATAAATTTTTGGGGTAGTGCTGTGAATGCTGCAAGAGTGTTTGTCTCTCAGAAAAGGATAATTCGATTAATTTTTAATTTACCATAATAGGCATTCATGTCGACAATATTTTGAAAAATACAACATTTTAACAGTACCTTCTATATATATTTTTAAATGTACTCTACCTATAAAGGCCAATATAACTTCTTTTCATTGAAACTGTTTATCACCAGTACTCAACTAGGTAAAATGACTTCATCAGAGTACCAAAACATAATACAGCACGATTTGAAAAATCCCAGTATTATATGGGTATAAGACTTTTCAATCATCTTCCCAACAGTATTAAATCTGAAACGAATTTAAATAAATTTCGAGGTAAATTACAATCTTTTCTATTGCAAAATTGTTTCTACAGTTTAAGTGAATATCTGGGTGATGTAAATAATTAATCCTATGTACTTCTTATCTTGTAATTCTAAAATTGTGATGTTTTATAAGTATTTTATATTTTTTATTCGACTTATCCTATATCATGTAAATGATCTTTCAGGATGAATAAATTATTATTATGCAGATTGAGCCATACGGCTCACACTCCCTCTAAGGGGAAAATTCACTCATCCCAAATACCTACGGTATCAAAAGGATTGAGCTCTGGTGGGACTCTTTCCGTGTCATCGAGCCCTAGGTGACTTGGTTTGCTGGAGTATCTCGCAAAAATTTTCGTACACATCTGGACGTCGCGAGGAGTACAGCTTTCTGTATGGCATTATAAAGATGTTCATTTAGACCTAGCTGTTTGATGTTCGCTAGGAGGTTTTTGTGAATAACACCAGTAGTAGATAGAATAATAGGTACTGTCTGGGTACTTTCCATTCTCCATTGTCTCCTGATTTGTATTTCTAGATCTCTATACTTGGCGATCTTTTCGTTGTATTTAACACGCAAATTATTGGTGTTAGGTATCGCCATATCAATAAGTGTTGTTTGCCTGGTAAGTTTATTAACTAGTATGAGATCCGGTCTATTATGTATCACTGGTTCGTCTGTAAGCACAGTGCGGTCCCAGTACAGCTTGTAGTTGTCATTTTCAAGCATTCTGTCAGGAACATATTGATAATAAGGAAGATGGTCGGTTTGGAGAAGTCCCAGTTTGTCAGCTAGTTCTTGGTGGATAATCTTTCCTACTGAGTCATGGCGTTCTTTATAATCAGTTCCGACAAACGCCTGGCAGCCCCCGGTAAGATGTTGGATGGTTTCTTGGGCTTGGCATCCATATCGGCATTTGTCATTTTGGACTTGAGGATCTTTAACAATATATTTCAGGTAATTTTTAGTTGGTATAACCTGATCCTGAATGGCAAGTAGAAAACTCTCAGGATCGGGAAACATCTTTCTTATTATTATTATTATTATTAATAGTATTATATTTAACATTATATTTACTCACGTTTTAGAGCCTCCATATTCTGATGGTTAATTTTTTATCATTTTAAAACTGGATGGGCACTGGTCTAATAAGTTTATAACAATTTCACTTTTTTGTTTCACAACTGAAAGACAAAGTAAAGGCAAAGAAGCTCCAGCTATAATTTTAGATTAAATTAAGTGATGTGTATATATAGTAAATAATAAATAGTTATGAATAAAAATTGTATTTCAATTATTTTTTAAAGGTTGTATTCACGAATGTCACATGCAAATTTACATAATAATATGTTCTCTTCACTACCTACATTCACGATTTGGTCGTAACAAAACTGCGTCAAAACAAATCTTATGCAAGTTTTATGTCATATATACTGTATCCAGAAATTTAGTGTCTCATTATAAAAGTTATTTTAATAACAGCTGTAAAACTGAATAATCCCTTGTAAATACTCTATTGTTGTATAATTATCACAGCTACCAAAGCTGCCAGGACCGGCATAATAGCCAAGCATAGCACAACTGTATATAGGTATATATAATCAGATCAAATATTATCATTGAAGCATAATGTCAAAAAAAATCGGTTGCCTGTAAAGTCGGTTTTACGGGCGAAGATTTTACGTGACAACGTCTTTTTCTCGGTAGAATATTTATTGATATGAATATTATTAAATTGCACAATAGTTGTTTGCAGTTGAAACGCGCTGTTTCTTCTCAATTTCACTACAGACACAGCTGACGATACTTTAACCACACGTGTGAACTTGTATTATGACGCTTTCTCGGTTTTCCAACGCCAAGAACGCTCGAGAAAGACAGAGACACAAGCACGCACCGATTCAACGCGCCTAATTCTCTAGTGCTGCGCGCGCAGCGGACCGATCATGTTTGAGTGGGAGAGAGACGCAAGGCATTCGCCGGTCCGGCGGGCCTCTCTCTCGTTCGGTGACTCATCGTAACAGACGTGAGCGGGCGTTACACTTTTTCATGAGTGACTCCGAGCCACAACCTAATTTAAGACGATGTCACGTCAAAAACTCTTTTTATAAACCTACAAATTTCCCATAATTACTGTTATTAGTCATTATTTTAAGTCTCAACGAAGAAAATGTTTTGTGTGTGTTTTGTGTTTTATTGGCACTAGTTTTCACACTGGCCAGTCAATTTCATAATGATTTTTTTAGACTATAACTTATCACTAACTCAGGGGAGTACTGTGTAGTGTCTGTGTTAAGTAAATGTCTTATTGCTTTAGTAAAGTCGACTTCATTGTCTTTACAAAGAGACACCAATTGTATCTTAACGTCTGCGGTCCCTTCGGTGAGTACCGATTTACTCGTTTTAAAGGTTCATATTTATTCATGTTGACTTGTTATGTTTAAGTTTTCCGTTTCATATCTGAAAAAGTTGGCAAAAAATGGGAAATATTCTTTATTAATAATTTTACGAAAAAAAATTATTCTTCATTAAAGGTTATGCATCACATAGAAATCATTAACAGATAATCTTATAAAATATTAAGTGGTAGATAGGAAAAATCAAAATTATTAATTAATACTGAAGAGGAAAGTGATTTTAAATTTAGATATGCAAGAAAATGTAATTTTAAAATGTTTGTAGCTATTAAAAATTATGTCCAAGTTTAGATTCATTTCCTTCTAATAATTAAATAATACATTTAAAGTAAAAAGTAAATAAAAAAATACTTTTGCATTTGTTGATTTTGTATATTGAATAAGGTAAATTAGAAATAAAATTAAAAATTAATGCACCTACTGATACATCATTAAAAGGCCATGAATCTAAATTTAAAAATAATTTTTAAAGCCTACAACCAAATTAAAATAACATTTTATGCTGCACCTAAATTTAAAAGCACTCCACTTTTAAGCATAAATCAATATTTTTGATTTTCGGTGTATACCACTTAAACTTTTATAAATTTGATTATTGATTATTGATTTCTATGAAATGCAGAAATGTTTATGAAGAATAGTTTTTTTCGTGAAATTAATAATAAAGAAATTTCCCGTTTGTTGCCAACTTTTTCAGACATACTTTATACCTTACTAACAATTAAAACACTTCTTTCCTTACATGAAGTATAAAATATAATCATATTTAGCTATATGTATATATCTACATTAATTCATTTTAATTTTCACTTCACCTTTTATTATTTCACTTGCAATGTTTTTAACAAAACCAAAATTGTTTATGACTTTCAAAATTTGGATATATTTAATAAAGAATCGAGACAGAAAATATAATAATTAGTTAATTCTAATACTCCATCAGTTTATGTATTTTTTCCCTTAATTATCTAGATATTTATTTAAATTAAATATGTAATGTAAATGACAAATAAAATATAAAATTCGTTAAGCCGGCCCTTTTTACTATTTACCTGAAGAGGCAAATGGCTTCGACTTTATCAGCGGGATACTTTTATTCTGCATAAGTCAGTTCTTATAATTGTGAATGAAGTATACTACATAATTTATCTTAAAGCTCGTCTATACGCACTATTTTAAATTGTTTTTGATGTATTTTTTACTTGCCAATAATTTTCTATTAAGGATTATACTAAAAATTATATCAAAGAATATTATTTATATTCTTTGATTATTATTTATATCTTAAAATCAGTATTTTGGTAGTAGTGAGTAAAATAAAAGTGTAGTTATCTTCGAAGATAGTTCTAAGAACTTTAGGGTTCACTTATTCTTACGCAGGTAACCAGAAGATGGCCCTAGCGAGTAGGTACATCTAATTGATAAAAATTTGGAAAAAAAATCATTTTTATAAATATTTACATATGGCAAAAACCTCGACTTTGTTGAGAAAAATATTCCCATCAGATTTTTTATAATCAAAGGAACCCCAGACTTTGCTTATGACATATAAAAGTGGTTTCAGTTAACCCTTTATTACCCGCAAATCATGCCCGAAATGCGTAATATTCTTCATATATGGAGAAAAACAAAAAAAAAACAACTATTTGTGGAACTAATAAAAATATATTTAATATGTGACAAAAATTACATAGATATGGGTATTATATTTATTTACAGACTTAGTCTATATATTATTAATATTGATATAAAAAAATGTTTCACATAAAAAATGTATGTAAAGATAATTTTGAACAAAAACGTTTCTTAACATTTTTGTAGAATAAACCGTTCTCTCAGAAACAACGATTGAAGTGATCGGCGATTTTGAATGTGTTACGCGAGCGAAATCAATGCTGAATAAAATTTGTATTAGCTGGACGGTAAAAATTTAATATGTTTTGATCCAAATGCCCTATCGACAAAAATCAAGATGCGTTTTAATGGTAAAGAGAGCAGCTTTCATATGCAATTTTTGTATTTTCCCGACAATTCAACTCAATTTTTATAAAGGTGATAAATAAACGTGGCGCGATTTTTGCCATTCTTATGATTCTCATGAGATCAATACAATGTTTCCCTTTTCTTAACCGGCCACTATGAAGTTTCCATAACTAAAACCTAATATTCAAAACATATGGCATGAAATTTTAGTTTTGAGTTTTGAAATATGCTTAAGAAACGCTGAATTTAAACTTTCACATTACAAACTATCTAAAACATTTAAAACTTCTCTTTTTTAATTAACTTCTACTACAAATTACACCCAACACTGTCTTCTTGGAAGTATTTCCAGTTACGTGCGATCATTTGTAATGTAAAAGTTTAAATTCTGCGTTTTTTATCATGATCCTAATGCCTCATATTTCTTCCTAAAAATCAAAATTGAACATTCATGTTATAGGTTTTGAAGACTAGTCTCCAACAATGGAAATTCCACTAAGAACATTTTTGCATCATTTTAAGCGTCCTAAAATTGACATATTCGGCAAAATTCAGCTCGTTTGTATGATTGTTTTGTCTCTGACGACTGGAGTATGATGTTTGCCATCTTCTTGTAGATCGAGCTGTATCATAATTGGCACATAATTTGTCCACAACGTCCAAACCTAAATTGGTTTCGTTGTAAAATTGTATTATCTCCGGTTTCTTATCGCTGCAGACGATACAAATGAACTTTGTCATAACTAGACAACAATACAACTTGTCTTTTTTGATACATATGATACAAGTGTCTAGTGTTTAGTATAACCAAATAAGTTAGGTATCATAATTATTCATTTCGATTATTTATCAATGCAAATTCTGAAGTATTCAAAGTTTGTTATATAATAATATATTTTTTAAAAAAGAAATTGTAACTCTGCTAAACATGGTGCTATGTTTGTTTTTTTTTTTCGAGGATTTTTGACATACCATGTAAATCTAATGACCGCAATCTTAAATTTCTATCACTGAGTATAAAGCACACCGAAATATATTTGATTATTGCAAAACATAGTACTCTTGGCTTTATTAACCCTCCGTTCATCGGGTGACCATTCTGAAACAATTTCGGTCGGGTGTGGTCTGTGAGGACCAAAATGAAATACCGCCTCCCGAGCAACAGCGTACATTTTATTAATAATTTCGCATCAACGTGTTTGAAACAAATCATTTACTATATAATGTTTATTACAGAAACAATTCCAAAATTTTTTTAAGTTGTATTAGATAAACTTTAAAAATTATTACAATTTCAACGCATATTTTTTCAAATTTGTAAACAGCGACTAAATAATAAAAAAAAAAACAAAAAAAACATTTAAAACTTTAATTAGTGATAAAATTAGTAGTAAAACCAACTACAGTGGTCAAACTTTAGTGGTCAAATTTTCTAAGCAATCTTTGCAGCATGCCATTATGTGGTCCATACATAGCCAGGATTTGCAAATTTTGGAAAAAAGCGAGTTTTGCGTCTTTTGCAATATTTACAATTTCCTCTCTTACCTGGCTGGGGCTCTGGTCAACGTCGACCTTAATCCCTGAGAGTCTCAAGGCCGAAGCACGCACAGCTTTTGTCAAATGCGTGTCAACTGTTCTCCATCGTATACTCTCCTGTACCAATTCCATACCTAGGTTTTTTTGGAATAATCATCGCGTTTTGGAAAATTCTCCATCTGGGTTGTTGCCTTTGTAAATTACAAATGCATTAATTGCTGCGAGGTTAAGGAGATTATAAACTACTAACATTGGTCAACGTTTCGTATTTCTGGAAACATTATATGATGTGATCATTCTGTCTACAACATCTACTCCACTCTTTGTGGAATTATAAACAGTAATTATTTCTGGTTTTTTTTATCACTAGTATCTTCATCAATCCGATCATCTCTGTGCACAGTGGAAAGAGCAATCACATTTTTTCCTTTCTTCGGTATATATGCTTTGGCATATCGTTGCTAAATGCCAAAACTGAAGAATATACCTGCCTATTTTTAATTTGCGTTATTTCTGGCCAAGTGAAACAAGATTGCAAGAAAAATACAACTAAGAAGCAGTGCAAATATTGTTATAAATTTGATCGGGTGGGGTCTGTCATGAAAAACGGCCATGCAGCAGCTATTTAGAAATTTCAAAAACAGTTTTGTACAAAAAAAAACGAATGATACTTAGTTTCTAGGAAGGTACTAAAAAGGTAAAAATTTAAAAAAATTAAATTTTATTTTGTCGTAGACTCACAGACCACACCCGATGAACGGAGGGTTAATTCAGCTACATACTCATTAATCCCTTCTTATATATATATATATATATATATATATATATATATATATATATATATATATATATATATATATATATATATATATATATATATATATATATATGTATGTATTACAATTATAAAAGCGTATATATGTATATTGAGCAATCGAAAAATTTCTCAACGATTATTCAGCGCCAGAGTGTCTAGGTCAGTGTCAACATTTTAAATTACAATCAAGAAAATGATTCATTCCATCGAACGAATTAGAAAGATCGAGATTGTAGGTAATATTTATACAAAAAGCTAAAAATAGAATGGAATGTATAGGTGTTGATATTCTGAGAACTAGAGAAATTTTAACTGCCTGCATTTTTCCTATTTTAAGATATTCACTAGCCTTTTTTATTAGATTTATGTGTGTTCATTGGTTAGGTCATTCACACCGGTACAGGTTTATTTACTAAAGTTACAGTATATGCAAAGGTTTACTATACCTGTTCACAAATAAATAATGCTACAGGGAAAATCTTAATTAAGTTTCTGGATAAGATAAATTCAATAAGATTTTTTCCATTATAAATCATTCAGAAATAAGTATACATTCTAAGTGTTTATACATAGCATCACTTTTGATATCAACATGGATATTACTTCTAGAGAGCTAGTTAAAATTTACATCGGTTTAAAGTTTTTCGTTAATTTTTTAATTTAATCAAACGAGTACCAGATAATTTGTTGAAAACTACTAAACTAATTTGATTGACCCTTAATTTAACAAGCCTTAATATAACAATAATTTTTGTGAAATTGTTGTTTAGGTAGTGTGATATGCAGAGGCATAACAGAGGTCCACGCGGCATGAAGATTGCGGGAGGACCCCAATATATCAGGGGCCCCATCTTATCGTCTAATATATGTAAAAATGTGTTATTTTTATATTATTTTACGCATGCAAACGCAACGTTTTTTAAGCAGAGCCTGGAAATCTTAAAAACATAAACATAAAAACATTAAATAACATAAAACCTGTAAGTTTAAATTTAAGAATGCAAATTTTTAAATAGGCATATTCGGCATATTCGGCATTTCGGCAATTATCATTTCATATCTGCTACTGCCATAAACATAAACTTAATCCTTTCTTGAGAATTGCAATTTTGCGAATTTTTAGAACAATATTTTTCTAGATCCAGAAATACGTTTTCTGTTTAAGTTTAGTATTTCGATACGATATTTGGTAGTTGTATTATATCCTTACATTGTTTGGTTGTTTGCATTTTATGTTATTTGTGTTGTTTTACGGTTTAGTTGCATCAATTTGGTACGCACTTATTTATCAATTATTGATGACTTGTGTTATCACTGGACAATCTCTCAATAGATAAACGGTAAGATAAGGAAATTATAACACTTACACATGTAATAACGTTGTTATTGTAATATATCTGCAGGAGACAGAATGAGTTCTAAGAGGGAATATAAAAGTGGTTCAGAAAAGCGAAAGCTATGTGCTCAAAAATGCGAACAAAAATAAAAATTACCAAAAATTTCTTCATTTTTTGTGACAACTGGTAAATTAGTTCAGCAGCCTAGTGAAGCTGGTATTATTAGCTTTATTAGGAAATTCAATTAAAGATTCTCTTATAATTAATATTCAAAAAAAGCTTATTTTTTTTCTATATTATTAGATACAACAAAGGACATTTCTAAAATAGACCAATTATCATACATAATTAGGTACTTTCTTTTGAAAGAAATTGTCGTCATAGCAAGAGTGGACCTATGAAATTATCCACTCTGCTTAGGGGCTTCGTGAATTCGATGAGGTACCGAGGTAAACTGTCCTTTGGTTTGGAAATCAACTAATATTTATACATAATATTTTACAAGATTCCAAACTAAACGACCAATGAGAAAATGGGAAAAGGAAGGATGGGCGCCAAGAGTGCTCATGGGACACTCTGACCGAGCACTTGGCGACATCCCCCCTCCTTTCGAGACTCTAAGGCTGTGAAAGTTTAAGAAATGCGAAAAATATGTAGAATAATGAATACAGTAATTAAAAACATGTCCAAAATAAATTCAAAAAGTTCGTAACTCACATACAACACTTATCTTGAACCTGGGAGCCGGATATTGCTGCATTTCCCTCTGCGGCATGCTCTATCCACGGTCGGTGTACCATTCCCCCTAGCGGGTTCGTCTTCTTCTCTGCTATCAAGATTCCATCCGCTTATCCTGGGGTCTCGTAGGCGAGTTTGCCCGGGCCTCCGTGGTGACGCGGACCACATATCTGGAGGGCAGGCAGGGACTGTGGCTACTCCAGGATCTTCGTAGCTTCCGGGGCTTTCAGCGTCGAAAAAGGCCGGCTCGCTGAGACACCTGGCACACTGAAGGCATCAGGACTGCTGCAAAGCTCAATGGCGGAGTGTTAGAGTATAGCTTTCTAACACTCCGTGGCTCTCCCCACTGTTCACTTGACTTCAACCCATGTTGAAGTCAATGGAGTGTTGCCTTCTGTGGATCAGGAACTGGGTCGCAGGTTCGGATTTCAATCCATTTGTTGGGCGCCATGTCGTCGTAGCAAGAGTGGACCTATGAAATTATCTACTCTGCTATACCCTCTGCTTAGGGCTTCATGAATTCGATGAGCGAAACACCCTAGGTACTTATCCCTTATTCTAGTTGGGACGTTGAATTGTTTCTTTTGAAGGATAAAATAAAACTCAATCGTAAGAGACAAAGACAAAGCCTCAGAGTTTGAGGTAGGTGGAGCAGAGCCCCGCTAGTCGGCTTCCTAGAGTTTAGGGCTCTAGGAGAGACCGAGTTAAACTTCCTTTGGTTTGGAAATCAAATGATATTTATATATAATATTTTTTACAAGATTCCAAACCAAAATACCAATGAGAAAATGGGAAAAGGAAGGAATTCGGGGCGATGCGCGCCAAGAGTGCTCATTGATCACTGTGACCGAGCACTTGGCGACAAGATCCAATTACTGATGTTCCTAGTAACATAAAAATTAATGAATAATTCTTAGGTTTCTGTGATATACATAGCCAAACTGAAGAAGATATTTAGAAGATAGACGAAAGCAGGATCTGCCTACATGACAACGACAAGAGGCGTCGAGTCTATATAAGGCCAGAAGAGTGATTTGCTCAATGTTCTCATATAGAGGCGGTTCTTGTATGTTTTGGGCAGGCATTTCCATGAATGGGAAAACCGAGTTCGTTTCGTGCCTGGTGGAGGACGTGGAGAAGATTTAACGGCGGATCGTTACATCAGAGGCATTCTAGAGGGACATGTGATTCCATACGAGGGATTTATTAGTGATGCCTTGAATTAGCACAATTGAATTAAGAGCTGCGCTTAACGATGAATGGAAAACAATCCCTCAAGCATTTATAAGAAGTCATCAGATCCATGCGAAATCGATTGAAAAGTGTAATTCGAAGTAGGGGTGGTAATATCAAATAATAAAAAATAAAAAAATTTATTTTGTAATTGATGAGTTCTCTGTTCATAACGTGTTTCTTGCGCTAATTCCAATGATGAATATTTTTATTAAACTTTGTTCGTATTGCATATTATTTTTGTAATGCGTCTTTCAAATCATGCAATACTTAAATAATTAGCACTGCAATTAAGGCTTAGTAAACATTGTATTTTAAAAGTATATAACATAATGTTCTTATCGTAACAATATTTTTATCATTCTGAGAGAATGATAAAAATATTGCGTACGAAATAAGCTGAGAATGTGGAATTATCAATACCGCAATATCTCGGTCTTTGCAGATCACCCTGTACAAAAAAAATTGCAGATTCTCGTCTTAGTAGATATAAATATTTTATAATGATTACACCAATGCAGAGGTGATTCCACTTGCTAAGTGTTTAACAGAAAAGCTGGTTTTAAACCAGTTCGAGAACTATTCAGAGAACATAAGGCCCTTGTGTCACAGATTCTCGAGTTAATTGATTCCCGGAGTGGGTTGAGGAGGTAGTTTTAGCGGTTTGTGAAAGCTGAAATTGCGTAAATATATTTACAAAGTCTTTTTAACAAATTAATTGCAAATAATATATTATTTTTAAAATAACATAATTAGGTATATAGAAAATTATTAGAATAATTTCACAAAATGTGTGCCTTCTCAACAGTGCTCAACATTGTTTAATGTGATTCGTTTTTATTAAGGTATGTATTTTTTTATAAACTTTTTTTGATTTTCGGGAAACGCCACACACAAAATTAAACAAAGATAACAGGCATTGTATGATCTTAGACCAGACAACTAATGATTTTTCCATGACAATGATATCAAAAATCTGCAAATATTAAAATATAAAACAATATATACAATATATAGCAATCTTAGATAGCTATTTGATTTTAAATAATAAAGGTATAGACCGGTAAATTATATGAAAAAGTCACATAATTGTACTGAAAATGCAGAGAAAATTCTGTAAAATAAGGATTTGTAGAGGTGTTTTTGTTAATTTGTTGGTTAATTATTGCAAAAATAGCCTCAAAAGTCGATTTTTTGAAAATTATTAATAACTTTTCTAAAAATATACATAAACTTTAATTTCGCGTGAGAATAAGGACAACGTCACATATATTCCGATTTAAAAATTTCAAGAAGTATCACAAAATAATTATTGCAAAATTGAAATTGTTTATCCCAAAAAGCTTTTATTTGCAATGTTATTATGACTAAACTATTGGGTCTACAAGAATTCTGAAATCACCAAATTAAAGAAAAAGCCTTATTTTATGAGATTAAATCATTTAAGGCTTAAAAAGTTGATTATAAATATTATAAAATAGGCTTGCAAAAGTGGTGTGATTTTAAGCATATACAATTACAATAACTCAGACGCAATAACATTTGGGAAGTTAGTTTTTTTTTGTATTCTTCTTGTTGGCTAAGACGCTTTAAACCCAAGATAGTCCTTTTTTTTTCAAAAGATTATCAAATCTTTATTTATAAATAATAAGAATGTTGTGTATTTTTTATAAATGTGTCATTTTTATTTGCAAAATAAAAATTAATAAAAATAATAAGAAATTTAAAACTAACCATTTGATAAACTACAACATTTAAACAAAAAAATTTAAGAATGATTTCTTTAATAATGATCCGTCCATGATAAGCCGAAAATTAAGAATTTAAAACCAAAGCAATTTTATTA
Source organism: Diabrotica undecimpunctata (assembly GCF_040954645.1). Classification (NCBI taxonomy): domain Eukaryota; kingdom Metazoa; phylum Arthropoda; class Insecta; order Coleoptera; family Chrysomelidae; genus Diabrotica; species Diabrotica undecimpunctata. The sequence goes on along the minus strand of NC_092803.1, from coordinate 13,323,418 downwards.
TTTCAAAAACCGAATTCCTAAATTCTTTCTTTCTTTCTCCCCTTCCTTTTACCCTATCAGGTTGTCGGATTTGGGCTAGCTATTTTAATTTCCATTTACCCACCTGTTCCATTCTTTTCTGTTTCCTGCCATTATTTTCAATTCCTCGAGTGATTTTTGTTTAAGTTTATCCGCCTCTACTACTTGCTGTATCCATTTTTTTCTTGGTCTGCCTCTTTTTCTTTTTCCGATGTTTTTTGCTTCACAAATTTTTCTTGATATTCTATTGGATTGCATCCTCATCAGATGCCCATACCAGTTCATTTGTCTCTTTGCTATTTTGTTCATTATCGGTTCCTGGTTGGCCATTCTCCTAATAGTCTCGTTGTTTAATCTATCCCATTTTGTGTTTCCAACTATCCTTCTTAGATGTCTCATCTCAATTGCGTTTATCCTACTCTTATGTTTTTCCAGAATTGTCCAGTTTTCACTTGCATAGAGCACAGTCGGTATCACTATTGTGTTATATATTTTTATTCTTGTTTCTCGTGCAAGTTCTCTTTTTCCCATTATTGGGGCTAACGCATAATATGACTTGTTTGATTTCTTTGCTCTATTTGTTATTTCCCAGTCTATTTTTCCGTCATTAGTTATTATACTTCCCAGGTATTCGTAAGTGGTTACTATTTCCAATTCTGAGTTTTTACATTTTATCTTTATTTGATTATCTTCCTTATCTCCTTTGCCGCTGATTATCATTATCTTACTTTTTTCCTCGTTTATCTCCATTTTAAGTTCTTCTATTTGTTCTACCCATATATCCATTAATTTCTGCATTTTATTCTCGGAATCTGCTATTAGTACTTCGTCTGCATACATTAAGGACTCTATTGTTACCGGTTGTAAACTGCGGTAACCTATTATTGTCTGTAGTTGATTAGTTCTGACTCTAGTGTTTCTTATCAATTCGTTCATTACTATTATGAATAGCAAAGGGCTGAAACTATCTCCTTGTTTAATACCTCTCTTCCAATTAAATGCTTCCGATCTTTCCCCTGTTATTTGTACCTTTCCTTTTACCTCTTTGTAAGTACTTTCTATAGCTTTTATCAATGCATTAGGTACGTTTATTTTCCTCAATCATTTCCCTATAATATGTCTTTCTATCGTGTCAAATGCTGCTCTTTGGTCTATGAATGCTAATACTAGTTTTTCCCCCGTATCTATGCTTCTTTCTATTAGGTTTCTAATGATATACATGTTGTCATTTGTCTGTCTTCCCGGTCTAAATGCCGTTTGTTCTTCTCCCAATACCATTTCTACTTCTTGTCTCAGTCTCTTCTCTATTATTTTCGTATATATTTTAAAGCATACCGATGACAGACACATTGCTCTATAGTTGTCGCAGTTTACATGTTCTCCTTTTTTGTATATTGGCACGATGATATTGTTCTGCCAGTCTTTAGGGATTGTTTGTTTTTCCCACGCCTCTTTATATATTTTCCATAGCCAGTTTATTCCTTCTTCTCCCATGTATTTTACCATTTCCGGTTTAATTTCATCATCTCCACCTGCCTTGCCTATTTTTATATTTGATAATCCTTCTATTACTTCTTCTCTACTTATTTGCTCTGGCTCTGTGTTTTCTTCGCCTTCATTGATTATATTGTCTTCCTTTATCACTTCGGTATCAAATTTTTTCTCATAATATTCTTTCCATACCCTAGCTATTTGTTCTGGGCTTATTTGTATTTGGTTTGAAGTATCTCTTACTGAGTTTATTTCCTTTCGGTTTCCCTGCCTTATGTGTCGTATTGTCGTCAAAAAGTTTCGATTATTTGTTATATATTCTTCCTGAAGTTCTTCTCCAAATTCTTTTCATGTTTTTGCTTTTGCTTGTGTGACTGTCTTATCTGCCAATTGTCTCTGCCTATAGTATTTTTCTTTATCTTCTTCTAATCCCGTTTCGATGTATTTTTTCCATGCTATTTTCTTCTTTTTTATTTCTGTCTTCTCTTCTTTATTCCACCATCTTGTCCTTTTCAACTGTTTATTATATTTTTTGATTCCACACACTTCAGTTGCTGTTGTCTTTAATACTTCACTGTATGTATTCCATCTTTCTTCCATTGTGCATGTTTCTTTTTGACACCCTATTTGTCTCAGTCTTTTGTTAGTTTCCTCCGTGTAAGATTCCTAAACGCGAAATTTACTATGGGAATAATTGCAGCACATATACTTTTTATATAATCTTCATGTATTCATAAAACGATATTATAAGAGTAACAACTATATAAAAAAGTTATAAAGTAGTATGTTTAAGTTTTACAGTAAAAAGTACTATTTTTCAGGTACAGGTCATGAAAGTCTCATTATGATGATAAAAGTTATAAAAGTAATTTTTTTAGTTTTCCTTCTATTCATTACTTCAATTTAAGTTTCTCGAAAAATCGACCATCAGACAACAAACAATCGATCAACAGCACTGCTGCTAGTCATTCCCCATTGTACCCCCTTCCAATGTGCAATATACCCTGGTGAAACCTTTCACCATGCTCATCTAATACAGTTTTTTCTTCCATAAAGTCTAGAATTTTAGATGAAATTTTAAATGCGAATAAAAAAAAATAATCTTGAGTGATATGTGCCATTCTACAGCTTTCATAATGCCAAGAAAATTATGATACACTTCTATTAGAGATGCACGAGTTCTACCAGCTTCTTTTTTCTGCTCTGTTTCATTTTTCATTTCTTATCAGATTAAAAGCTATATATCTGTCATAAAATCTCGTATTTGCTGGCCAACAAAAATTCATTCTTTCAGCTTCGTGTAACCGATTCTTTACCATATTTATTCACAGTTTTTATGAAATGTTTCATAAATTTCAGCGTTATGTGAAGTACTGACAAGAAAACTTCTAGTCTAGTGATACTAGAGGTTTTTGAGATACGTTTTTAACTCCAGGTGTCAAACTTTTTCTTTTGGTCAATTTTTCACTACGTAATGTTTATCTCTTGAAAGACTGTACCATCCCAAAAAACAGCAAAACCTGGTATATCCTCCCTACAAGTCACTAAGTCTAGCTACGACTTTCATATTAGCCCATATTATACTCCACAAGTATTGAAAATATTTTATTTGTTCAAATAATACCTCCAAATTTGTCGAATAGACTTTCATTTTTGTGAGGTCTAAGAGGTCCTAAGGGGTATTTATTTCCATTATGAAGTAAGATAGCCTTTAAACCATTCCCGAGAGCGTCAATAAAAGTCTCAATTCTTCATATTCTTTTTGGAAATTCAGTTCTTAAAGAAGCCCTGCAGGATCATATCATTATATTATTATCATAATCATCAGCCCATAGTCGTCCACTGCTAAACATAGGCCTCCTCGAAAAACCTCTATCTTGCGCTGCTGCAATCCAGTTGGTACAAATCCTCTTTATGTCGTCAGTCCATCTTGTGGCTGGTCTTCCCGGGTTTCGTCTATCCGCTCTCGGTCTCCACACCCAAAATTTTTTTGGTACACCTATTGTCCTTCATTCTAGCGACGTGTCCTGCCCACCTCCATTTAATTTTGGCTGTGTTTTATAATGTCTTCTACACCACTTTTTCTACATTTCTTCGTTTCTTACCCTATCTGCAACGTTAAAAAAATCATGCTTTTTGGAAACATAACTCTTTTTTCTAAAATTTTCTTTAATCAATTTTGTTTTTTTTTGTTTAATTTCTAAATTCTACATTTTAAAGTAGACCACTTTAATATGAGTTGATGAGTTACGTGTCTGGGACGAATTTATTGTAAGATAGTTCATTCGATTGCATGAAATCAACTTTATCTTGAAAATATCCGTCAGAAAAAATCATAGCATGTGATTCGCCTTTATAAAGACAACCAAATGCCATGATGACAGTTAAATCCTTCTGTTGTGATTGCATAGTAAATCATGAGGAAAACAACAGGAAAAAAGCCTCATAATACTATCCCGACATAGTTAGTATTTGGTCTTACATTTAGTTTACTCTCAATAAACACCAAATTCTGATTTTATATGTATGTCATTTAAAAAACACAAATGATGTATTCTAGATATGTTACTGACTTACTAATGGTGGTTTTTCCCTTTTAATAACTTCTTCTTTTAATATGGTCTAGATCCTATTGAATTTTTGCCGAGGAATTTGCGACACAATTGGTCTCATTTAGCATAATTGGAGCCGCTTCGTTGATTTTTCTTTTTTGACCATCTGTTTCTTTTAGGACTATACTTGATTAAACCTCATTTTCCCATGCGTGTTTACATATTAAGATCTATCATTGAGATGTTTTTAATATAAGATTGATGTTCACTTATTCTAACCTTGAATGGCCTTGATGTTTAACCTAAATAAAACTGATGGCATTCCTAGGGTATTTTATAAACACATTTTTTTTTCTTTCTTGTTCATTGTTAGGTTTAGTTTTAGATAAAATAGATCTCGATGTGTTTGTTGTTTTGGATGTAGTTGAAATGTTGAATTTATTTTCTACCTTTTTAAGTTTTTCTGATAATCCTTTTATGTATGGTATAGTAATTTTCCTAGTATTATTCCTTGTATATGCTATAGGATCTCGTTCTAAATTTTTCTGTTCTATTTGGTCGATTGTGGAAAATTCCTTATTTATAAACGATAAAGAAAATTTTTTTTATAAAATAGATGTTAACAAATGTTTTCCTCCAAGGACGAATTTTCGTTAGAACAAATAATTTTGGCTCTATGATATAAGGATTTAATGATTCCCTTTTTTAATATTGATATTGTGATTTGATTTGTAATTTAAGTATCTGTTGGTGTGTGTTGGTTTTCTATACACCTGAGTGTCATATCCAGTATCGTTTTTAGAAATTAAAACATCCAGGAAAGGTAGTGTGTTATTATATTCCTTTTCCATGGTAAATGTTGTCTCTTCTTTATTGTTTATAATAGGTTTTTGTTTTTAAAAGTTCCATTTGGGCCCTATTGGTAATTGAAGGTCCCTTTTTTAAGATTAATTTGTTTCACTATCTTTTCAGTGAGACTACTTAGTCAGCCGTTTTTCAAATGGTTTTTTAATAACAATTTTGATAATAATATGTTGAATTTTTAAATATGTATATAAATACCTCTAGCTAGAGTCACTGTTTAAGCAAGTACAATTGTTTTATAATCGCTCTCCAAGTTTCTCTATAAAAATACAAATTAAAGCTCACCAGAACATCATTTTTAGAACTTTTAAAGCTGTCTAATCAAATATTAAAGTACAACAATAATAAATTTTTCATTACTGACACCATTTTGCTTAAATTTGTTATCAGTTGGATTAAAAAAAAACTCAAATATGCAGTAAAAATTAATTAATCATTGACTGTAAAATCTTGAGAAACCTACAGAAATTCAATGAAATATGACAAAGTCGACATATCTTTCCATCCCTCAGCTTGTATTTTATGCGGCTGAACTATCAGTTCTTCATGTGCTCCTAATCATTTTCAAACGATTCGCGACTGTTCCGGCTTGCTGAAATAGAAACGGAATCGTTTGAGAACCGATTTTAGACTGATAGAGAGATGACATGATACATAAATAGAGACATACCTACCCTTCTATAGTTCTCTGATATCCTGTTCCTTTCCAAAGGGGTTAGAGCACTTGCTGTCTTTCATTCATTTTTTTAATATTAAGAAAATTTAGTAAAATAAATTTCTGAAACAGTTACTTAATTGGCAGGTTTTTTTGGTTTATTTTTGGTTTTGGTTTGGTCGGATTTTAATAGAAGTTCGTCCGCCATTTTATTCCTTATGCATTTGGGATTACTGAAAGATGAAGTTAAAGTGAGTAAAATATGTGAAAACTGTGGACTTTCCTATGGAAATCTGCGTGATAATAAAAATAAAAATTATAAATTTTCTTTTGTAAATGTTGAAATCCTGTTGCAATTTATAATAGTTACAGTGACAATTTAATAAAATGTATGTAGTAAAAAATATTTAGCAAATGTGTGCTTCATGACTGACGACTGATTTTTTTGACGACGTCAAAAATTTTTAGTCTCATATCGTTCAGTACGTTAAAGAGAAATTCCCATTAGTGATTACAATAAAATATTTTAGCGATGAGTGTGCCAAATAGTATAAAAACTATAAACATTTCGTAAATTTGTTAACAAAATTCGTTTACAAGAGAGTATAAAATATTCCAAGACTATCTTATAAAAACAGCATATAACCGACTATCGGCAGCAATCAGGCAATAGATTAACCAGTTGGAAACCACAGTGCAGACAGGTGACCGCTGGACTGAACTACCAAGATAGAGGTAAAGTCTGGCGAAAGTTCAAAAATCCAAAAATGAAACAAAAAACTCAACATCACTTTTATTTCTAACATAACAATCAAATAGTTAAAAATTCGTTAGATAAGACTGAAATCTTCAAAGATTTAATCCAAGCCACATTCTGTATCTCTGAAAACCTCAATTTATAACCTTCTGTAAAACAAAGACCCCAAAGAAGGCCTAACTATCACGAGATAGTGGTCTCTTAGTACTTCCTAGAAAGTATCCATCACTATCGTTATCCCGAAACTAGAGAAGCCACTAAACAAGCCTGAATGCTACAGACCAGTATCACTTCTAAACACTCAAGGAAAGACCTACAAAAGGAGCCAAAAGGAAAGACTTGTAAAGAGTCTAATCCTAAACACCTAAAACACATCTTCTTCTTCTTTTGGCATCATAACCCTGGATGGGTCTTTGCCTGTCTGGCTATGTCCTTCCATTCAGATCTTTCTTGTGCCCTTCTTCTCCATTGTCTTATGTTCATTGTTTTCAGGTCGTCTTCCACGTCATCCAACCATCTCGTTCTGGGCCTTCCTTTTTTTCGCCTTCCTATGGGCTTCCATTGTAATATTTTCTTTGTTGTTTTTGCATCGTTTTGTCTCTGCACATGTCCCAGCCATGACAGTCTTTGACTTTTCACAAATTTTACAATGTCATAACCTTCATTTAACTCATTAACCTCGTCGTTTCTCCTGATTCTCTATGTGCCATCTTCCTCTTGTACCGGGCCATATACTTTCCTCAGTATTTTTCTCTCGAAGTCCTGAGTTGGGCTTCATCTTTTTTCGTCATTACCCAAGTTTCACATCCATAGGTTACTACGGGTCTAATCAGTGTTCTGTAGATAGTCATTTTGGTTCTTTTGTCTAATAATTTCGATGTCATCAATCTTTTATTAGCATAGTATGTACGATTCCCGCTGGAAATACGTGCATTAATTTCGCTACTTACTAAGTTCTTCTGATTGATTTCTGTGCCGAGATATGTAAAGGCATCCACTCGTTCGATAGTATAGTTGTCTATTGTGATATTATTTTCATTGTCAGTTATTCTTTTGACTGTCATATACTTCGTTTTTGCTTCGTTTATTTTGAGACCTCTTTTTCTTGCTTCAGGATCAATTTGTTTGAACACTTCCATTAGTCGTGGCTTATTTCTACTAATGATGGCTACATCGTCTGCATATGCAGTAATTTGTACTGATTTGGTGTTTATATGGCCGGTTATATTGGTTTTTCTGATGACTGCCTCAAGAACTAGGTTGAATAGCATGGTTGATAGGGCATCTCCCTGTCTTACTCCCATATTGATGTTAAACAGGGGAGTCAGTTCTCCATCTACTCTGCATACAGATCTACCTAAACACCTAAACACATCACATCATCCCAAATTTCTAATTTAGATTCAGAACTGGTCACACCATACAAAATGCATTGATAGAAGCAGCAACCGTCACATCTCAGGCAATAAATGAGCACAACAGGCAAACTGTTGGCATCTTTCTAGATGTTCAAAAAGCATGCCGGCATTGGTCTCGACCGGGTCTGGCATGCCGAACTGCTCGAAAAACTCCAACGAGTCTTATTGAACATTCCTTTCCTAAGAATAATTCAATCTTACTTAACATCTCGGACTGTACTGGTCAAAGTCAAAGACAAACTATCCACTTCATTCACTACTCTAGCAGGAGTTTTACAGGACTCAATAATAGCGCCAATTCTGTATACAGTCTATAACAGCGACCTCCCACCTCCCCATACCTCGTCTGAAAGTATTCTCCTATACGCTGACGATACGACCTTGCTCTCCTCAGGTCCACCTAAGGCAAACCGTAGAGAACACTCTGTATTCGAAAAAGCACAAGCATAACTTAATATAATAATCAAATAAGTATTTTAATCTACTATTTATGCAGTTTTCTATCGACAGAAGTTTGGAATTGATAACCATATAAAATAACTACAATGCATGCTACAAGTATACGACATGTTTGAAAAGTATGAACTAGAAACAAACTTAAAGAAAAAAAAACGGGTGTGGCAGTCCAGTGGGACTGCCGGTAGAAGTTATACTTCTATACACGCGTTCGTCGTTACAAATTTATATGGGAATCAATCTGCACAATCATTACATATGTAATGCTGTAGGTAAGAGAGAGCAGAAAAAAAAAAAGAATTAGGTATACAGGTATATGGTGCATCCTTTCCTGTAGATAAACATTTGACCTGTAATAGGAGTATAGTAAGTAAATAAAGGATTGAATCAATATTTTGATGAAAATATATATTTTATTTTCATATATGAATAAAAGGAATTGAATTAAAAAAAATTTTTTACACGTACTCTGCAGTAAAATTCATTGTTTATTTTGTTATTAATATAAAAATACACTGCAACATATTTCAATATAATAATACAAAACAAATTAAAATGCAATATTCATTAGTATTTAAAAATGACAATATACATTAGTTACTTACGCGTATGTTTAATTTACCATGATAACAATATTAATAAAAAAAATATTGTTTGGTGATACACCTCCCAATTTATCTGACATTGACAAATACAATATTTAATTGTTGTTTGTTGTGTATATAAGTACACATTTGAACTTTCTTGAGATATTTACAAGTTTTAATTTATAATTTAACATGCCTAACGAGGCTTGTTACTCCCGTGCAAATTTCCGATTCACTTCCGTGCAAATTTCCAAAGTCGAACGCGCGTATAGAAGTATAACTTCAAAAACCAACAACTCGGATTGTGTTGTAAATTTTCATTTTATTTTAAGATTTAGCAATTTTGCGTATGTTACATATTACAGATATTTAATAAAATTAACGTAAGGTTTTTAAGTATTTCAAAAATAAAAAAGGAATTCATATTGGGATTCGAACTCACATCCACCAGCGTATGAACCAAACACGTAAAACATTTGCCAATTAGACATGACACAAACGTATTTCAAAATTGACAGTTCTCGGTCATACAGTGATTTATTGAGATTATTATTTTGAAATACAAAAGACTAAAATAATTATGAACATTTAATAAATAATACAAAACATATCACATAATTAATAATATTAATAAATATTACATTATATATATATATATATATATATATATATATATATACATATATATACATTTAATATTATATATAATATATATAATATTAAATATATATATACAAAAGGAACATTTTTATTCTCGAGAGAGGAAGAGAGAGAAAATATATATCTTCTGTCTCTCTCGTACTCATTATCTTACATATGTAATGATTTCACCGATTCACTCCAGTACAAATTCCCAACGTGGAGCGCGCGTATAGAAGTATAACTTCAAAAAACGACAATAATCTCAAAAAGAGAAGGAAATAGATAAATATCCTGACCATCAAAAGCACAAAGATATACAACTAACATATAATACATACATGAGAAGATGTTTAATGGAAAATGGTGATCGGATAAAAAAAATTTATTTTTGGAATATAAATCGCAAGAAACACATTGAGATATACGAATGCACAAAATACCACGAATCAATAGTAGAATAATAAGTGCAGAGGTTGGACAGAACCAGCAATTAATTTTGAGATTAAAAAAATATCAAAATTTTTGATCGTAGAGTAGGGGGAGAAATATATATTATTTAGGTTGATCATGCCAAAAAGGGAGAAAAACTTAGAAAATGCGCAGTATACCCTGACTGGGTGACAAATCTGAGGGGTTGGTTTGGTCCTTTAATGGAACTGGTTAGAAGTCCCAGTAAGTTAAGTAAAATACATCTTCTCGTGAATAGTTTACAACGTATTTATAAAAATTAACACTTTTTTATATAAATGAGTCCATAGATATCTATAACATAATAATTTGTGTACACAATCCTAGTTTTCTCGTTATTAAATCGAAAGAAACAGACGTCAACTAATGGATACTCCTAAGTAGTTATTTTTATCATAGATAAGTAATCCAATTAGCGTACTTATTCATTTTTATTTGTAGATGATATTAGATTTGATGTCTTGGGTGCTAATTAATTTACCATAATCAGCCATTATTGTATCTTAATGGGGATTTATAATTTTTTTTTGATTTATTTGGTTAGTTTTTCAGGGAAGTGGAGTTCCAGTTTGAAGTGATTCATTTGGTATCTCATATTATCCAGGTCTTTCGTAATTTTTTAATTGGTAAATTTATAATTTATCGTGTTTCTCATTATCTACTTTCTCATTAACTATAATTGTTTTATATTAACATGAATAATATTTAATTCTAGGTAAAAGAATTTGCCTCTTTCTTGCACTTTAATTAAGGTATCAGTATCAAGAAACTTTAAATCTTCTAAAATATCTCGATATTTTTCTTACCCTTGTTAAATTAGTTATTACTAATATAGCAATTTGATACATTCAAAACCATAATATAACATTATTTAAGAAAAAAATATGATCAACAGTTATCAAATTGGTCCATGGACAGTAGGTGAGAACGACTCAAAGAAACGATTCAAAAAGCAGCCGAGTTAGCACTACTAAAACCATCTCAAAGCAGACAAAAATATTGGTATGATAATGATTGTAGGAGAGCGATTGAGGAAAGGAATAGAACCAGAATCAAAAGCATAAGGAAAAATAATTTGAACAATAAGGAACTATATGCTGAAAAGAGAAGGGCGACAAAGAAAATATGCAGAACAAAGAAAAGGTTGTACCTGGAAAAAAATTAAATAATATTGAAGAAGATATTGTAAATAACAAAGTCAAGAACTTGTAACAAGAAAGACAGAGATAAGGAAGTCAATATAAAGCCCCACTGAAATATTATAAAGATGAGGACGGATATCTACAGGGGTATAGCATTACAAGATACAACTTATAAAGTCCTAGCTATATCGACCAGAAATATAACTAATGTCAAAATTGAGGATAACCTGGGTAAATATCAAGCTGCGTTTAGAGCAAACAGATTAGTAATAGCCCAATTTTTACAATCAAACAGATCCTGGCTAGCTCCTATGAATTCAATCTATGATTTTCTATAAGCGTATGACACAATAACCACCAGACAAATTGGTGCTGTGCTTTTTTAGGGTCTTAAAGGCATTTTGGCAGTCTGTATCCCAGTGGTAATCTCTTGCTTCCTCTGTAAGTCGCGTTAATGGCTAAGCGATATATGCAAACTTCTTAATAAACCTCCGGTAGTAAGTACATAGTCCACGAAAACTTCTTACTTGATGTTTGTGCGTTGGTTCTGGTCATTCCTTAATGGAATCGATTTTTCCCTTATCCACGGCCACTTCTTCTTTACTGACTATATGACCCAGATAATTGACTTTACCTTGAAATAGCTGGCACTTCTTGGGGTTTAACATCAATTGGGCAGCTTTAAGTCGATTAACAACGTTTTCTAAATTCTTGGAATGATCTTCAAATGTCTCCCCCAAGACGATTGTCATCTAGATAAACCAGGCATGTTTTCCAAGATAACCCTCTCAACACATTTTCCATCAGCCTCTCAAATGTCGCAGGAGCATTGCAGAGTCCAAATGGCATAACGTTGAATTGGCACAATCCAGATCCTGTGGTGAAGGCTGTCTTCTCGTTATCTACTGGGTCCATTTCTACCTGCCAGTATCCAGACTTCAAATCCAAAGTAGAAAACAATTTACTTCCAGCCAATGTGTCCAATGTATCGTCGATCCGAGGCAGAGGATAACTATCTTTCTTGGTAACAATGTTCAGCAAACGGTAATCCACACAGAACCTCGTCGTTCCGTCTTTCTTCTTAACCAGGACCATCGGAGAGACCCATGGGCTCGTAGAAGGTTCTATCACCCCGTCTTTCTTCATTTCCTAAACAATTGTTTTAGATTCCTCTCTTTTTGCCTGTGGTAATACGAATAAAATACGATTAACTAAATCCCTTCTAAATGAAACCAAAAGTAAAGTTATGATAGAAGATCATTTCTCTGACATCTTTAACATTACTAGAGGCCTACAGCAAGGTTATCCCTGCCTACGGTAATTTTTAATCAAATCTTGGAAAGAATTTTAAGGGAAAATAATATTCACTCTAAAGGCTTAATCTACCACCACAAACATCAATGCGTAGCATACTCTGATGGCCTTGTTCTAATAACAAGAAGATCAACAGAATTAAAAGAAATTTCTCTAAAAGATTTAAGAAAAACCAGAGATTATGGGCTGAAAGTAAATAAGGAATAAACAAGGTATCTGGAGATGAAGGGAAATATTGAACATTTAGGACAGCTTTGGAAAATATCTGCCCCACACAAGAAATATAACTTTGAGATAATTGGACAGTTCGATTGTTTGGGAGTAACGTCAACAAAAAATAGAAATGAATAGACTCAAGAAATTGAAAAAAATATGTCTAAAGATAGTAAAAGTGCTAGAAGTTTAAATAAAATGCTGAGATCAGAGAAAATATCCAGATGCAAAATAAGAAGAATATATTTAACGGTTATCCGAACAGCACTGCTTTATGTTAGCGAGACCTGGATCTTAAGCAAAACCATTGAACTGAAGTTAAATAGATGGGAGTGAAGATACGAAAAATGGTAAACATGACGATGGCCCCTATAGAAGAAAAAAAAGGAAAAACAAAGGAGCACTAAGATAGCTCCAATAAAGTTGCATGAGGTATGAAGATGCTGTCGAGTAACAATAATGACAGAATGAAAAAAAAAACAGATAACATTATAAAAAAAACTATTTTTATGCCCATTTATAAATCAAAACAAATATTTATCTTTACTTCGCATTGTACAAAAGAATACAAGTCTGAATCTGTTGAAGTGTGCCATCAGTAGGCAAACAATTGAAGATACTGGTCTCTCAACCTCTTTATGTCTTCAGTCTTAACCCCCTGTTCTCATTCTTCAGTAAAGAGTATGGATCATCTTTTAAGATCTCATTCTCTAGTCATTTCTTTTAATTTATACATTGGTGTCTTTTCCGATGTCTGTGTTGGTGAATTTATCTGGTTGATGATTTTTCTTGTAATTTTTGGACTTCTCATTTTCCGTGAATGATACTCCATATTATCTGTATTTAATCAAATCGTATAACGGAACAGTTCAGTGGCGCCTGTCTTTCTGCTTTCCTATTGTCTCAGTGTGCACGTTGCATCTGTCTATTACAATTGGGAATATTAAACAGCTAAACTATAATAGTTTTATAATTATTGAAATTTCGGTGCCTTTCCATATTTTGGCCATCTTCCCTATAGCTACCTAACATTTTAGATACAATGAGCTTACAATATCAAACCAGAATGATTGCTTATTTTTAAGCTATTGATTGCGATGGTCTTTTCTGATTCTTTAAGCTGTCTCCGAATATGTTCTGCGCATATATTATAGTATGTACGGTGGAGATAGGATATCTCATTGCTGCTTTTCTATGCCGTGGTATATAACATCATCATATAGTCTCAAAAGTTCACTGCTGAACATAGGTCTCTTTATCGTGTTTCCAACCCTGTCCATCTTGCGCTGCTCTCATCCAGTTATTTGGCGTTCTTAAGTCATCAGTCCATCGTGTAGGTGGTTGACCTACGCTTCTCTTGTCTTCCCTTAGTGTACATTCCAATAATCCCTTTATCCATCGCTCATCTGTCATTCTAGTAATTTGTCCTACCCATCTCCGTTTTAGTTGGCTATTCTTTCGATGACGTTAGTCATCATCAGGTATTTAATATAATTTTTTCCATAGCTAATGTTAAAGTGTTGCTATAACAACTGTTTTGAGTAGATCAAGTATCACTTAAACCGCAAGGGTAGATAAAGTGACACTTTAACAGCAAGAGTAGATAAAATGTTTTATTTTTTTTATTCAATAAAATTTACAACTTCAAACACATTAAGCATTAAAAACAACTGAAATTTTACAATTAACATTATTAGAATTATATATTTTTGGAGCATTTTTTGTGCTAAAAATTACAATTTTCTTTGAAATTCTATTTTTCACCTGAACTTGAAGTCTTGCTATAGAAAAAAAAATGTTAAATCGCATTATCTTCTCGAGCATAATTAGCGTCTCGACTGACGTCTCGACGCTAAAAAACGCTAATAAAGTAAAATTTTATCGTCTTGTACAATAAATAACTATACTATTGAATTGATCATAAAAAAAATGTATGCAATGTGAGTACTATGATTACTAACTGATGCACACCAGAAATTTCGAAAGTACATTTACACTCATGTTTTAAGGAAACACAAGAATCTTTTCTTCTAACATTAGCAACAGTAGGTGAGTCCTGGGTCCATCATAATGTTGTAAAGATAAAAACACAGATTAAGGGATGAATATATCCGCTATCCAGATTTACGAAAAAATTTAAGATATATTTTGGAGGAAAAAAGTCATGAACCGTAATTTGAGATTCTAAAATTGTAATCTGTAATTTACAAGGTATCACTAATAGGTAATATTTACAATATGTAAAATACACAAATAAAGGTACCTATTATGCCAATTTAATTTTAACATTAAGTGACGGCATAAAGTAAAAACTTTTAGAATTTTCTCAAAGTATAATGCACGCATTCGTAGGTCTGCTATGGAAAGTAATTATAATTTCAATCGCTTAAGCAGGTTTTAAATTAGTAGTTGAACATCCACCACATTATCCAGATATAGCCCACAGTGATTACCAGATGTTTCCAAAATTTAAAACAAAAACTTAAGAGGTAAACGTTTTGCTTCTCATAAGGATGTCATGTGTGCTAAATCAGTGGTTTGCGGGGATCAAAAAACCATTATTTCGAAGAAGGATTAAAGATGCTAAAACATAGAAAAAATTTATTATCTTAACAAACACTACGTTGACAAGTAGAGGTAAAATACTTTCCAATTTTTTATTTTATTAGGGTCAAATTTAGGGAACACTTAAACTAACGAGAAATCAATAGTTTTATTTTGAATATTGCCAATTTTTTCACTAATTACACCATATTATATTGTAGAATCTAATAATATTTGTTAATGATAGAGATAATACAGCAATCAGTTTTATATATTGACAACATACCCAATTGTTGTTCATATTAATCAATAAATCGGTATTTAATGATATCTGTCTAGTATATTCATGGCACATTTTTCGGTGAAAAACACATCAATATAATTCGATAGCGAGGAGAATCCCAAAAGATTAAAAAAAAATTGAAGCAATTGTTATAAAATACTATTAGTATATTTAATAGAATAAATCAACATTCATTTAACATTCATTTAAATTCAGTCTACTAAATATTATCCAAAATGTACAATTAAAAACTTAGCTGGCATTTAATAGGATATCGTTACAACCCTTCGTGGGTTTTAGCTGATTTGACAACATGCCTTTATTCCTATCTGTCTCAAGCAATCTTCATCCAATTCTCCACGCCAATAGATTTAAGGTATTATGCTATATTATCTCGCCACCGGAGTCTAAATCGTTCAAGTGGTCTTCTTCCATTTGGGGCTTCTTCCCATATCAGCCTTACTATTCTTTCGTCAGAATGTTTTTTGAGTTGTCCTTCCCACTGGAGTCTTCTGGACTTTATTTATTTTATTTATTTTATTATATCAGCGTCTCTATATAGTTCTTCGAGCTCCTTGTTAGTTTCTATCCGATATTGTCCAGCTGCTCCATCAAGCATAGGCCCAAAGATCTTCCTTAGGATTTTTTCTCTCCCAAATGAATCGACGGCATGCTGACCTGGCTGTGTAGTCAACTCTCTTATGATGAAGGCTGGATATTAGTAAGGAATATGGGTCTCAATTGAAGATGAATTTGGCAAGTTGTTTTTGTGCTACTTGAACAACTAAAAAGGGATTAACAAAGTTATATATATATATATATATATATATATATATATATATATATATATATATATACATCGGTTTAGAACGTCTTTCGATGTTGTCCGATACCTAAACACCATCTCTTCCTATCTT
Source organism: Diabrotica undecimpunctata (assembly GCF_040954645.1). Classification (NCBI taxonomy): domain Eukaryota; kingdom Metazoa; phylum Arthropoda; class Insecta; order Coleoptera; family Chrysomelidae; genus Diabrotica; species Diabrotica undecimpunctata. Next base: position 13,307,097 of record NC_092803.1, on the reverse strand, counting down.
CGCAGTCGTTTGTTGTTAAATTTCTTTCGCTCATGGACTTGTTTACGCCGTGTTGCCATTCTAATCTGGGTCTTCCTCTTTTCCGTCGACTATCTTTATCGGTTGCCATTCTATTACTTTTTTGGGGAGTCTTGATGCTGGCATCCGTTGAACATGGCCATACCACCTTAATTGTTTCTTCTCTATATCTTAAGTCATATTTCCTTCTATTCCCATACGTTGTTTTATTACATCATTTCTGATTCGGTCTCGTCTGGAAATACCTAAAGATCTTCTCATTGCATCCATCTCTACTGCTTCTATTCGCTTTTTATTCTTTTCACTAATTCTCCATGTTTCAGCGCCATAAAGAAGAGTAGTTTTAATCATGGTCTCATATATATTAAATTTCCTTCCTTTCGTTATCTCTTTACTCCACAGTATACCATTGAGACATCCTAAGACTTTCTTTGCTTAAGTGATTCGTTTTTCTATTTCCCGTGTATCAGTTCCTGTATTGTCAAAGGCAACACTTAAGTAGTCATAGCTCTGACAGCAGGAAATATGTTGTCCGTTTTCGAGGTCTATGTTATCAGACTCGTTTCCAATACAAAGATATTTGGTTTTTGTTGTATTGACATTCATTCCCCAGTCGTTATATTCTTCTATCAGTTTTCTTAGCATGTACTGCATGTCTTCCCTGTCGGTCGCTGGCACTACCTGGTCATCAGCAAACTGGAGTGTATATATACATTCATTGCTAAGCTCGATACCCATCCTATGTACCTTTCTTTTCCATCTTTCCAATGCCGCTGCAACATATATCTTGAATAAGGTTGGTGAGATACAGCATCCCTGTCGCAAGCCTTTTGTAACCAGGAATTCTTCCGTTAGATATTTTCCTGTTTTTATCTGTGCCTTAGAGTCTCTATATAGTTCTTGTACAGCATTTATCAATTTGTGGTTGATGTTAGATCTTTTCAACGTTGTCCACAGTTTTGTTAAGGGGATGTTGTCATATGCTTTTTGCAGGTCTACAAAAGTAATCTGAGTTTCTAGATTCTTAGCTGATCTTTTTTCTATTATTTGTTTAAGACAAAATACGTTATTGGTGCACGATCTTCCTGCACGGAACCCGCTTTGTTCTTCCTCTTCATTGTGCTTATATTCTTCCTCGATCATATTTCTTAAAATTCGTTTATACAGTCTGCTCAGGGTGCTGGTTTAACAAAGTTTCCATGTTTTATTTGTGAATAAGACAGAAAAGCAAGAGATAGACACCAGTTCACAAAACAATGGCCCATAATAAATGTTTTAACACCTGGCAAAAAGAACATTTTGTACAAAACTTTGGCAGATCCAAAATAGATGATCATTTTACTTCTACACATCCAGTTAGGCTTAATTAAACAGTTTGTCAGGGCCTTGCCTAAAGATGGAAAATGTTTCAATTACTTAAGTGGAAAGTTTTCATATATATCAGAAGCCAAATTGAACGAAGGTGTTTTTGTTAAACCAGATATTCGTAAAATATTGTTCGACCCAACCTTTAAAACCAAGATCCTAAGGAAAAAAAAGCTTGGAGTGTATTCAAAAAAGTTGTAAGCAAGTTTTTAGGTAATGTAAAGGACCCCAACTACGAGCTTATAGTAGCTTATTTATTAGATAAGTTTAAAGATTTGGATTGTTTATTAAGCCTCAAAATCCACTTTTTGCATAACCATCCTGACTTTTTTCCTAAAAATTTGGGCGATGTCACTGAAGAACAGGGTGAACGATTCCACCAGGATATCAAGGTGTTGGAAAAACGATACCAGGGACGTTGGAACACCAACATGGTGGGTGATTAGTGTTGAACCCTTTATCTGGAACAACAGAGTGCCTCGCATAGGAAAAAAAGCTACTTTTAGTTTTGTGAAATGAAGTTTTATAGAAAAAAGGGAAAGAAAATAAAAAAGCATTGACTCCTGAAATGATTTTATAAACCTATACTATTACAAGATAAGAATTAGATTAAAGGTATTATTCTTTCTAATAATGTATCATTTTAATGTATTTCAGCATTTTGTCTTTTTCAAATTATTATAATATAGAATAAATCAAAGTCATATTGAGACAAAACTGTGGGAGACACGTAAAATCTAATTTCAGATTCTTTTTTAGCGAATCTTATTTAATTTCCAAAAAAAATACATAGGATTCCCATACATTTGTGAGAAAAGTTTGTAAATCTTTTTGTTGACCTGTGTTATCTTTCAATACTTGCAGACAATTTGTTTCATCCATTTCCATATTCAATGAGTTTATTCTGTTTGACGATTGTTTTCGTACAGAAAAAAATAACCATCATAGCACATAAACTATTTTAAGTACACCTTCGATAGAACTTCTAAAGAGAATTATAAAAAAATATTATTTCGGTAAGCGATATGCGTAAATAAACTTTTTATTATTGGCCCAAAATAAGTCAAATTGAATGCACAGGATATGCACAGTGTTATTTAAGATTTAATAGGAACGATTTAATCGTTTGAGAAATAGGAAGTATTTAATAAGAACGTCTTCAAAAGTCTTCGTATTTTACTCGTTTGGAAATAAATCCAAAACTAACTGTTTATCTAACGGTCATCCCATCTAGTAGACGGTACCTGCTGCTTGAATTCAAATATATAGTACACGATGCTCTTCCGAATATCGCCCTACCGCCTCCAGTCTGTATTGACACGGGAAGCTGGTTCCTAAAAAAGCTGATACAACTTTTAAAGCGCATTTTGTAGAAAATTAAGCAGTGTATTTTAAAGGATAAATACTTATTATGTACATAATGTCACTGTCACTGCCAAATCTTAAAATATGTCAGATAACTTATTCTGTTCAACCTCAAAAAATGGCTCCACATGCTAGCAAAGACCTAAAAGCAAGAATTGTAACAAAGTTAGAAGATGGTTGGTCACTATCTGCTGTAGCAAACCATTTTAATGTAAGGAGGACAACAGTTTTTAATATTAATAAAAGATGGAGAGAACAAGAAAGTCTCGAAAAAACGCAAGGTTCTGGAAGACCAAAAATATCTACCGCTTATGAAGCTCGTACGCTTTTGGAAAGATTAGAAAAGAATCCTTTTGAAAATACGAAAACTGCAAGAATTATGTCACAACTTTTACAGACTTTTTCTCTTACCAATTTGTGGGTTGTTACTCTGTCTGCTAATGCAATTTGTGCATATTTATTAACACAGACATGTAATATTAGCATAATTACTAAAACCATTTTTAATCTATAACTTTTTGATCTATATCCTTATAAGACAGCACCCTAATATAGGCTTTTTATAATTTCAGCATTTAATTTACTTTGTACCACCGACCTGATGATGCTTTGCAAATTTTAGACAGCGAAACCGGTCGTCTTAGGTAGTAAAATTAAATTGATTGTGAGTAAGTCTAATTATTTCTTTTTTACTTTTTTTTTTAAATGGACTCACATAAGCAACACATTCATGATTTGAATTATGTCACAGTTTCCGTGAAGAAAGATAACAACTTGGCGCAGAATGAAAGCATCACGTCCTAGGTATCTAACTGCAGCAAAAAAACAAGCTCTTACACCACAACTGAAGCATCAAGACTTATATTTGCTTTAAACCATCAGCTATAAATTTTGGGGCAGGGTAATATTTACAGATGAGAAAATGTTTCAATCTTCTAAAAGGGGCAAAATTGGAGAGTATAGAAGACCAAATAATAATAGATTTAATCCTCTATATGTTGATAGATATCGAGCAGATGGCCATTTTAGCGCCAATGTATGGAGATGGATATTATCTAGAGGAATGGGAATGGTATGACGTATTGATGGCAGGTTTGTTGGGCAGACTTATCTGAATATTCTAGAAAATATAATGTTTCCCAGTCTAGAACAGTTGTATCCAGAAAATAATTGTATCCACCAACAAGATAATTGTCCTGTTCTCACTGCAAATATAATAAAACAGTGGCTCCAGAATAACAACATCGAAATCTTACCATGACCCAACTACAATCCAGATTTAAACCCAATCGAGAATGTGTGTGAAGTTATTATAAAACGGTTCTTTTATACCTCAAAATGCTGAAGAGCTGTGGCACGGTATACAACAGGTTTGGGAAGAGCTCTCTGAAGAAGACCATTTCATATTTTCTTTTTCGCAGATGGACCGAAGACTACAAGCTATTATCAATGCTGATGGAGATAATTACAAAGTAGTAATTATCTCCATCCTACCCTATTTTATGTAAAGACTATCATTTATATTCGCTCCGTGCGTAACCATGGTAGGGGTACCTTGAAACGATGCCAGCGTGCGTAGCGGCAAAATATGACAAAATTGGACCTATCTTTTTACGCATAAATTTTATCAAAAATGGGTGGAAAACATGTTGCGTATTTAATTGTGCTAGTAATAGCAAAAATAGTGACTGTAGTTTTTATAGGTTTCCAAAGATTACATTACATTACATTAGTGAAAGGAAAATGGTTCGGGTAAAATGGATTCGTGCTATGAATTTGAAAAATTTAAATAATTAAGCTTAAATGATATTTCATAAGGCTTCACGCTAACTGCAACCTGCCTGATGACTTTAACTTTTATATCATTCTTCCTCTTCTTCAGCCTTAAGTAATCCAACTTTGAACATAGGCCTCCCCCAAATCAATCCAGTGTTTTCTATTTTGCGCGACTTGCTTCCAGTTGTGTCCTCCGATCTTCTTAATATCATCAGCCCATCTCATTTGTGGTCTTCCTCTGCTTCTCTTTCCTAACCATGGTCTTCATTGTTGTATTTCGCGATTCCATCTTTTATCCTTTAGTCGAGCATTGTGTCCTGCGAAGCTCCATTTTAATTTGGCAGCATGTTCTCCTGCGTTTTTTACTTTGAGTTTGCTTCTCATCCATTTGTTTGTTTTTTTGTCTATAAGTCTCACCCCGAGCATAGATCTTTCCATCACTCTTTGTGCTTTTACTATTTTATTTTATATCATAACTTTTACTATTATTCTTTTTAATTACGTGCTTTTTCACATGAAAACCTTGATTTGCCAGTACCAGATTTTTCCCTTTTTTTCTGTTTGGGATTGAAAAGATAAATTATGATGAATTTTTAGAAAACCAGTTTTTAATACTACATTTAATAGTACATAAACTGAAAAAATATAATTAAAAAACTAAGTATTAATAATTGTCAATCTCGTATATATTTAACACATGTTTAACCTCATATTGGGAGGTCCAAAACTGTCAGATGAAGACGGTAGGTGTCACGTCAGTCACGCACAGAGCGAATACTCTTATGCATGAATTCAAAATAATATCAAAATTTAGACCTTAATAATTATTACAATTTATGAATTAACAGATGTAATCAATTGTCTGTTGTTTGTTTGTTTATTTTTTTATTTGTCTGTCATAATAAATATAATAATGTCAGACCAATCAAATACACTGCTCAAATTGATCAAATCTTACTAAGAATCATATCAATTTTTTTAGGAACCAGCTGTACAGAATTGATGGGGTGGGAAGATATTCTATATCCAGGGGGTAATACCGTCTGTGAGATGTATTAATACTTACTTAAAGGTTAAATTGTTAATAAATAAAAATATAAAAAAATAATTTGGATGATTTTGATACCTAACTGATTTTTTCTACAGGACTCTAAAAAACACTGTAATTTTGCACATTTCTGCCCTGGACTACTGGGAAAGCAGTTATTGAAAAACATTTAGAAATCTAATGTAATGATATACTACCCTAATGTTTTATTTAACCACAGTAAAACCTCGATATAACGGACCTCTATTTAACGGACTTCGGTTATAACGGACCAAAAATCCGGTCAAATGTAAAAAAAAATAAAAACATACTGTTAATATTATACACATACGTCTCATATATGTAATCAATATGGCATAAAAAAGGAAACTTTCGGACATAAAAAAACAAATACAAAATAAATAAATTTGCATTCATGTGTGGTGTAGGAAAACATAGCAATCTTGGAAAACAAATGAAATTGGCTCGTGAAACTTCACTGGAAAAAGCAATCTCAAAATGATATGGGTAACAACGTTCTAGTGGGATCCTGGTCCGAGTAGTCGAATTGAAATTTGCTGCAATTAAATTTCAAATCATATGGACATACCATTCAGAGCAAGTGATGGATGGCTCTGGCGCTTTCGTAAAAGGCACGGAATCATGAATAAAAGAATTTACGGCGAAGCTTCAACTGCACCAAAAGAAGAAACAGAACCTTTTAAGCAAAAATTAATAGCAGATATAGCAACTAAGTAATGAAATGTTATTAGAATCTCAGATTTACAATGTTGACGAAACTGGTTTGTTATGGCGTACTTTGCCTGAAAGCGCACAAGCCTCCAAATACGAAAAATCAGATTCTGGAAGAAAAATCAGCAAGGACAGGATCTTGGCACTGCTTTGTGATAACGCTGATGGATCGCGTAGATTGACACCTGTAGTGGTTGGCAAATCTCGCAAACCTAGAGTTTTAAAAGACATAATGCATCATATGCCCCTTTCATACTATAGCTCTAAGAAGGCATGGTTCACCTCAGATATTTTCAAAAATTGGTTTTTCAAAGAAATTGTACCTTCAGTGAGAAAATTTCAAGAGAAGAAATTGGGAATACCGTCAGAAGAGGTGAAATGTTTATTGCTTTTAGACAACGATCCTGCTCACCCCTCTGAAAATATTCTACGTTCAGAAGATGGAAACTTTACGTGTATGTTTTTGCCAAAAAATACAACATCGCTTATTTAACCCATGAATCAGGGAATAATTTTGGCAGCCAAACGAATATATCGCAGAAAGTTTTTAGACGAAGTAATGGTTGTATTGTACGATGGAGATAATGCAGAAGATACAAGAGCGCAACGTACCTTGCAAAACTCAAGGTCTTATAATGATGGCCAAGATGCAGACATAGATTTAGAAGGGTTAAACGTTACTAATTTCTGTAGGACAATACATAATATTGCCGGAGAACATGTAGCTGAGGAAGATGTTTTACAATCGCTAGAAGTAGATGAAGGTGACCCTGGGTATAACATCATGACTGAAAGTGAAATAGCAGATGAAGTTATAAACCTTAAAAATGAGGACGGAAGTAAAGATAGCAAACAAGACGACAAAACAAGACTGTTAAAAATGAAGTTATCAGAGGTAAGATCGCATCTCGACGATTTAACATTTATTGATTATTCATCCAATAGTTAAACAGTTTTTAGGGAGTTGATCATGGAAAAACAGCAAATATGGAAAGCGCAAACGAAACTTGTTCAAAACGGGATTACCAACAGCAAGCGCGTCGATATTCACAGCAACGTCACTTCACGACGAATGTCCGAAGACAATTACTTAAATAGAATTTTGTTTGTATGTTGTATTATATATATATATATATATATATATATATATATATATTTATATATCGCACCATGAAAACCATAGGGCAGTAACTGCAAAAATCATAATGTTCATAATGTTGAGTTATGAACGTTTCAATTTTTTTTAAAGTTAATATTATTTACTGTTATTCCAAAAATTAAGCTGCAAACCTGGTATTTAGCATAATTGTCTTTAATTTTGCATATTTTTATATGCAGTAAGGAGTATGTGAAATTTATTTCAGGAAATAGGTATTTTAGCACATACGGCCATATGGTTTTAAAATATATATCAATTTTGGAAAATGATGCTGTAAAAATTCATATCAAATAAAAGTTTTGTTATTTAAGATTGTACTTATTTATTACAATTTATTGGTTTTAACACTTAATCAAAATCATGCATATTGTATTATGTTTGTTCGGTTTCTACTGTTCCATTGTTCACATGTAAATCTTTATAAAACCTATGGTAGTGCTCTTGAATAACATTAGCCTTACATAGTGAGAGCAGATCTTGTTTTTTTAGATTGGATATTCCTGGTGGATGCGAATATGCTTTACGTAGTTCCATATTAGCCACCAACCCTCGTTGTCTTCGCCTTATATTAATGGTTCTGAACTCGGTATCATTGTAGCTTGTCTCAACCTGAAACTTATTTTTTATTTTAAAGTGTCTTCTCCACCTTGATCATCTTAATCTCATTCCAGATGACCTGATTTTCTTCTTCGTCAATATTATAATTGTTCCCCATTTCCTTACATAATTTTTTAAAGTCCAATATATCCGATGTAGACATTTCATTAGTTTTGTAAGGTTCACCTGTTTTTTTCGCTGTTTGAACTACTGTGACCCATTGCGCTGGCACATAAATTGGTCCTCCTTTTAATGCATTTTTTTTTGTTTCTCAATCAAAGAATGCATGTTATCTCCCTCATTTTGGGAGTGACCTGTTATCAAAAATTTGTGGGTAATTTTAGGTATGTTCAATTTCTGTACTGCATAGAGATAAAGACAGACAATATACTTATTCTTATTTTGCCCACTGCAGTTATCTGAATATAATATTATTTCCTGGCATGATTCTTCAGAAATTGTAACAGCCATGAGGCTATTTCGTTTGGACCACGATTAGCAATTCCCTCGAACCAAAGGTAGCAGTGTCCTTTTTTTCTCCTCCTCCTTATTTTGTAATAAAATAAGGAGACATCGCCTGAAGGTGTCGGTAATATGTCGGTAATAAGTCAAAACAAGCAGTAATGCAAGTATTGGATTTTGCCGATTTTAAGTCATATTCTTTTTCTACTCTACTAAGTTCCACTTCTTGACGGTGAGTATTATAGGCTGCTTCTAATGTAGATTTATCTAATGAATTTTTGTAACTTTCACATAGCGAGCAGAGGTCTTTTTTGGGCTTAAAGAAACATATTAAATTCCGTGTTAAATATGGTCCTAAACGTAGCGTAATTTCCGAACACCGAACCTTTTTCTTCGCAAAATTTTATATAATCGCGATGAATATCAGCCAGAGAATTCTCTGGTGGTTTGTTTTCTTAAGTAGTGAGATTTCACTTTAGGAATGGATACGATATAACTCATTATGTTTTGTTTCACGACTTGTTCGATAATACACGAAACATAACCTACAAATTACCTATGCATTTCATCAAATAAAACATATAAATATAAGTACGTACCTTGCGTGGTATGTTATCTCGCAAATATTGTAGAAAATTCAATCTTCTATGGTTCGTGGTTCTTGAATTGCTTCTTACTACGTTTAACTAAATTAAAAACGATTGTTTAACTCACAACACAACACAGATAAAAGTAGTTACAGGCAATGTTACATTTTTGCCAGGCTTGAAAAACCATTAGGCATTAACTGCTGATATTGCCAGATAGATCTGAATTTATGTTCCTATTTTAGAACCATAGAGCAACAACTGCAGATCATGCCTGATGGTATAAAAAGATGAATAGATTTTTTACAAAAGCCATAAGGACGTACCTTTCTGGTGCCGAATTTAAAATTCGTTGCAGATGCTGCTAAATAGCATTAAAAAATAGATTTTTTTTTCTATTAGACTGCATTAAAAGGTCATTTTACGAAAAAATTGCAGATATTGCCATATGGTTTTCAAGGTGCGATATATATATATATATATATATATATATATATATATATATATATATATATATCTAATTACAGTGTACATATATATTTAAAAAAAAAAAGTATTTTGATTTATTTTAACCATATTTTTATATAACGGACTTTCGGCTTTAACGGACACCTCCTCCCCCCAAGTAGTCCGTTATATCGAGGTTTTACTGTATTAGATAGAAATAAGAATTGTCCAGCAGTTTTTTTTTAACTGTGTAGTTATAATTAAATATAATATTGCCAGGTATTCAAAACATGAAACGTATGTGTTTTGTTTTATATTTTAATGAGTAGAATTTTACAGAACGTTCGAACTGTCAAAACAATTATTTATTAAATTGATAACACTAAATTCTTGTGCGTATGTGCGCTTATGACATCCTAATTGCAAGAAAAACATATTTTTAAGCGGTTCTAATAATACTAGTTTTTATTTCTTTGCAGCAATATCATTCACATTTACATAGTACTCTGTCGACCGCAGTAGAGCAGATTTTGATTATCCAATAAACTTAGGATGAAGGATATATCGTCAGAGCATGGTTCGATGTAACAGTGAATTTCTCAAATGACACAACAATTTATTAGGCCTATAGATCGATTTCTAAGAATGCTGGTCTCGACTAGAATTTGTTTATCCCAAATTCATCAAAACTAATTTAAAGGTCGTATAGAAATTTGACGCCGAGTGACTTTAATCACGCCGTTCGAATAAATAGACGCAAATCAACTGATTCGTATTTGTAGCTATCTGTGAGTTGCACAAGTAACAGTTTTTTTATACAAGAATTTAAGCGATGGGTGTGTTGTGGACTTTTAATACCTTTAGATTGAATAAGGACAACAGTGAGAAGGAATGGCCTCAAGCTTTGGCAATTGTTGTTGGTGAGTACACATATTTATCATTTTTAAGATTTTTTAACTTAAATAAATTAATAAGCATTACATTTAAATTGTAATAATTTCAAAATTTAAAGTTTTATTTACATAAAACATACAATATTTTAGATAATTTTACAGATAAAAACATTTTGCAACTTTAAGCTAAACCCTCAAAAAACTGGTGCATTATTATTACAGAAACTAAGTTTAGACTTTGGGATTTCTTTATTCTTCCAATATAATTTACTACTACATATTTTGTAATTATTTATTAATTTTTGTAAAAAATTCTTGAGGTATAATTACAACTACTCGACAACCCTTAGCTAGTTTTATGATTGTTCGTCATTCGAATCTGTTCGTTGCTGTGTTTTCAACATCTTCGTTGGCATTTTAGTCTAGGCGGGATCTGTTTTGGATTGGACATTTTCCATAGGAAGCTATTTTTTTTGCTGGAATCCCTTCAGGATGTGCCCAATATCGATAATCACGATATGCGCCAGTCGCAAACCCTGTGCTAAATTTTTTATTCAACAAAATCTGAAAACAATTGAAAATTTCTCATTTTTTTGCTCCTATTTTCGTTTATAATTCGGAAAATATTGATCCTAGAGAAAAAATTATAACAAGTTAAAAGTTTCGTTATTCAATTTTACACAATATTTCGTTAGCTAGCAATTGAAAATTTAATGTTTATTGTTGAAAAAATAGCAATAATTGGAAAAAAAGTACAAAAAAATGAAGTTAATCCTTTAATGGTTTCCAACTTTCTAAACTTAACTTACAAGCTCCATATTCTGCCTAGAAAAACTTTTTAATATGTTTAAAACGTGTGCTAAATTTTGTTAAGATCGGTCTGATAGGTTTTGCATAATAATTTTGCAATCCAGCCTACTGGAAAAAAATCGCAAAATTTCAAATTTATAGTAGGCCCTAAATAAGGCTCACAGATAGTTGCAAATTTTTTTAGACATAAAGGAAGGCTCAAACTTTCAAACGATTTTTGTAAAATTCAAATCGGTTTACTAGGAGAGCCTAGAATTTTTTTTAAAGTTTTAAACATTTTTTAGGCTTATAAACAAATTGAATAACTTTACGAGCTTTAAACATATCCTCCGAAAAAAAGAAAAAGACTTTAAAAAAAATTATTGAAGATGGAGTCAAAATAAAGTTTATTTATGAAAAAAAAAAGTTTTTTTGTTCGCCTTTGTTTTAACAATTTAAATTATTTATTAACAATTTATAAGTACATATTTGTTTACTAAAAGTAACAATTTACTTCAATGTATAAATTGCAAGCTCAAAAAAAATGTATGAAGAAAAAATGCAATTACTTGTTTAACATACAATTGTTTATTGCAAATTTCCCAATTTGCAATTAAAAATGGTATTTGAAAATATGATATTTGAAATCCTTGTCGTCTGAGACAGCGATTCAAAAAAAAAGCAAAATTGGTTAACAAGAAGCCGAGATAATGCAATTTTTAGTGCGCGCTATGATTTTGAACTCCCCGATTCACATTTCGAGTGAATGTCCCCCACCACCACCTCTCATGCATTCCGAGCGACATTTTACGCGAAAACGATTTTTTATTTGTCATTTTTATGGATGTTGCCATGAAGCGCATTACGTAAAACTTTTGATATAAAAAGTACTTGACAAGACGAGGGTATTTGTTTAAAAACGAGCCCTATATCACTTATGGTTACACGGCAAATGTATGCCAACTTTGACCTTCAATATCTCGGCAACCAATAAGCCGAATGTATCTTTTTTTTTAAGAAGCGTCTTTTAATGTTCTTTAAGTGTATAAATTTTGAAATTGAAATGTTTAAAGCTCGTAAAGTTATTTAATTTGTTTATAAGCCTAATATATATAAAAAATGTTTAAAACTTTAAAAAAATTTCTAGGCTCTTCTAGTAAACCGATTTGAATTTTACAAAAAGCGTTTAAAAGTTTGAGCCTTCCTTTAAGTGTAAAAAAATTTGCAACTATCTGAGGGCCTTATTTAGGGCCTACTATAAATTAGAAAATTTGCGATTTTTTTCCAGTAGGCTGGATTGCAAAATTATTATGCAAAACCTATCTGACCGATCTTAACAAAATTTAGCACACGTTTTAAACATATTAAAAGGTTTTTCTAGGCGGAATATGGAGCTTGTAGGTCAAGTTTAGAAAGTCGAAAACATTTAAAGGATTAACTTCATTTTTTTGTACTTTTTTTCCAATTATTGCTATTTTTTCAACAATAAACATTAAATTTTCAATTTCTAGCTAACGAAATATTGTGTAAAATTGAATAACCAAACTTCTAACTTCTTATAATTTTTTCTCTAGGATCAATATTTTCCGAATTATAAACGAAAATAGGAGCAAAAAAATGAGAAATTTTCAATTTTTTTCAGATTTTGTTAAATAAAAAATTTAGCACATAGTTTGCGACTGGCGCATATCGTGATTATCGATATTGGGCACATCCTGAAGGGATTCCAGCAAAAAAATAGCTTCCTATGGAAAATGTCCAATCCAAAACAGATCCCGCCTAGACTACTACTCGACAACCCTTAGCTAGTTTTATGATTGTTCGTCATTCGAATCTGTTCGTTGCTGTGTTTTCAACATCTTCGTTGGCATTTGTATCTACGGTGACTGGTGAACCCAAATATGTCAAATTTTTAAAGCTTTTATTGTTGAAATCTTCTATGGTTAAATTTTGTAAGTCTCTCATTTCTGTTGATGTGCTGACATTCATAATATATGTGTTTGTGTTTTATTTCAATAATTTTGAGGCCACCGCTTTGTGCTGTTTTTTCTATCAAATTAAACGCTTATTTTTTCTAATACATATAATGTTAAATAGAATTTAGGTATAGAATAGGCCTTTTTTAACACGGATAGTATCTGTCAGTTCAGTTTAAATTCGAATTCGAATTTTGCTTTGTACTTTAAGTGTTTCCTTTTTATGTAGACATAACTCTGTCTGTTTTTCAATGTGCCTCCAGTAAGTTGTCGTTCCATCGTTTTTGTGATCTTAGTACTGAACGTCTTCCTATTGGGGAATTCTTGCCGTCTTTACTAGTCTATTTGTTGTCATTGGGCTTATATGATCGTTCGATGTAGTTTATTTCTTACTTAGTTCTTGATGTTCTCCACCTTGCATCTACGTCGTATATCTGTACTTCTAGCTCTCTCCCATAGTGTCTTACCATCAATTTTGCTAAGTGTTTTCATCTCTGCTGTTTCTAACATCCTTTTTGTCCTCTTTGTCTCAGGTCGTGTTTCTGTCCCGTATGTCATTATTAGTCTGATGACTGTTTTGTAAGTTCTGCATTTCATTTCTTTCCCGATATTTTTATTTCTCCATATTGTTTCATTCAGGCAGTCTGCGGCTCTGTTTGCTCTATTCATTTGATCGTCCACTTCAGTTTCGAGGTTTCCGTAGCTAGATAATGTGATGCCTAGATATTTAAACTCCATCACTTGTTCTATTATCTGACCTTCCAGTTCCAATTTACATCTTAGTAAATTTGCAGTTGTAACCATGCATTTTGTCTTTTTTGGTGAAATTAACATGTTAAAATTTCTGGCGGTTACATTTAATTGGTGCAGCATACGTTTTAAATAGTCTTCACTTTAAAAGAGTAGTATTGCGTCGTCTGCATAGCAGATTGTTTTAAGTTGTTTTTCTCCCATTTGGTATCCTCTTTCAGTTCTTACTTTTTTTATTACTTTATCCATAATCAGGTTTTATCCGTATATTTTGTATGATTGTAGATGATATGTCTCCGACATTTTAATAATCCGCTAATGTTGGTATATTCTTGTTGCTGACTTCTTCTTCTAGTATTGGCAACCAGAGCCTGCTACATTCTGCTGATGAGTTTGCTACACACTTTCTTTATTAAGTAGAGCTGCTTGTTTGATTTTTTTCTTTTTCGTGTCTGTTTTTTATGATTATTGATGCATCTCTTTATTGCATTCTGTGCTCATTGTGTCAGGTATATTTGCAAATCTGTGATTTATTGAAGTCTCATGAAGAATACTTAGTGGCCTTGCAGTTTCTCCGATATAAAAATTCTTGCATTCACAGAGTATTTTATAGATTTGTTTTATAGTTTGATTTATCTTGTGTATTGTTGGGCTTGGTTTTGGACAGTGTGTTGGTTGTTTTAAATGTTGTTTTGATGTTGTACTTATTTGTTATTTTTTTTTTTTTTTTCTTAATTTTTCTGATAACCTCTTTACATATTAGGTTGTTACCTTTAAATCCGCAATTGTGAGTATTTCTGGATTACTTGTATTGTTTTGTTGTTTCCTTTCTTCAATCTTGTGAAATTCCTTATTTATAAATGACAATGGGTAGACATTTTTTGTTAGAACCTTTTTAGCAGATTTTTCTTCCTGAAATGCATTTTTATCGAAGCAGGTGATTTGGGTTTTATCATATACTGATTTGGTAATTCTCTTTTTGGTGTTTACGTTGTGGTTTAAGTTTATAATTTAAATATCTGTTGGTGTGGGTTTGTTTTTTTGTAAACTTTGGTTGCATACCTCTGAATCCTCCTTTATGATTACCACATCCAGAAAAGTAAGTGAATGGTTGTTTCCTTTTTCCATGACAAATTTGATTGATTCTTTTTTATTGTTAATGTTTATGAGAAATTTATTCAATGCTTCTGGTCCGTGAGGCTAAATGGAGAACACATCATCTACATATATCTACCATTCTGTGGGTTATTTGTCTTGTTTGTGTACAATGTGTGTTTTGAAATCCTCCATGAATATACCTGCTAATATTGGGGATAAGGATGAGCCCATGGTTACTTCGAAATGTTGTTATTACCAAAGTGTTAGTAGCTCCATGATATCTGATACATTCAGTTTGGTTTTTGTTGTCAATATATTATCTCTCTCTCGAGTTTGATTATTCTTATTATTGTTCTCCAATGGCACATTGGTATTCTCCAATAGCACATCGGTGAAAAGGTTGGTCATATCGAAACTAGCATATTGTTGAAATTGTAAATAGTTCTGCTAGTTTTTGCAAGAATTATTGTGAGTTTTTAATATATGTCGTTCCGTTGTGTGCTTAAGGCAGTATTATTTCTAGGAAAATTTTGACAGTCTGCTAAAAGGAGAACCCGTGCTGATGCCAATTGTTAGGAGGGTACATTGTATTTTTGAATTTTTGGGACCGGTTTGGTGACCTTTTGTGGATAGCTGTGGTATCCTGTTGTTGTGTGGTATTTTATACATCTATATTTTCTTTTCCAGTGATTTGGTTGGATTCTTTTTTAGTTTTGTGTAAGGTTCATTTGTGACCAATTCTTACATTACCATTCTTAACATTCTTACCATTCTTACCATTCTTACCATTCTTACAATTATTATGGACTTATCTTCTTTTAGAGCTTTGATAGCTTTTACTTCCTCTTTATTGAAAGCACTCTATATTCTTCCTTTTTTGCAATTAGTAATACTTGACAGACTTTTTCAAATGCACTAGTTATGTCTAGTTTATGAACTGATGGGCATGTTACAGCATTATTAAGACCTTTTAAGAGCATTAGCCATCTCTGTTGCACAAAAAAATTGATAAGGTCAAAAATAAAAAGTAATCTGAGAGAAAACCCATTTAGAAATACAAATTTTACGTTTATGCCAATATATTCTGTTGGCATATTATTATTACTTTTAGGAAATACAAGATCTTTTGTTTTTGATGTGTCGATTGTAAGGCCCTTATTTTATCTGTTATTGGTTTATTTTCGTATCGTTTTTATACGTTCCTTGAGGTTTAGAATTTGGCTTGTACATGTTTTACTTAATACCCAGTTTGTTGTGGTATAAGGTTTTAGTCTACTATGTTTTCTATGCGATTTGGCGAAAGTCTTTTATCACTTGCTCCTAATTAGTCATCGTCCACCCAACCGGCAAAATAAGGTGTAACGATGTCACCCAAACTAAATAAATAACCAAAGCTGTAAAGTCCATTCTTCGCTCACCGGAAAAGTGACGTCAAAAGTGTCAAAAAAACTTCGCCAAGCGAAAGATATGCTTTCAAAAAACGGCACAAATTTAACGCATTTGAATCGTCTTGATACCTTTTTGTTCTATTCTATTTATCCAGCTTGATAATTTGTTTTATATTCTTCTTTTCTTGCCTATTTTAACAAAATACTACCCAATTTTTCGATTTAATACGCGTTATCGCTATATATTATTTAGTTATTTACCTGTCAATTTATTTTTATTTACTGTTGGGATTATGGTTAATATTGACTGGTCTTCATTTCTTTGTCTAAGCCATATATTTCATATTTGCACACTTATTAATGTATACATTTTAGTTTTTTAAAATTCTTTTATATTTGTTTAATAATGTATAATGTATATTAAGAAACAATCTTTTTAGAACTGGTAGTACAAGGTCTTCACTGCTGTTTATTCTTCATCTTCGTGTACCTGTCACCTCGGGGGGAACAAATAAGGGTCTAACCACCTTCTGTTGTCTCCGGGTTCTCTGTAGAGGGCTTCGAATATACTGTCGAGAGCTCCCCTACTTAAGTCCATTTTCGGGTTATGGACTTGGAAAATATTTATCTTGAAAAAGGCAAGATATTTCTTACATGGCAATTTCTTCGTCGAAATAAAATACCAAGTTAAGTTGAAACAGTTCTCAGCCACAGAGTATGGTAAATTAATGCAGGAAGCAGAGCCCCGAGAGCACTAAGCTCTCGGAGAGCCCGTGAGGGACTCACCTGGCTGACCTGAAAATCGCCACTATTTATATGCGCTGTTCGAGCAATAAATAGGGATTTCCAGGTCAAGAGCCAATGGGAAAATTCGAGACGGGGCGATGCGCATCGAAATGCGTACTAGTCCACAGACTATGGCATTAGATGACATCCCCCCTCCTCTGGAGACTCTGCGGCTGGGAAAAAATATTTATTGATTAAAAAATACAAATGTGAAAATACACAAGAAAGTATGCATATAATACAAGTAAAATGTTCAAAAAGAAATTCACACAACACTGCACTACCTACAGGGGGAGATCGGTGGTGATGACGGCATCTCAAGCTCCTACAGGTCCATCCTCGGTCGGTGTGCCAACTCCTCCAACGGAGTTCGTCTTCTTTTCGGTCGTCCGGATCCCATCTGCCATATCCAACGGGGTTTCGTAGGGTACCAGTGTGTCGAGGCCTACGTGGTCGTCCGACCACTTTCGGTAGAGAGGCGATGACTGGGTCTACTCCGGGACTTCCATCGGCATCTGGGGCTTCTAACTTCGAAGAAGCCTGGCTCGTCAAAGGTGTCTACACGTCGAAGGAATCAGGTCTGCAGAAGGCCTCGATGTCGGAGTGTTAGAGTATTGCTTTCTAACACTACGTGGTTCTCCCCATTATTCTCTTGACTTCAACCCATGTTGAAGTCAATGGTGTGTTGCCTTCTGTGAATTCGAGCTGGGTCGTGAGTTCGGATTTTAACCACGTTCTCGGGCGCCATGTCACCTCGGGGGGGAACAAATAAGGGTCTAACCACCTTCTGTTGTCTCCGGGTTCTCTGTAGAGGGCTTCGAATATACTGTCGAGAGCTCCCCTACTTAAGTCCATTTTCGGGTTATGGACTTAGAAAATATTTATCTTCGGTGTCTTGCCTTGAAAAAGGCAAGATATTTCTTACATGACAATTTCTTCGTCGAAATAAAACACCAAGTTAAGTTGAAATAATTCTCAGCCACAGAGTATGGTAAATAAATGCAGGAAGCAGAGCCCCGAGAGCACTAAGCTCTCGGAGAGCCCGTGAGGGACTCACCTGGCTGACCTGAAAATCGCCAATATTTATATGCCCTGTTCGAGCAATAAATAGGGATTTCCAGGTCAAGAGCCAATGGGAAAATTCGAGGCGGGGTGATGCGTATCTAAATGCGTACTAGTCCACAGACTATGGCATTCGATGACATACCTTATCCTTTAGTCTGTATGTTACTCTGTATGCACCAGTTCTGAAGAGCTGTATTAGTATTTTTCTACTCCAATGCTTTAAATGTTTCTACTAGGACGTGCATCGTGTCAGTCGTCCTCTTTTTCTACCCACTTTCCCTTATATAACCAATCAACTCAACTTATATCTTTCATTTCTTAGTATCTAACCAAAGTAGCCCATTTTTCTTTCCTTCATAGTATTGAGTTTTTCTTTTTTGTCTTTATTAATGTTTCCGTGCTTGTTACATGTTGTGTCCATGATACTTTCCACATTGTCCAGCCTTTAACTCTATAGAAAAGGGCAGAGAATACAAAGCATTTCAATACTCTAGTTCTAATTTCTATTCCCAGTTTTAACATGGATTATTTCGTTTTTAATCTTGTTCTTATTGACAATCACGATTTTTTTTCTGTTCGGAGCAACTCCATACCTCTCTCAGTACTTCGTAGTGCGATCAACCAAAATGTGCAGCCCCT
Source organism: Diabrotica undecimpunctata (assembly GCF_040954645.1). NCBI lineage: Eukaryota > Metazoa > Arthropoda > Insecta > Coleoptera > Chrysomelidae > Diabrotica > Diabrotica undecimpunctata. The sequence goes on along the minus strand of NC_092803.1, from coordinate 13,288,157 downwards.
TCTTTGCTGTCCGCAAGGAGTATTGTGTCATCTCCGTACCTGAGGGTATTCCTTAGTGTTCCTCTAATTAATATGCCTTCATTGATGTCTTCTAGTGCATATTTAAACATATCTTCTGAGCACATATTTAAAAATAGAGTGAATAGAGCACGTCCTTGTCTTCTTATATGCATCTCTTTAGATTTTTGTTGATCTACTTGTATTATATTCTGATATCGGTATAAATATCTTAAATATTCTCTGTTCCGTAATATGTTTTGCAATCCTTCTGTGTTGTATTTTGTCGAATCCTTTCTTAAAACCAACTATATATATATATATATATATATATATATATATATATATATATATATATATATATATATATATATATATATATATATATGGATACGTCACAGTTGACATCTCGACACTGTCCTATGCGTGATTATATAGTAAATAAAGCCTCTCTAGTGCCAAAGCCTTTTCTAAATCCCAGTTGGTTTGGTCTGTTATTCTATCGTCTAATTTGTTGTAGACACGTTCATGTATCACTAGCAAGAAGACTTTTAAAACATGGTTTATCAAGCTGAGGGTTTTATAATCTTCACATTTCATTGCGTTGGATTTTTTGGATATTGCGATGAATTTAGGTATTAGCCATTTCTACTAGTATATTATGCAAGATGCTGTGATCATCTCAGACTCTAAGTCAATTCTTAGTGGACTTAATAATACTGAGTTAAACCATAAAACATGTGAGCTGATATGTGACATTAAACGAAAAATGAGAAACAAAGATATAACATTTATTTGGGCAAAAAGTCACTCCGGGATAAAAGGCAATGAAATAGTAGACGAGCTCGCTAAGGATTCTACTCATTCAGGTATACAAGAACATATTTACACAGTATCAGACCTAATCAATTTTTATAATAAAAAAATAAATTTTAACTGGCAAGACAGATGGAAAATATTGGCGAATACTTCAAATAATCATTATTACAAGATCCATCCTACGTTACCATCCCTAACAGAATTACCACACATATTCCATTATAATATATCTAAACAGTCAGCAGCAACTATTACAAGATTAAAAACTAGTCACCGTGCTGTTCCTGCTCACCTGGCTAGATTAAACATTATAGAATCAGGAAAGTGTTTATGCGATAATATTTCCCAGTGTGATGTTAATCACATCCTGTTTGGATGTATTAAAAATAAAGCACTCTCATCTACGTTTTATGAAAACCTAGTTAAAAGTAATGTGCAACTTCCAGTAAACATAACCCACCTACTGTCATTGAATCAGAAATCTATATACGAACTCATATGTAATCACTTATATGCATCCGGATATATAATATAAATTTAGTACAATCAAGTTTTTAATTGATAAACATAACATAAATCATTTAAAAATCTGTGGCAAAAGGACTAGTTTCCATGCCAAACACACTATCATCACTATCACTACTAGTATATTAATATGGTTCTCTGGTAGCAGTGTTATGATTTCTGTAGGTATTTCATCCGATCCCATGGCTTTTTATAATTTTTTTGCGTTTTAAATTATTTTGTTGTTTTTGTCCATTATAATTGCAATACCTCATTTTTTGTGTATGTCAGCTGTTTCTTTTTTGTTTCTCTGTATATATTATAGCTGTCATGTTGTTTTTCTAATTTTTCTATTTCTGAACATTTCTCTGATAACCACAATTCCTTCGCTTAGTTGATTTATTTGTTTGAAAGTTTTATTTACTTTTGTATATTATTCGTTTTTATTCTTGTATTTCCTCCTTTCCGATATCAATGTCTTTATTCCTTGTGTTACCTGTTATTTGTTTTTAGGGAATGTATCACCTTCCAGTTGTTGTAACATGTTCCTCAGGATTTTCTCTATTCCTCTTCATTTTTGTGTAGCGTTAAGTTGTCCTTGTCTTTCTACTCTCTGAACTTCCTTGTGTTTTAGTTCTTTGATCTGCTGGCAGAGATCAGCTTATTTTAGTTATCTTAGATTATTCGATTAGATTAGATTAGATTTTCTTTAATTTTAGTTTTCTCTGCTAAAACAAGGTTGTGGTCACTTGCTATATCTACCCTTGGGTAAGCTTTAGTCGATACTATGGTGTTACAGAATCTTTGATTTATTATGATGTAGTCAATCTAGTTTGTTTCTTACTATGTCTTACAGTCATCTCTAATGGCTTTACAGATGCATATTTTTCATATCGGTGGTTTGTACCATGTATTCATGATAACGAGTTCGTTGTCCTTGCAAAACTGAACTAGCGTCTCTCCTTTCTCATTGGGCGTTCCTATTCATATTCACCTACTACACCTCCATCTCTTCCTTTCCCACCTTTACAATGAACTCGTCTAAAATAATAATAACTTCATCTTTTTTGGTTTCTTGCAGTTTTTTTTTGTCTAATTCATTGTAAAACCTGACTATTTTTTTACTAAACAAACATTATTAACAAATATATTAAGGTTATGTTAAATTATACTTAATTTAACTCAAATTATCGAGGTATAATATATTTTGCAAAATATTTTATAACCATCGACGCGTTGATCTGAAAATTTTCATATTCTACAATAAATTTGACTGTCGATCTCAATAAGTTTGAAATTTTTGTTATTTACTTCTTCTCCTGCATTGAATAATATTTTCCTTAAAAAAAACCTCTTCATATATAAACGCCAATTCTAAGCATTTTTCTTTTATTTCGACGAAACATCATATCATAATTGATAGTCAAATGTCCTTTTATGTAACCTGAAGTCATTTACAAGCAATTTGATAAAAGAAATTATAGTTTATTGTAGTTTTTGTCCTTAAAATTTTATCTCAATATAAGCAATCATATGCTGTTATCCAATCATACGTTTGGGTTGTACAAATACTTGATTTGTAATAAAAGCTGAGCCAATTATTGTCAGTATTGAGATTACCTAACATAATAGTGCAGTGTACCAACGTATCGAGTTTAATGAAATTTTGGAATTAAATCCTAAACTTCATTCATTTTACATATTCCCAATTGCCAACAGAAGCACGGGAAAGCCAAACAGTACTGATGTGTATCATATGATTTTTAAAAATATTTACTTTTGAAAGTATTTGTGTAAGAATTTCTTGAAATTTAATCATTAAATCACAATTAACCTAACTCTAAAAAATAACACGACCAGTAAATAACTTAACAATAACTATATAACATAAATTTAACACAATATATTAACTTAAAAATCAACACGATATAATTTAAATTTAAACATGGTGGCAAGTTTGAGTCTGTAACATGAGAATCTGTCTGGCTTAAGGCAATCAATTATATTTAATAGCCTCTTGACGAATGAGACGGCGAATATCAACACGTGCGTTTGTTTTCAGATGGGAATTTGCTAAACGAATAAACTTTACTTACCATTAACTTCAAAATCTATTTTACCTTGGGGATAAAATCCACCTCAACTGGAGAGTTGGTACCTTTATATTGAAAATAACATCAAGAATTGATAGAAAAATATATTCTAAGCAAACAAATAAGTTTGGATTTCGTAAGGGCTTACGCTTTTTTGCGTCCAGCCTGGACAAAGGCTGGACGCAAAAGTTCTCTACTCTTCTCTTGTATGTGCTAGTTGATGCCAGTTTCTCGCTTATTTGCTTTATACAGGGTGAGTCATGAGAAACTTTACATACTTCTACCATATGTAGAGTCCCTCAGGGAGCATATCATGTGGCCACTAAAAAATGTCAACTCCTCTTCTTTATTAATTAACAGGGTGATTTGTGTAATTGACCATTTATTTCATTTTACTGTAGTGTTTATACGGCTCATTTGATTTTTTAAATTTTTGCATGATACAGTACACTACTATCAAGCATTCGACTGGTATTAGCTAAACTAAAAAATTCCAGGACTGGCTTTGGAAAAATTAATTTAGGGATTCGTATTAAATATTACACCCTGTATAAATTTTTTTTTAAAATGCAATAAGTGATTTTTAAACTACATAAATAGTCAATGAAAACGACATATGCGACAATGTTGTCGCACTTTTATTAAATTTTTAGTGAACGATCAAATCTTACCAAAAATAGAACAACCATAATGAAGTATCAAATTATAAGGTATTAATTTAAACAAATGTTATAAATTTCAAACATTTTAATTAAAATGAGTTCCTACAACATAATCTAATACGTAGAAAATTAACATCTTTACTGTCACTTTGTATTATCTCTACGATAGAATCAATTGTTTTTCAATTTTAAATTTTTACTCATAGATCTTATTGGGCCATTATTTTCGATAAATAATAAATTAAATTGATTAAAAAGTCAAACCTCTTGTATGTGTTAGTTTTTGTTGATTGTAAATGATTAAAATTTTATGTCAAATAATAATACATTGCATCAACTGTACTAAATAAAAATAAATCTAAAAAAGTTTAAAATGAACTTTGGCGTTGACCGTTTGACGTTTCTTGATATTTTATACCCATTGTCATTATTGTCATTATCAATTGTTATTTATGTGTACAAGAATACATATTTCTTCTGTCATATCTACGTTAAGTACATTGTGTTAGTTTTGGTAGAGCTTTTGTTACTTTCGATGCCACATCAGTTTTCGACCACAGAATATGCAGACATAATATTTGTTTATGGATTCTGTAATGGGAATGGTAGGGCTGCTAGTAGAGAATATCGCAGGAGATTTCCTAATCGTCAAACTCCAAGTCATCCAACATTTGGGTCAGTTTTTAATTATTTGCGAGAAAATGGCACTTTTCCTAGTGGAACAACAGAGCGACATGTAGATGAAGCGCAGGAAGATGACATTATGGACGCCGTTACTATGAACCCTACAATAAGCACTAGACAAGTAAGTCGAGAACTCAATGTTACTCAATTAAAAGTAAGTAGAGTCTTACAAAAAAATAATCTATACCCATATCACATTCAAAGGGTTCAGCGACTACATGCTGGAGATGAGATCGATAGGTTGGAATTTTGTAGATGGATTAACAATAATCGATCAACGCTATACAGGACACTATTTACAGATGAAGCCCAATTTACCAGAGACGGGATAAATAATTCACGAAATTCACATGTGTGGGCAGAAGAAAATCCCCATGCTATTCGAGAACGTCGTTCTCAGTTAAGGTTTTCGGTTAACGTGTGGATTGGTGTCATAAATAACCAATTAGTAGGTCCTCACTTTTTTGATGGTCCTTTAACAGGGCAGGTCTATTTGAACTTTCTACAAAATATTTTGCCGAATTTGCTTTTTACTGGCAGTAAGACAACATCTCAATAATGTGTATGGCAACAGGTGGATAGGACGTGCAGGTCCTATTTAGTGGCCTTCAAGATCCCCTGATTTCAATCCCGTTGATTACCATATTTGGGGACGATTGAAGCAACTAGTTTACGCAGTGAATATTAATAACCGACAACAATTAATTGATAGAATTATACATTGTTGTAATACTATTAGAAACGATCCCCAGAGTATCCGTAATTCAATACGTCAGTTAACAATTCGGCAACAAAAATGTGTACAGGCTGCAGGGTTCCATTTCGAAAATCTATTTTGAATTATTTTTATTTTGTTACCATTATTGTATCTTTTCCAGTTCTAATTTATGGGTTTATCATAACTATGTACATATTTTTAGTTTTTTTTTTAAATTGTTCTTCCTTATTGTTAGTAGTTACTGTTTTTTGTTGTGCAGTGACTCAGTTTATCATTTCAATTAAAATAATTACTATTTAACTGGGAATAAGCCACAATTAAAGGTTAAAATACGTTTATTGACGTTTCAATTTCCACTTCGGAAATCGTTCTCAAAAAAATTTCCGAAGTGGAAATTGAAACGTCAATAAACGTATTTTAACCTTTAATTGTGGCTTATTCCCAGTTAAATAGTAATTAATTTAAAATGCCACAATAAAATAGCTTCAGAACAATTTCAATTAAAATGTTTAAAATTTATAACATTTGTTTAAATTAATTACCTTATAATTTGATACTTCATTATGGTTGTTCTATTTTTGGTAAGATTTGATCGTTCACTAAAAGTTTAATAAAAGTGCGACAACATTGTCGCATATGTCGTTTTCATTGGCTATTTATTTAGTTTGAAAATCACTTATTGCATTTTAAAAAAAAATTATACAGGGTGTAATATTTAATACGAATTCCTAAATTAATTTTTCCAAAGCCAGTCCTGAAATTTTTTAGTTTAGCTAATACCAGTCGAATGCTTGATAGTAGTGTACTGTATCATGCAAAAATTAAAAAAATCAAATGAGCCGTATAAACACTACAGTAAAATGAAATAAATGGTCAATTACACAAATCACCCTGTTAATTAATAAAGAAGAGGAGTTGACATTTTTTAGTGGCCACATGATATACTCCCTGAGAGACTCTACATGTGGTAGAAGTATGTAAAGTTTCTCATGACTCACCCTGTATAGTCTAGCCACCGTTTTTGTGTTCTTTCGACTGGTCCGTGTGTGTTCGCGTGGTCTTAAATATACAATGTCTCTCATTTATCTTTCGATGTCTTTCGATCTCATTTCATAGTTCTCTCAGCGAAACTCCTAATAGAGCTCGTTCGATCGCTCTCTATGCTGTTCTAATCTATTGGCCTTATTAAAAACAAAGATTATTTTATGAACCAATAGTGCTACACCGGCTACATGTTTATTCTACTCTTTATGGAACTGAAGAAGAAGAGGAAGAAGAATATAATGTGCAGACAGAAGTATTATACATTGTTTTTCTGGTAGTCTTATTTCACTTAGACCAAAAGCATACCATTTGATCCTAGTTAATTTTTCTTTCAGTTTATCCATTCTTTCAGGTGATTTGAGGGTTATGATATTGAAACTAGCAATATAAATTAATTATAGGCTGATATTCTAAGAGATGTGCGGTTTAGTACCCACCTGGGGACTTGATTCTGTTGTTTCGAAACTCATTTAGGGCTTGTTGGCTAAACTCCTGAAGTAGGTCTACTCTATATCAGGATTATAGAAAAGTACCTACTCGCTACCTAATTATTTAATTAATGACGCTACCCTTTTTTTGATTAAGGATGCTAATTACGACATTAAGCGTTTTGCAATTTTGCCCTTCCTTTCTTATTCTCCTTGCTATAATACCGAGTTTAGAAAGCATTTGGCCCACAAATACTATACTGTATTTAGCATTGTTTGTTTGTCCATGTTTTTATTTTTTCTTCAAGTTTTTTAGCAGTTAGATAAATGACACTCTTTTAAAAAGTTTATTATATGTTTATGTTCTTTTGATACCGATATATTTTTCACTTACTTTTGATATTTAGTACCTATATCAATAAATTTCTCTGTTTTGTTTTAATTACAATTCACTTGCACGTTTTGAATATAATTGGCCAACATAATGGCTGTCTAGGCAGTTTTTTTATCCTTATCTGTAAAAACTACAGTTTAGTGTCACTATATTTTTAATATTTTATTGATATCGTCGCCAGCATTCCTAATAATTTATCAATAAGATAGAATTGATTGTAATTAAATGATATAGTGGTTCACTAGTACTCATTAAATTCCATAAAAACCTTTGTAAGTGGTAACTAATAGACATATAGACTCGATTATTAAAATCTGATATTTTTTGCTTATGTGTGCGTTCATACCTTTATACTGTTGATTTTTTTCGTTTGGATATTTATAATATGGTTCATGCGTCACTCTCTTATTTTTTTTATCTACCTGTTTTCGAGAAGTGTTATTTTTTCTTTGTATATTAAAGTCGCAGAAACTGAAGAACAGAATAATATATTTGTAGATATTGGAAAAAATATAAGATGTAAACCATTTCTGCTACAACATCAACATGAAATATCTATTTCAAAGAAAAATAGAATTCTAATTAAAAACATGACTAAAAGAAATAATATAGAGGAAGAATACCATAATCTTAAAAGATTGGCAAGTATGGTTTCAGAGGAAGTACAAGGAATAGAACGCAGAAGAAAAAATTGGAACGTCCTTAGCTGACGAGATAAATTAATAAAATTAAAATCATCATCAGTCTGGCTTTACAACCCTGCGTGGGTCGTAGCCTCCTCAAGAATTTCTCTCCAGTCGTCCCTATCCATCGCCATTCTCCGCCAAGCACGTATTCCCATTTCTTCTTCGATGTTATCAAGGGACCTTGTTCTGGGTCTTCACCTTCTCTGACCAATGGGTCTATCAAGAAGCGTTTTTCTAGCTGGGTCATTTTGTACAATCCGCATTACATGTCCTATCCACCTCAGATGTCCCATCTTGATATAATTTACATCAGGTTCCTGGTATATTATACAAAGTTGGAGGTTGTATCGTCTTCTCCACACTTCATTGTCATTTACTGCTCCGTAGATTCGCCTTATTCCAGGTATACAAATTCGTTCACTACTTCAATGACGTCGTTGTCTATAACAAGTGGTCGTAGAATTTGTGGTTGCGTGCTTATTTTCATATACTTCGTTTTGTTGGTGTTTATTATTAAACCCATTTTTGTAGCTGATTCTTTTAATCCTACATTCTTTTTTTTTCGCTTTTCCGTTCTCCTAACAATATTGATATCACCAGCGTAGGCCAATATTTGCAATAATTTATTATATATTGAACCAGTGGTTGTGATTTGTGACATACGTATTACTGTTTCCAGAGTCAAATTGAACCTCTGTCTCCCTGGCGCAGCCTGTTATTTGTTTTAAAAGGTTCAGACAGTTCCCCTGAATTCGTACTCTACATTCAACTTTTGCAAAAGTTAGTTTTGTTAAATTTACCAACTGATTTGGTGCTCATAGCTCTTTCATTGCTTTTCTATTCAAAGCAGTCGTAGGCTGCTTTATAGTCTATAAATATGTGATGAGTATCAATGCCATATTCCAGTGTTTTTCCAAAATTTATTTCTGGTTTGCAATCTAATGAATGGTATTTTCCTATTATCCGTTCTGCATATGGTGCTATACGGTGACTGATATAGTACTGTGGAAAATATTTTATACGCTGCATTTAGAAGCGTAATTTCTCTGTGGTTTGAGCGTTCAAAGATATCTCCTTTTTTGTATATGGTGCAAAGTATTCCAATATTCCAATCAATGGGGAGGGATTTCTGTGTCCATATTGCTTTTATAAGCTGCTGTAATGCCATTATGGTATCATGGCCACCTTCTTTATATAGTTCAGATGGGAGATTATCTAATCCGGTTGATTTGTTTCTGGCTAGTTTTTTAACTTCATCCTTAACTTCAAGAATCGTTAATGGTTCCTCTTTCCTCTCGTCTTTTCCCAGTACCTCATCAATTCCTCCTTCCAGGTTTTCTTCTTCTTCCTCCATATTAAGTGCCTGATTAAAGTATTCCACCCATTCTATTCAATACATCTTTCTTCTTCTTCTTCGTCTAGCCATTCACGTCCACATCTGAACATAAGCCTCTTCAAGTCTGCCTTTCCATTGTTTTTTATTGTACGCTACTTGTAGCCAATTTTTCCCGGCAGTTCTTTTCAGATCATCTGTCCATCTCATACGAGGTCTGCCCAGAGGCAGACCTCCTATGAGATGTGATATACTATATTCTGTGAGATGTGAGACTATATTCAATACATACAAGTATTCTATTCAATACATTTTTCTTATTTTTCTGCATTGTCTTGTGGTTGCCTTAAATTCTTTTCTGTTGATGAATAAAATTAAAAACTTCTTTTATAAGAGGTAGCTGATAACTAAGCTAGTCCAACGTAGAAAAAAATATCAAGTTAAAAATAAGGAAATACAGAAATCAAAAACAGGTTCTGGGAACAAAAATGTATTTGCATTAAAAACCTACTAGGAGAAGCTCAGTTAACAGATGCATGGAAAATGGTGATAAGCCTGAAAAGAAACAAAGAAAACAAAAGGGGCACTGATTTAGTTCCCTTACCAGAATGTAAAAACTGTTATGAACATATTCTAGTTGAAAACAGATCAGGGTGTAGGTATACGGTTGAAGATCCATTGCTTAATATCGAAGTGTTGGAAGAATGATCGATCCAAGATCCTGGCAATATTCCTGTCAAATTACTAAAGCCAGGAGGCCGTTTTTTATGAGATAGAATAACATATCTACTGCAAAGCTGCTACAAATAAATACAAATTCCATCGAAGTGAAAATGGCATAGTTGTTATCTATTTTTGGGCAGGACAACAAAAGATATACCAATTTCTATCGAGTTTGAGTGTAAATATTACAATAAGCGGACCGCTCAGTAAAGTTATTAGTGATACACTTACACGAAGAGAAGATAAAGCAGTTTTATACCAGATAGATCCTGTACCTACAATTTATTCATTTTAAGACAGATATTAAGAAAGATTATAGGCTTAGAAAAGAAATTATAATTTTTTAATTAGAAAAAGTATTTCGAAAGTATTTCTTCGTTTGTAATTTCTTTGTCTTCTAACGATATGTGTTGAAGGTTTCCTCTTCCGTCTTTGAACAGCTCTTTGACATATTTTTTCTATTATTTTGATTTTTCGTCAGTCATTATCATGCTGTTCAAATTTTTATCTAAAAGAGTTGTGTTGTGGTTCGTTTTTTGCAATCCTGGCATTTCTTTAACCTTTTTATATAAATAGAGTAAGTTCAATAGATAGTATTTGTTTTTAGGATCTTCTTTTTCAAGGTTTTCAGATATTTTCTGCTAAAGTTTCTCTTTTACACCATCTCCTTCAGTTTTTAACTTATAATTTTAAGGTTCTTTGGAGTTTTCTCATACGTATAAGCTTAAGCGCGACTTTTGCGATCAGCGATTATAGTCTGATTGTCATCTGCTCCTGGGTATGTTTTCACAGATTTGATGGTATTACGATATCGCTCTTTGTTAAATATATAATCGATTTGATTCTTTACCACTTAGTTTGGCTTATCCGCTGGCGACAGACACGTATATAACCGTCTCATATGCATTTTAAGTAAGGTGTTTGTGAGTACTAGACATTGTTCCTGGCAGAATTGTTTTAGCCGATATCCTCTTCCGTTACGTTCCGTTAGCCCATAGAAAAATCTTAGGAAGTCATAACTTATTCTAGTAGGATAAAAAAATCCTCAATACACAAAAAGGGGGACAAAAGGAATTGTAATAATTATAGAGGCATATCGGTAACCAGCACCCTGAGCAGACTGTATGGACGAATTTTAAGAAATATGATCGATGAAGAATATAAGCACAATGAAGAGGAAGAACAAAGGGGGTTCCGTGCAGGAAGGTCGTGCACCGATAACGTATTTTGTCTTAAACAAATAATAGAAAAAAGATCGGCTAAGAATCTAGAAACTCATATTACTTTTGTAGACCTGCAAAAAGCATATGACAACATCCCCTTAACAAAACTGTGGACAACGTTGAAAAGATCTAACATCAACCACACATTGATAAATGCTGTACAAGAACTATATAGAGACTCAAAGGCATAGATAAAAACAGGAAAATATCTAACGGAAGAATTCCTGGTTACAAAAGGCTTGCGACAGGGATGGTGTATCTCACCAACCTTATTCAAGATATATGTTGCAGCGGCATTGGAAAGATGGAAAAGAAAGGTTCATAGGATGGGTATAGAGCTTAGCAATGAATGTATATATACACTCCAGTTTGCTGATGACCAGGTAGTGCTAGCGCCCGACAGGGAAGACATGCAGTACATGCTTAGAAAACTGATAGAAGAATATAACGACTGGGGAATGAATGTCAATACAACAAAAACCAAATATCTTTGTATTGGAAACGAGTCAGATAACATAGACCTCGAAAACGGACAACATATTTTCTGCTGTCAGAGCTATGACTACTTGGGTGTTGCCTTTGACAATACAGGAACTGATACACGGGAAATAGAAAAACGAATCACTCAAGTAAAAAAAGTCTTAGGATGTCTCAATGGTATACTGTGGAGTAAAGAGATAACGAAAGGAAGAAAATTTAATATATATGAGACCATGATTAAAACTACTCTTTTTTATGGCGCTGAAACATGGAGAATTAGTGAAAAGAACAAAATTGAATAGAAGCAGTAAAGATGGATGCAATGAGAAGATCTTTAGGTATTTCCAGACGAGACCGAATCAGAAATGATGTAATAAAACAACGTATGGGAATAGAAGGAAATATACCTCAAGATATAGAGAAGAAACAATTAAGGTGGTATGGGCATGTTCAACGGATGCCAGCATCAAGACTCCCCAAAAAAGTAATAGAATTGCAACCGATAGGTCGACGGAAAAGAGGAAGACCCAGATTAGAATGGCAACACGGCGTAAACAAGTCCATGAGCGAAAGAAATTTAACAACAAACGACTGCGAAGATAGGAAGAAATGGTGTTTAGGTATCGGACAACGTCGAAAGACGTTCTAAACCGATGTATATATATATATATATATATATATATATATATATATATATATATATATATATATATATATATATATATATATATATATATATATATCTAAAAAGAAAATAAGAAACGAGTAGGTAGAGCCATGGTGAAATCAGTTTTGTGCTGTGGGTCAGAAGTGTGGACTTTTGTGCAGACCTAGAAAGACGGCTCTTATTAGTAGAAATAGAATTAAAAGAAGTTATGAAGAACTAAAAACTCGAATGAAAGAGAAAAAAACACTGGTGAACTGAATAGAAAAAAGGTTCTTAAAGTAGCATTTACTAAGAACACCTTAAAGCGATAAACTATAAGAATATTTCGTGAGAGATCACTAGGAAGAAGAAAACGGAATCGACCATACAGATTATGAAATGAGAACACTAGAAGAACGAGGAATGACCAAAATCTACAAGAAGAAAATACATTGGATAGAAAGGGTTGGTGAAAGATGATGAAAATGAAAAACATATTAAAAGTGTCAATATCATCAACTAGCCTCTAATGTTCACTACTGAACATAGGCCTCTCGCATGCTTTTCCATTTAGTCCGATTTTGCGCCATCTGAATCCAATTTGTAGTCACTCTTTTTATGTCATCTGTCCATCTCGTTGGGGGTCTACCTCTATTTCTCTTAGCTTGTATTAGGGGTCTCCATTCCAAAATTCTTTTTGTCCACCGGTCATCAACTGATCTTGCTACATAACCCCAGTTCCACTTTAGTGTTGTTATTCTTTCTATAACGTCTGCTACTCCTGTTTCTTTGCATATAGTAGCATTGGGTATTCTATTACGTAGAGAAATCCCTAACATTATTCTCTCCATTGCTCTTTCCGCAATTTGTAGTTTACTCACTGTTGTTCTTGTGAGTGTTAGCGTTTCTGCGCCGTAGGTAATCACTGGCAAAATACACTGATTAAATACCTTTCTTTTCAGACACATTGGAATCTTTGTAAGTCAACTGGCTCAATATCTTTGTCTTCTACTGAGATGTTTTTGTTGTGGACTAAATTTGTCATAAATTTTGTTTTTGAAAAATTTAGTTTAAAACCAACTCTTTTTGTAGCAGTATGGAATTCTTGGAGCATTATCTGTGCCTGATCAAAGCTGTCTGCAATAAGAACAATAGCATCTGCAAATTTAAGGTTATTTAAAAATTTTCTATCTACATTGATGCCCTTTTCGTTCCAATCTATTGTTTTACAAGCGTATTCTAGCAAAGTTGTAAATAATTTAGGAGACATGTTGTCTCCTTGCCGAAGGCATGTTTTAATACGAAAGGTCCCGGTATCTTCATTAAGTCTTAATTAAAAGTGTGCTTGTAATGAATTTACATGGCAAGCTTCTAAAAGACGCAAATGTGTTCAATAAACTTTAATTCATATATTAATTTTATATATGTAAGTTAAAATATAAAATTAAGTTTTCCAAATAAAATAAACTTACCTAAACCTACGATAGAACGTACCTCTATTAACAGATTAATTGAGACCTTTTGGCTATTAAATTTATCTGAATTTTTATATTTATTGAATTCTATAAGTTTCTTTAAAATTTAGCTTTTAAAACCCTACTGACTTTTATCTAAAGCAATATATTCTTTTTTTAGGATGCCTAGCTGCCCTCACCACTGGTATGTTAACCTCTTGGTCGTCACCATTTCTACTAAAAATCACAAAAGACAAAGAAAACTACGATATCTCCGAACATGATGCGTCATTCTTCACCATCGTCCATCCAGCCGCCATGATTGTCACTTGCGTTATATTCTCCATTCTTTGTGACACCATCGGCAGAAAGAAGACCTTGCTGCTTATCACCATACCCCACTTGCTTTCATGGGTCCTGGCTGCGCTTGCTCAGAATGTTTATGTGTTTTATGCATCCAGAATCTGCGCTGGAATTGGAGACGGATGCATGTATGCGGCGTTGCCGATGTATATTGGCGAAGTAGCTAGCCCTAAAGTTAGAGGAACATGGGGAAACTGTATGGTCTCTGCTATGTATTTGGGAGAGTTCCTAATCCACGTTATAGGATGTTTTTTAGGAGTCAAAGAGACTTCTTACGCTTGTATTCCACTGGTTGGCTTGTTCTTCGTACTTTTCTGCTTCATGCCGGAGTCACCTTACTATTGCGTCATTAAAGGAAAAGAAGACGAAGCAAAGCAGGCGTTAAAGTTTTTAAAACGTAAGCACGATATTGAGGAAGATTATGAGATGCTTAAAAACGATGTTAAACGTCAAATGTCTGAGTCAGGAACTTGGAAAGATTTCTTTATGATCAAAAGTAACAGAAAAGCTTTAGTCTCAGCCATATTTCTAAGATCTTCTCAACAACTTGGTGGTACTACTGTGTTTATTATGAATACCCAGTTTATTTTCGAGAAAGCCAAAGGAGGAGTCAGCCCTGAAATTTCTTCAATGATTTATTTAGGATTGTGCCTAATTTTAAATATAATCGTTATTATTTTTGTCGTAGAACGATTGGGAAGAAGACTTTGTTATATCCTCTCGCTTTCTTTATCTGCCATTCCTCTGCTTGTGTTATCTATATACTTTTTCATAGATCAACACGTTCATGATGTAGATATAAGCTTCTTAAACTGGATACCGATTGTAGCAATGATTACCTACTTAATTTTTAATTCCTTTGGTATGGCAGTGATACCGACTCTTATGTTAGGGGAGTTGTTTTCGACCAGTGTTAAGTCAAAGGCTATGACTGTGTTGATGATTGATTTTGGGCTCATGATCTTCGTAACCAATAACATTTTGTATGCTCTACAGTCCGTCATTGGTCTGTGTGGTCCCTTTCTTTTCTTCGCTATTTGCAATATAATATCAACTTTCTTATCATTCTTCCTGGTACCCGAAACGCGGGGAAAGACATTGGAACAAATTCAGCAAACGTTGAAAAAAGAAATTTCTGACAAACATGAGATTAAGCGATAGACTTTTTTATATGTTAGATAAGCTCATACTGGCAATAAAACTATAATCAGAAATAAGCATGACAGTGACATTTTATTAAGGAAAATAATACGAAATCGTCAAATCTTTAAAAACGGTTTGGGATCATGAAGCGAAGAAGATTTTTACTGAGGCAAATAAAAATTTATTGTTATATTAACATTAAATTGCTGTATTTTAAGTATTTTTTATAAATAAAGAACTATACTTTATTTTTGTTTAAAGTTACTCATTATTTGTATGTTTACGAAGCAAAAACAAGCTGTTATACAATAACCAGCAGATTTTTGAATGTTACTATTATACAACACCTATTTTTCACGCAAACAGCTTAAGACTTAACAAGTTAAGAGTCTTACATCACTAGAGCAGCCAACAAAGCTACTATACCTTGGCTTTGCCGTCATCATTGTCAACAAGTGGTGGACAAGAAACAGAAACTGACTCTTCTACTAGATTTGTGCTACGACATATAACAAGGTCTTGGAACAAGACATTACACTAACTACCTTAGTGGAGAACTTACTTGGCCCTTTCTTTTTTGTCCTATTTAGTAATAATTAAAGTATTTAGTAATAACAGAATGAATGGAATAAGACTCAAACATATTGATAAATGGATAGCTCGAAGATGTAGGCAAGAACTTAAATAGGAATATGTAGACCAAATTACATGGTATCAATAAACTTTGAAAATAGATCATAATCCAGACCACATAGTCTATAAACAGTAGTGAATAAAACGGCAGAGTATTTTGTGAATATTGACATTAAACAAATAAACAGGCTGATTTAAAGCGTCTTAAAAAGTGATTGGTAAACTAATTGGGGCTAAACTCACGGTCCCAAGCACTACAATATATTTATTAGCCTAAAAAATACGGACACTGATTGCCGGTTGCCTTTCAGATATTACAGCACCCTAAAGATACTTGATTTGCACTTAATGAGGTCAAAAAAGTTACAAGCGAAGATGGCGTGACGACACAGAAATCTGTACTGCTCTGTACAGCATTACAGGTTAACAGAAGAATCATCGAGAGACTTGAAAACAACTTAAAGAGAATAGCGGCTTTCACGGATAAATCGGATATTAAGATCAACGTGGGAATGACCAATTTATCATCTTCAACAAATAGATTAGGTCTCCAAGAGAAGAAATCAGGCTAAGATGGAATATAATCCAAGGAGAAGTCCTCGTCAAATAGCTGTGAGTCTATATAGACCCAAGAGACCACTTCAGCAAAAACATTCAAAATTCAATAAGATTCAACCATATATAGTCCAGACCAGTCCCATTTCGTCCTTTTAAGTAGACGCCCACGACAGAAATAGTATAGAGGAAATATACAACCCAGGTTGCAAGGTTTTATCTGCTACATGGATGAGTTTATATTAGCAGAAGGGTCGTGTGTAGTAATATACAGTAGCGGTACAGAATATAATCTGTAACTTCCACACATAATTTATCTTAAAATTGAACTCTACCAAAAATAGTTAAGCGGCTTTGCGGCTCTTAGTTATCACAAGATCGACGAAAATGGATCCAAATACAACATAAATCTCACTGGAGGAAAAGTGGACTAGGCCAAGCATATGGCAATATTTATATTGGACCGACATGGGCACTAGACCTGTACGAGCTGGTATAGAGACAGACAAACTAAACCGTGCTTACTTTGATGTTATATGCAATCCCAGTATGGAATTTCACAGAATTGACTAACTGAACGAAGTTGGTGAAAGTTATTGAATTAATTTAGTAAAATATCCATTTTATCCTCTGGTGCTGCACTCAAGCATCTATATAGCGATAGAAAAAAGGTATATAAAAATCTATTTTATTTAAAACAATTTTCTCTAGATGCTCTAACTAATTAAGCGATGGCACTGGATATGCTAGCACCCATAGCACATCCATCTGTTTGTTGGAAGATTTTGTTTTTATATAGAAAATAGGTTGACTTTAATGTTGTTTCGACTGCTAGTAGAAATTCTTCTAGAGGGATGTCTGTGAACACTTTGATTTCATTCCACTTTTTTTACTAATGTATTTCGCTAAAGCTATTGGAATATTGGTTTATAAAAATACCACATCGAGAGAAACTAATTTATAATTGGGAGGTAAATGTATATTTTTGAGTTTTGATTTCAGATAATCGGCGTCTTTTAAATAGTATTAATTTTTATTCATTACGTTGGAAGCAATGTTCTTCAAATATTTTGAAAGGTTTTCAAAAGGAGACTGAATGTATGAGGCAATAGGGCGCAGCGGCATACCCTCTTTATGTGTTTTGGGCAGACCGTATATTTTTGGAGTTACAGCATTATGTATCTTGAGGGAATTAGCAGTGTTTGGTGAGAGTAAAAAATTGATGAATAATTCACCATTTTGCGTTCACTGTTCACAACAATTGCATTCATCTGATTTGGCTGTACTCGACTGCAGAGTTGAACAAATTTTTCTTAAAATTCTGCTAAATTGGTGGCTCGTTCAAATTCATGCCGATATAATTTTGATCTCAGAATTTCCTAAAAATAAAAATCTAAAGGTGCTAATTCTTGTGATCTAGGGGGCCATTTTATTGTTCCTCCTGTAGAAATTAATCGTCCAGGGAATGTTTGTTGCAAATAAATTGTAACTTCGATTGCATTATGTACTGAGCAACCATCCTGTTGAAACTAGACATCATCGAAGTTGACCGCAAGGTTTTGAACTGCTGGAATAATCTGATTGCGTAATAAATCTAAATACTTATGTCGATTCTGATTTCCTGTAATAAAAAATGGACCAATTATATTATCGTTATAAAGTCCAGTCCACACATTCAATTTCTTTGGGTATTGTGTTTTTACAGTAATACTCAAATGTTTATTTTCGCTAGACCAATAGCTGGCGACAGATGGATTATGACGTTTATGGATTGTGAATGAAGACTCATCGGAAAACAAAACATTTTTTAAAAAGTTATTGTTATTATTCGATTTCTTCAATTTTATAATGATCGTCTGAAAAAAGTTCTTGGGTGGTTTGCACTTTATAGCAATTTTATCCATTTCGTTTTAAAATATTTCTTACATTTCTCTTCTTTAGGTCAACTTCGTCCGCAATTTGTCTACTCGAACAAGGCGTTTCTTCAGCAGTTAAACAAACTTGCATTTCGCAAGTTTCGCGTTCAACAGAGATTTGTTTCGATCGTGGTTGATCCGTTGGACAACATTTTATACAGCTATTTATGGAACCGAAATTTTTAAAGTTTTTAATAATATATCGTACTGTGTTCTCTGTCGAAACTGGGCGATTTTGAAAAGCAGCAATAAATAATTGTATTATTTCTACAACATAATTTTGTATAAATTTTGTATAAATAGGTTATCAACGTTTTACCACCACAGCTAAAAATTAAATAAAAATAGGCCATAAACCTGCTGTACAGATAAGCACCGCCTATTCTTTTGAGGAAAAATCATGCACTCGTAGAGGGGGTACACCGTTTATACTATCTGTCTGTCTAGTGAAATGCGTTATTTATTAGCTGCTGTCACATATTAATTACTCAATTTAGTGTTCTTTGTTAATTAATCAAGATCACTGATATAATCGTTTAAAAAATAACAGTTACATGATTACTTTATGTAAGTTTTGTTGGGGCAATATTAATTTTCATTCAACAATGAACTGAGGAGGTGTCAATCAAAATCAATCATGTCCACCTTAAGAAGTTTTAGGGAAATCGCAAAAAACGTATTAGTAAATAACCTTACATGAAAAATCGGATAAATTAGCATATATCATTTTATTTATTGAAATTAACTGTCTCTTAGTAAATATTTCAAATCTGAAGGTATACATAAACCTGTAAATACATTTTAAAAAAAGGACATGTTCTTATTTGATTGGACTTCATGGACGTTGATAGAAGGGGTTGATAAAAAAACTCTTAGACTACTTAAAATATCTATTGTATTGTTACAAAAAATATCTTGAAAAATGGCTAACATTTACCAACGACACTTTCCACAAAATATAAATGTTTAAATGTGTAGTCCAATGTCAGGTTCTAGACAATCACAGGATTCGTCCACTTCGTCAGCATCAATTTCGTCGTCCTGGACTTCCACTATTATGGTCTTATATCAAGATAAAAAGTCATGTTTCTGCCAGTCATCACCATACATTTTCACAAGTAACGTCTCCACGTCCTTCTTCTTAGCTGCTTTCACTATATTGCTCAGTGGAAGTGACTCTACAGGAGTTGAGAACGACCTTGCAGAATGCCAGCCTTTTTTTGAGGCTTGTTGTAGGTTTCAAAATCACTTTCAAACCTAAAATTCTGTGCCGATTTCACTTTGATAACAGTAAGTTCTTGTCCATTGCGGTTGACAGCTTTCTCTTTCCTTACAAAAATCCTCTTCTTTTCAGATATCATTTCAATGTTTTTAAATCGTGTAGCCAAACTTTTAGCATCAATCAATCCCCAATCCTCTCCAAGTTTCCGTACTTCTCCAACAGAACTATATACATTGTAGTACTCTTCCTTTGTTGCAATAGTAGGCTGCTTCCTGAGTAACTTTTCAACCCTTCCGAACACCCGATCAGCGGGGAGGAAGCTATGCCCGCGAACAGGGTATGTTAGAACAATCTCTTCTAAAGCATTTTGCACTGATCCTAAGTAATACACTAATGTGTGAACAACGGCATTGTTTTTGTTTTGACCGGCACACCCATCACAGAACAGATTCAGTCTTGTTACATTTGAAAAATTAGCGGAGTTCAAGAAATTTATAAATGCAGATGAAACTTCGGTCGCACCCCTTCCTGCAAGTTCTTCAGTCCATACGTAAAATATGGGGTTTTGTGCGTTTGATGCTACAATGCAAAAAGAGTAAAAACTTAATTGTCTTTTGTAATTTAACAGAAAGTAACCTCATTTTCTTTGTTTTCCTTTAAGAGCCCATAAAAAGCATTAGCTCTTAATCTGTGTATTCTTTTCTCCATCATAAATTGGTTGACCACTACCAAGTCTTTCACAGCTTTAGCCTTCTCAATTTTCAGCTGAAGATCTATTTTATTACATGTACTGCAAACGTCAGAAGCTGGTGATGAAAATCCGATATTTAATTCATTGAAAACTCTCCTAAACATAGATTTCTTAACTTTAAGATTATCAAGTACAGAATCATTGTATATTAGCCACAACTTCTTAATGTTTAAGTCTGCACCAAGATAAATCCTTTTCGATTTTTTTCGATTATAGTGGCTTTCTTTTCCTCTTAAATTTCTCAAAAAAAGGCGGACTGATTCCTTGTTCGCAGCAGATTTGTGACTCTTCCTATCGCCACCCCTCTGATCCTTAACAGCCTTTCCCTCTTTCACCTTTTTAGAAATATTAGTCAATCTTGTTCCCTTCACCATGGTAATATGCATGAAAAGTTTCCTACACATAGGTATAACTTTACCGGTTGATGAAAGTATAGAATATTGTACACTAAAACTATTAGCCTTTGATTTTTCAGAGGTAGGCCTAGGCCTTCGCCGCTTTATGTTACGTTGATTTATCCAACTGGCAATGGTGTTATCTTGCGTGTTTTTGTCAGGTATTTTGTAGAGGATATTTCGAACAAAAATAGCATCTATAGGCCTAACTAATGCACATTTCATACCTTTGTTCATGTGTTTACATGGAAAAAACACACGACATCCCACTGGAGTACTGTATCGCTTAAGCTTGGCTCTAGTGTTTTTATCCACAGTCTTTTTATTTTTACGAGATCCTTCATTGGCATCGCCCACTCTCACTAAGTTTTCTTCATCCATGGAAAATTTCAATTTTATTTAATAAAAACTACTATAATAATATTGAAATTAAACCACAGTGCAATACAAACTCAATACTCGCTATCGACATAACCTAGAGGGAAAACACAGACAATGTGTTGACATTGTCAAATCACGTGACCAAATCGGGGCACTCCTATTAGCTCAATGGACATGTGGTGGTATGATTGAAACCAACTGTGGACATGATTTCATTTGATTTGGGAACCTAATATTGTGTATTCATTTTAAACAGGACATGATTTTTTTTAACCGAAACCGAAAACACCATAGAATAGGATTCACTCTTTATATTATGAAACATCTGCTAACTCATTTTTTGATTTTTATGGACATGATTGATTTTGATTGACAACTCCTCAACTGTAGTGGATTTAAATATTATGTTACACTCACGTATCTGACTAATATTTTAGAAGGAATGGTGTAACAGAAATTTTGCAACACTGTTTAAAAATGCGACACAAAATACCAGCTTATAAAAAAAGACCTCAGATGATTGTCGTGATGAAGAAAATTTATATTTCTCTCAAACTTTCCAATAGCTTCGAGCACATCCCTTCACCCAAGACTATATAACAGAAATTTAATACATGTTAATAAAATTGAATAGAGTTTCTGTGCTTGGATTTCATCTACCGAATAGCAGCTGTGGAACTCGAGACATGGATTACTCTATATTCAAATATATTGGGTCAACGTTATCGTTTCTCTATCCCCGGGGTCTGGAGTTGAGCAGAAATAGAAAAAGACTACCAAATGTATTCGCTTATGTAACAAGATAATTAGTGTTAACCGATAAAACTTTTTAAATAGTGTTCTGAAAATGTATCTTTCGGTCTTTTCTCTTTTCTTTTAATGTTTTCTTTTCTATAAACAACGAATAGTTGTACGATAGATTCTATTATTTGTGAACTGGTCTTTTTATATTTTCTGTAAAATCATATCATAAGTTTTTCCCATTGTTATTACAACCAAACTAAGTTTGTCGATTCAAACATAACTGAAATCGATTGGAAAATTCAATCCATTTGAAAAAGGCTGAAAATATAATAAAAATTAAAGGAAAAATAATTTACGGACAATCTGTGGTCGGAATTCCTATGGAAAATCGTTAAATGGTTAAATTTTTGAATTCACGCGTTTTTCACATAACCTCAAAATTTATACGAAAAATTGAAGTAACCGAGTAGAAATAAACTATTCCTGCTCTCTCGGAAAGTGTATTATACAGTTAAATGTTTATTATATATATATACATATATATATATATATATATATATATATATATATATATATATATATATATATATATATATATATATATATATATATATATGTTGTACTCAAAATCCGAATTTGGCCTTTGACCAAAATTTATACCCATAACGCGTTGTGAATTTCGTTTATTTCGCACATCGCGTTCCGGGTATTTTTGACGTGCTCAGTTATTGAGTACAACATATATAGGGTGGTCCTTAAGTAATTGTACAAAAAGAAACCGTAGATTCTAAACTTTAAAATATTACTATTAGGCCAAATTGCTTTAATAAAATGTTGATATTAAGAAAGATACAGGGTGTTAAAGTGGAAATTTAAAATTTTAATTTTCGCTATAACCTTTATGTTTGTGAACATTTATTATAAAATTTTATAACTGGGTACTATTCGCTCCGTGCGTGACTGACGCGACACCTACTGCCTTCATCTGACTGTTTTGGACCTACCAATTTTCAGGTTAAACATATGACATACGTTTGACATTGTTAAATACAGGCGAAATTGACAATTATTAATAATTAACTTTTTAATTATATTTTTTCAGTTTATGTACAAAATAAATGTAGTAATAAAAATTGGGTTTCTCAAAATTCATCCCAAACGGAGAAGAAAGGGAAAAATCTAGTACTGGCAAATCAAGTTTTTCACGTGAAAGAGCATATAATTAAAAACAGTAACAGTAGAATGGAATCAGAAGAGTTTAGAGTCAATGATGGCTTACGACAAGGAGGTGTACTAGGCCCCATCCTGTTCAATATTGTACTAGATGATGTAATGAAAGAAACTAGAGAAGAAACATCGAGAATATTTGTTGGACATAGAAACCTGGAATGATACAGATAGCGGAGTGCGCATTTGCAGATGACCTCGTCATACTTGGAAGAAACGAGGACGCACTTAAGAGAAACCTCCAGATATGGAGAGATAAACTCGAAAAACGTAACCTGAGAATTAATGAAAGTAAAACCAAGGTCATGGTATGTGGGAAAACAGACCAACATACAAACATTAAAATCAATAACTATACTTTAGAACAAGTCGAAACCTTTAAATACCTGGGAGTGCAACTATAGAGTAGGGGTACACAAGAAGCACAGATAAACAATCGAATAGCAAACGCTTCCCGGATATACCACGCAATTAAGAGCACATTCCTATCGAAAAAAGAAGTATCCCAAAAAGCAAAGATAGCTATCTACAACACAGTTTTTGTACCTATCTTAACATTTGGATGTGAAAGCTGGACGCTCACCACCAGACTAAAAAATAAACTGCAAAGTATTTCAATGAAGTATCTAAGAAGAGTACTAGGGGTGACCGGAATGGATAGGATACGGAACGATGAAATAAGAGAACGCCTTAAAGTCCAATCAATAGAGAAGAAAATCGAAGAAGCCCAACTGAGATGGTACGGCCACATGGTAAGGATGGATAAAAAAAGCCAAGTGAAACAAGTGTGGGAAGCAAGAAGAACCTTGAAAAGACCGAGGGGCAGACCCATGAAGACCTGGGACGATGAAATTGCCGCCATCCTAGACAGCAGAGGAGTCACCAAGGAGCAAGCGAAGAAATTGGCAAGCAACAAGAAGAATTGGAGGAAGTTTGTATATGAAACCTAAAAAGAGACTTTACACCCAACACCTTTGGGTAGAAGGGTTATTGATTATATATATAATAGTAAAAGGTATGATATAAAAGCTAAAGTCATCAGGCACTCTGCAGTTAGCTTGAAGCCTTATAAAATATCATTTAAGGTAAATTATTTAAATATTTCCTATTTCAATTGGATAAAAATGAGATTATGTGATATTTACTTTTTCATATTAATAGCACGAATCCATCTTTTTCTTTTCTCTAATTTATATGCAATCTTTGGGAACCTATAAAAACTACACTTCCTATTTTTGCTATTATTAGCACAATTAAATACGCAACATATATTTGCACACATTTTTGATAAAATTTATGTGTAAAAAGGTAGGTCCAATTGTGTCATATTTCGCCGCTACGCACGCTGGCATCGTTTCAAGGTACCCCTACCATGGTCACGCACGGAGCGAATTGAACATCAGAAATTATAATTTGATGCAAACTTGAATGTTGCTGATAGAGGGCGCCACGTATGTTACATATGTGGCATACATTTGCAGTTAACTTTTTTGTTCTTTAAGTTACTGGTGTTTGTGATAAAAAAAAATTAAAGATAAATTATTTAAGCAAAAAAAGGTACACTTGTTAATAACTTCAAAACTCAACAGATTTCGAGATAATCGCATTTTACAAGACTATTCGTACAAGAATATTAATATTTTAATGGATAAATAAAAAAGTGCCCTAAAAAGTGTATACATAAATAAACCTTCATTGCTTCTTTAGAAGTACCCGTTATTTATCGTATTATTGGAAAACACGGATGCTTAAAAACAACCCCTCTAAAATATTTCGTGAAGTTTCCAGGAGCTTTTAAGCTGAATAATAGCAACAAAAATACCGTCTTTATCGGTTCGTTTCTGCAACTCCGTGTAACAAAAACAACTTGTTCTCGAACTTATCGTGAAATACTTTAAAAGTCGTGAAAACTTTAGAAATCCAAAAGTGTGACCGATAAACAAGGGCAGAACTCTCGGAATAAGCACCGTTTACGGCTTCTGTTAGACATTACGGCGTTTGCCACAGATGAAATTTATTTTATTTAAGTTAATTTGATAATGCTAGGACTCTTCTATATGAAAGTCATTCTGCATGGTGATTACGCTACTACCAAGACGTAGAAATAAATTAAATTACGTTATTTTTGGATGGTCCTTATATTAAAAAAAAAATAATAATAATAAATTGAATTATACTGATTTTTACCATATTCTAGGTAAATCCAAATGGACAGCTTAAGTGATAAGAATTTCTGGGAAGCAAATAGATCACAAAATAAAATTGATGGTGTCCATCTTTTCAATTTTGTTTTATTATCGTGTTAAATCCTGTTAGTTAACTTAACATAAACACATAAGCAGGATCCTATAGGAATCTTTAACGATCCAAAAAACCTATAAAGTTTTAATTTACGTATTTAAAATTCCGCCTGTAGTTTTGTTGGGTGTAGAACTGTTGCCGGTCCCAAGCCCGGGTAAAGGAGGAGGAGGTCTACAGCCAGGTTAGTACCCTACTGATAGCCTTTAAAACCATACAACCCATAGAAAACGAGAAATATAGTTCACATCGGTACTTGGAACATAAAGTTTCCAAACACAAGAGAGCAGGAAATTACAAACGAGCTTCTAGAAAAAAATATAGACGTATGTGCACTAGAAAAGACGAAGAAAAAGGAAATGGTGAAATTATGCTAGAGGACTGTCTGATGATTTACAGTGGTGGTGCAAAAGAAACCAGAGCCAAAGAAGAAGTGGCCCTGGTAGTACACAAATTTTTGACACCCATTACAAGAATGTAAATATACCTTTAAAAGAATAGTAAGTGTAAAAATTAAAGTGGATGTCAAACCTCTGAATGTGATACCAATCTATGCACCAGAGAACAACAGAGATACCACTACAAGGGAAAACGTCTACGAACACCTTCAGACTAAAATAAACGAGACCCCAAATGATGATTATAATCATTATGGATGATTTTATTGCCGGTGTTGGCGATAATATAGTTCCAGGAATAAAACAGCGATATAACAAAAATATCTGAAATGGAAACGGAGACCTTCTGACGGACCTCTGCCGCATAAACGAGATACGTATTAATAATACATTTTTCTCTTACAAAGAACAATACAAATGCAGTTTTGAAAACAGGAGAGGACAATATCTACGATAGACTATATTTTGTCGAATAGAGAGTTACAGCCTTTTCAAATCTTGGATGTAATAGCACTAACATCAGCAGAAATACGAAGCAATCATAAATTGGTATTGTGCAAAATCCGAATACAAACACATATATGTGATAACAATACACCAGAATACACCACAAAGATAAAAGTCGAAAGCTTACAGGATGACTCCACAAGATACCCATTCCAAAACCGTTAACAAAGAAAGAGGATACAGAATGGAAAACAAAGAAATCAAAATACTTTGTTACGCAAACGACGCAATATTGATAGCCCAAGATGAAGATAGTCTGCAAAGACTGGTCCACAGATTTAACATAAGAGCAGAATAATTTAATATGACAATTTCATCTCAGAAAACTAAAAAAATAGTAGTCAGCAAAGAACCAACCAGATGTAAAATAGAAATTAATGGCATCAGTATTGAACAAGTCATGAAAATACCTGGGAATTACACTGTCTAGCTATGGAGACCTGGACAAAGAAGCGAGATATCAAGTACAAAAAGCAAATAGACTGGCAGGATGCCTTAATAACACTATATGGGAAAAAACACACATTAACATAAGATGAAGTCAAGAATTTATAAAGCCAGTGTAAGACCAATAATGACATATGTCTCAAAAACAAGACCCGACACAGCTACAATGCCAAGGCTACTGGAAACGGCAGAGAGGGGAGTACTGAGAGGAATTACAGGAAATACGCTGAGAGATCGAAAGAGAAGTGAAGACATTAGAAGAACATGTAACGTACATTGTATAAATGACTGAACACAAAATAGAAAAACAGAATGGAATAACCACATAAGCAGAATGAAGGAGATCTGTGTCGTCAAAATAGCAAGAGATAAGTCAACAATGGACAGAAGAATTATCGGACAACCGCGCAAAAGATGGAGTTAAAACCTTCCATAGAGGTATTATTCCGTCAATGAACAAGCAGAATTGCTTATAAAGAGGAAGAAAAAAAAAGTATTCCAAATTCCATCGTGTATAAGGTTTTAATCTACGTATTACCAATCTTCGAAAAAAAAAACACTTTTATCTCCAATAGCAGAGTGGATCGTTTGTATTATCCGATAAGGTCCATCAGGTAAGCAACTATAATTTTTCTATACTTTTTTCTACCACTTTTTTGTTAACCTTTGTATCGATACCCAGGTACCTGGGTATCCTTGGTAATTGTTGTATCTGAATCATTGACGATAGTATAAATATTTTTATTCGAGCTTCTAGTTATTCCTAAAATTATTTAGAACCAAGAGATTTATAATAAAAACCAAAGAAAAAAATGTATACAATATATTAAAATTACCTGTCAAAGTTTTTACACCATTTTACACGTCCACACCCGTGGCACCCGGGTAACACTAATGTTTAGTAAATTATGAAGCTCTGTCTAGTTTTTTTTATAATAAAAGTGATATGAAAACGTAAAGTTACATTTTAAACACATTGTCCACACTTACTTATATTTACTGAGTGTTCGTTACATAGTGGACGATTACAAACATTACATGATTTTCGTGTCTTTCTTAGCCGTTTTTTCGCTAAAGACATACAAATGTAGCAAGTTTCCAACAATTTTGAGGCGTCCAGTGGAATCTCGAAGTGGTAATGACTCTGCAGTATTACTTGAATCTGTAGGTAGTTTTCCTAACATACACTCAATTCCTGACCTCGATGAAAAATTTCGGTATACATTTGGTACTTTAGATCTAGCAGAAATTGCAGGCATCACTAGTTGTTTCCCTAAGTCTTGTAGAAAAATTCTACGCTTACTGGTTTCAGTAGAACTCTGTGGATTATTCTCTGTATAAATTATATAGGTTGCTAGGCAAGCTACGTCTAGGATATTGTAAAAGAAGGCTTCTGGCCAACGCAAAGTTCTGCGTTTAGTGGAATAATGAGAAACCATTTTGTCCATGTTGTCTACGCCTCCTTTAGTTGTATTATAGAACTGAATTATTTCAGGTTTATTTTTTGGGCCACTTACATTATCGTTGTCATGCATTGTTGACAGCAAGATAACGCTTTTTTTCTTTTTTGGTACATATGAACAAATAGTAACACGATCTGCACTGAATCCGGAATCCGTGTAATGACGATTCAGGCTCACGCTCTGGCAAAGGCAGCATTTCTTGTGGAATATATGGTTTGTTTCTTTTCAAAGTACCAACTAATGATAAATTCCAAGACAACAGGAGACGGGCTAGTGAAAGAGTTGTGAAAAAATTATCCATTGTTATGTTTCGTCCAGAATTTTTGTATCGGTAACACAAATCTTTTACTACGCGTTCACCTTGATTAGTTTCACGTCCAGTCGAATTTTTTCCAGTATAAATTTGTCCAGTAAGTGGATACGAATTATTGGCGTCACAAACCCACCAAACCTTGATGCCATACTTTGCAGGTTTTGCTGGCATATATTGCGTGAAACGTGTCCTACCTCTAAAAGGAAATAGCTGTTCATCCACAGTAAGAGAATCAGTATAATACATAGTTACGACGTAAATTATTATTGAGAAGATGTAATATATCTGTAATAGCTGCAGCTTTATCATTTTGCAAACGTTCTGCACGTGTTTTGTCATTGTCAAACCGTAAGAATCTGCTGATGCTCCAAAAGCGATTTATGCCCATACTTGCTCGGGACAAAGGATGAGAGTCTGTTTTCCATAAATCTTTCGAGTGCTCTGAATTTGAATGCCGTACTCCTGCTGTAATAAGAATACCTAAGTATGCATCAAATTCTTCTGTTGTGAGTGACTTCCAAAGATTTCGAGGTTTGTCGGGGTTTTCAACATTATACTTTTCACAAACGCTATTAGCTTTTCGATTGGTTTCGCGTATAATTATGTCACACATTATTATCTCTAATCTCTACTAAGTTTTAGTAGAACATACTGGGCTTGTTTTTTCACGCAAAAGGTTACGTTTCAGTGTTCGACTTGCAGTAAATGGTTTTCGTTGCCAAATCGTTTTATCTTTTGCAACCAGAACATTATTTTGGGAAGAACTTTCTTGAAAATCGTCAAAATCTTCATCACTACTATCGTCGCCGTCGGTATCGATTTCAATCTTATTATTGATATCAGT
Organism: Diabrotica undecimpunctata; assembly: GCF_040954645.1. Classification (NCBI taxonomy): domain Eukaryota; kingdom Metazoa; phylum Arthropoda; class Insecta; order Coleoptera; family Chrysomelidae; genus Diabrotica; species Diabrotica undecimpunctata. Next base: position 13,258,669 of record NC_092803.1, on the reverse strand, counting down.
AAAAACGTCCTCTACGTCAGAAGCTTCATCTCCATCCGGTTTGCTTTGCGAAACATAGTCCTCATCTGATTCCTGGTTTTCGATATTTTTGTCTACTTCCTCATCTATATCGTCTATAAATTGTTGCAAGTACTTCTGTTGCTTTTCATACGCCATTCTAAAATTGAATGATCTATGTATAAAACATTGTAAAAATAAACAGTAATAACTTACCTTCTAAATTCACTAGCACTCACTTCTCTTCTTGCCATTATTACAAGTAATTACAACATAAAACACGCATATAGTCACAAAAATATTAACAACTTGTAAGCACAGTTAAATAAACACTGATAGCAAACAAAGAAAAATCCCAACTGTCTGTTATTTTCGGAATGTACAAGCGAAGTTTACCGAAACAATGCCGGGTACCTGGGTAGCACGGGTATAGACTCCCGTATCAGGTACTTGGGTATTGACATAACGGTTAATAATTCACTGACAGTTCGGCTTTTTTTTTTCACAGAAGGACAAAACAGACATCTTTAAATATTTCACTGCTTTGTTTGTCTAGTTGATATTCCGTTTCAGTGGACATGGGAAATACGAGAATTAGGTAGGATATAATTTAATGAATAGCTATATTATGCTTTTAAACCATTTCAAACCCTTTTTGCACAACGATGGATCACCTTTTTTGGTGATTAAAAAGTTAAGTAATACTATAACTACTTTATTGTATAGTATATACTATATATACTTTTATAATTTGTTTACTTTGCTATTTTAAAAATAATAATAGGTACTAAAGGTACTAAACTTTATTTATAATTTTGAATGTTTTTTTAATGCATGTCATATGTTAATTATTTAAAAAAAAATTATTTTATTTTTTACATTGTTAAAATATGTAAAAGCTTTTTTTGGTTGCCCGCAAATAAAGAATTATTTAATCTTTTTTTTTAAATATAGGTCAGGAGTGTCTCTTTTAAAATAAACTTGTCAACTCACTTAGCGTTGTTTATTTAATCACTAGCTGGAAATATAATAGTAATAATATAATATAATAATCAATTATCATTTGTTTTCTTTGTTTTATTTATTCAATATTTTTGGTTTAGCTCTAGTAGTTATCAGTTTTTATTTTTTACTTTTTCTTCACTCCAATTTTATTTTAGCTTGTGTACTAATGGAAATGTCATAAAGAATCATCGCCAAACCCCTCCGATTCTGAGCAACGCTAGCTCGTCCATTTTGTGTGCCTCAAACACTGTACATCGTTTGATGTGTTACAATCCCATAGAGTTTTTACTTTTTACATATAATACAAAATTGTTTTCTATAATAGTCTGATAACAATCATTTAGGGCTACTCCAAAATTTATTTTAAATAAAATTGCGGGGATAGAGTAGCCTTTTCGAAGGTTTATTAACTGTAACCATTACTAGAATGATATTTACTACCATAACGTGCTGTTTTAATCAATTTTACTATATAAATATTTTGAAACATTTTAAAATTACCTATCGGTTCCAGATCTCAGCTGACTGGTGGACTCATTTCGATGTGAGGAGTTTACTTGGTTTAAGTTTAAGCCACATTCTAGCCAAAAATTTAGCAAACGCAGTACTAATAAATATAAAGCAGATCTGTGGCTTTAAGTTTGAAGTCGCGCCTAAATCGAGTCGGACGATGGTTGCGTAGGGTGAAGGTGTAAGATGCCAGAAAATCGAAACGCAAAAATTAAAAGTAATTCTATTATAAGAACCGAAATAGATACAAATTTGCTTGTTTTTCGTTAAAATATTTTGGATATAAGTTTATTAAATTTGATTTTCAGATTGATGAAACGAAACCAAATCACTGAAATATCCGAAGATGCATTTGCTAATGTGACGTCACTCAAAGTTCTGTAAGTATCTATATTTTACAATTACTGAACGTCTGAGAAGAAAATGTAATAATTATTATTATCAGATGCGGTTCTTACACCATTTAAAGGGAATATTTACTCATTTCAAATGGCCAGAATATCAAAAGACTTAAACTCTAAAAAGACTTTCTAATTTTGACTCTTAGGTGAGGTTGTATTGTGGAATATCTCTAACAAATTTCCTTACGTGCAAGTTGCAAAGAGTACGACTTTTTTCATTGTCTCATAAAGTTAAACAAAAAGAGAAATCAAACGATTTCTACCTGGCTAAACCGAATTCAAATTTTTACCACTGTGCTTTCTAAAACTTGCAAAGCAAACATCTTAATTAATTAAAATTAAATACCATCATTATGTCTTATAAAGTTGTTTACCAACATTTTATAATGTTTTATACAACATTCTTAGAAGTAAGGCTAATGCTTAACAGGATTAAACACAATGGGTTACCTGACCACTTTTTACACTAGTTAATTTTAGTTCGATTGGTTAAAATATGGCGATTCGTATTCCACTGGTTGATTTGTGAGAACAGTACACTCCCAATATGGTCTATAGATCTTATTCAGAAGTACATAATTAGGAAAAATATGAATTGTTCGCAAATATGAGGCCATATTCAAAAGGTAAATAAAAAGAGACTCACAATCGATTTTATTATAATCTAGATAACCGATTACGCCAATACTAAGCCTATCTTTCCCTTATATAGCGTCTTCTGCTCAAGATTGGAGATCATCATAAGATTGTTTTTTGGTGCATGTATTGTTTGCAGCTTGGTATTTGGAACCACGTCCTTAAGTTTCTCTAAGGATTTTTTCTTTCTGTCCAACTGTCTTCTACATTCAATATTGCCTTCCACGACAAACTGTAACAGACTCTACTTAACATTACGAAATACATGTCCCAAATATGTCTTACTTTTAACAGGTGTTAATAATTCCACCTCTTTACCCATTTGTCCCAATACCTCTGTATTGGTCACTGTCTGTGCAAGATATTTTTAGTATGCATCGATACAGCCACATTTCTCAAGCCTTTAACTTTTCTACAGTTGCTACTTTTAATGTTCACTTTTTTGCTCGGTAAAGTGACGTATAGAGTAAGAAATATTTGGTGGGGCGGCATCAGATGCTAACGTTTGATTGCGGTTGCTTAATAGCTTTCTCTCATTTTGATAAATCTAGATTTCGATATTTCAGTTAGGATCCTAATCTATACATTAGGGTCCCATTTATCAATACCGTGTATTCCCGATATTTGAATCGGTGTACTCTTTCAATATCTTTGGTTTCAATATGTAGGTGGATATTTTGGATATACTTTTTACTAATTACCATAAATTTAATTTATTTTAGTTGATCTTACGTCCAAATTGGGATCATCCTATTAAGGATCATCTGTAAATATCGATGTTATCAGAGAGTATAACTGTATCATCTGCGTATCAAAGATTACTTATTTGTACGCAAATAATCTTGATCCCTTTATTGTACTCTTTAAGTCCTGTGTTAATACTTATGTAAGCTTTAAAGCCTGTTTTTTCTTCAATATTAGCCTCCTAAATTGTTTAAATTATCTTTTTTTTGGTCTGTCAATACTTCTTGGTGACTTTTCTCGTACTACTCATGCTATCCTATCCTCTGCCATTCTACTGATGTGTTCGTTCTACTCCTGTTTCCGTTTTGTCACCCATCCATTCATGTCTTCTATATTGCATGCTCTTCTTATGTTTTCGCTTCTCTTCCTATCCAACAGATTTTTCCCTGATATTCATCGAAGTATTTTTATCTCCGTTGTTTCTAGTAGTCGTCTCGTTTTATAGATATAGATAGTAGAAGAAGATATTGTATAACAAGTTAAATAGTTAAAAGTCTTAAATAGTTATTTGTTCGTTGACCTGATCCTAACTCTTAATGAAGAAACCCAACATTTCGAACAATATCTTGTCTGATATTCCTGACTTACTTCATTGGGATACCCCCTATAAAAGAGCTGGCTCATTCGTGATACTAATTTTTTTCTTATAATACACTTATAATGATAATTGACGTCTTTTCTACAGTTAATATTGTCATTTCTATTGCACTGCCAGGATGACATTTCCTGATGACTGCCTGTACATTTGTGGGCAGTGGTCTTTGTAACGGATTGAAAGTTGCACACTTCACAGATTAAAGACAGAAGAAGTAGTTAATGAATTGTTAAAGGTGTACAAGGCAATATAAGAAACTATAGAGAGGGAATATTGCTGAAAAAAAAACAGTGCAATTTTACACTACAAACTAAAAGATCGAGGAAACATATAAAGACTGATTAAAAGGTGAATGGGCAGTTAAACTTTAAAAACGGAACAACCTCTGATTTAAACCCGGAAAGTGCAAAGAGATAACAAAAAAAAAGAAAGATTCGCACGGACAGTGTATTTTATGAAAAAAATCCTGTTTTATTTATTGTTAGATTTAGACCAAAAAAGGAAATGTTAATGTAGTGTTTGTTTTATATGTCGTTTCGATATTGTACTTGTTCCCTCCCTGAAGTTTTTCCAGAAAATGTTTTAATATGGTATAATTATATTTCTGAAATTGATTTTTATATGAAAATAACCTGTGAAATTAGACAAAAAAATTTAAACCTAAATATAGAAACTACTACTAGAGTATCAATCACAAATTATTGTATTATTTATTTTAATGTTTTGTATATTTTAATATTATAGCTATGAGAACAAAAACTAATCCAATCCTGCTTTTATATAAACCGTATCAGTCCTCTTTACCTACTTTAGGGGAATTAACAAATGATTTTAATTATTTTAAGTACTTTCCACAGCTAATGACCCAGAGCCAAAACTTCTTTTTGTTTCAGGGAACTGGACGATAACTTTCTGACACATATACCCTCTGCAATCGCAAAGCTGTCCGACCTGCAGGAGTTGTAAGTGCAAAGCGAACTTCTTTTATCTTCTTTTCTAGTTTTACTGAAATAAAAATATCGGGGCATCAGAAGCGGACACGCGGAAAGTATTTGAAGGGGGTAGAACGAATAAATAAAAATATAAAATTTGTTTATAGAATATAAATGAGATAACTGTATTTTTTGGTGCAACAAAAATTTGTATATATTTTCTTATTACAATAGTCACATAATATGGTTGAAATGACACTTAAAATTGAAAACTCTTTTTTTTTAATGTTGTATCAATTATTAACTGCAAACAAAATAAAAATAGGTACCGTAGAAAGGGGTGACTTTGTTAATTTTTTTTATATTTTCTTACGTAACTTTTGAATGGGTGATCCCAAAAATGTGGAAAAATGTCCATTAGGTAGCACCTTATGTTTATGTAATTTATACTGTTAGTATATATATCTTTAAATTGAGGATTTTCTCAAAAAAAATAAGTAATGGTATATCAAAATCACCCATTGATGTGGGGTCACTTTGATACCCTATTTTAAAATAGCTTGGACGATGCATAAAAGCTGTAATGGTGTCAATGTCAACCCATTTTTAAATCGATTAAGCCAATTTTTGAATATTTCAATTTTAATTTTTGGGGTGACTTTGACAGCTGCTATAGGCACAATAATTAGTATATAATAAATAATTTTACAGGTAGCTAATACTTTATTCAGGTAAAAAACATTTTAGCAAATTAGTAAAACAGTATAAAATAGTAAAAAAAGCCAAAAGAATGTATTTTGAACGGAAACAAAATCAAAGTTATTTTTCTTTAACATCAACTCTGCCAGGAAATGTACATGTAGTTGCTGTTTCATTTGTTTCAACCGATGGGGTCTTCAGAATTGCCAAAATATCATCGAAAGGAGCGTTAAAAACGTCGGTCTCCACAACTTTAAAATGTTTATGGGTCTCATCCAGTGATTTAAGTCCAATGAGTTCGTATTCGTCAAAAGGTAATTTCTCTTGTATCCTTCCGGCATATACGTAATTTTTACATTTTTGTTTACCTGACATAATTTTTACAAGCACGTAAGTTCCAACATTCAATTCAGCAGGGTTGGGTTTTGTATTCATCTCATCTTCATATGATTGGTCCTCCACAGAATCTTCATTTTCAATTTCATTTTCGCTTTCACTATTATAGCTGTTTAACTCGCTATCGGAGGAGCTGTCATCTGCCGTTATATGTCGACTTACACTTTTACCAGGTTGGATATGAAGTTTCTTTTTACTTTGCCGTTTAGTAACTTCTATCTCGGACTTCTTTTTCATCAGATAGTCTGTGAGGCTGTCGTTAATCAGAGGTTCTACATAATCAACATTATGGTTGATTGGTGTAATCTTACTCAAGACTTTATTTGGATCGAAAGGGACCATGCCACAAGCCTCGAACCCATTCTTCAAAACTCTCTTAATTGCACTTTTTTCACTATCTCCACATTTGTACTCAGTTTTTGCAATTGTCTGATCCATTAATTCCAAGCATTTTTTTAATAACGACGGAAATTGATCTTTAGGTACACCAGTAATTTTTGGATGTCGCAATTTAAATTCTGTCAAAACTTTTCGCCAAGAGACTTTCATGGGTTTAAAAAAAGACACATCCAAAGGCTGGCATATGTGTGTTGAATTACTGGGAAGGCACGCAAATTCAATATTGTGCAATTCACACAATTCTAAAACATGATCTGAAAAGTGAGACGCCAAGTTGTCGCCGATCATAACTTTTTTACCTTCCCGCCGTCTTGCGTGGTGTAATAATATGGTCTCAAACCAGTCTGTAAAACAAGTTACCTCCATCCACCCATTTTTTGTTCGGTTATATCTAGCTCCTCTTGCGCAACATCCACTACTACAACAAGGAGAGCCCTGTGGACCTCCTAATGTCCATGCATCCCACATATGTTCGCTGCGATATATTATATAAGGAGGGAGTAGTGTACCATCAGCAGCACCGCACATCATTATTGATGTGGCGGCTTTACTATGATTAGTAATTTGTTCTGGATATTTGGTGCCTCTTCTATAAAGCAATCTTCTTTTCCCCGGATCATCACTAACGTTGGTTTCATCGTAATTGAAAACGTGTGATGGAGGGCAATTTGAGAGAGTTGTTCTTAAATTATTGAAATATGATTCTATCGTTTCTTTTGTGACACCTGCCCGAGCTCTAGTAATGTTAGACGCAAGTCGTTCAGAGATTTGCTGACTATGTCTCTCTAAAAAAAGTTTTACCCAGTCGGTACCAGGACTTACCCCGTTTTTAAATTTAGAGATAATTCTTCCAGTTCTTTCTAAATAACTCTTAGTGAAAAGTTGTACATCTAGCGTCGATGATGGAAATCCTCAATCTGCACATTTGACAATGCAGGACACGATTGATTTTTCCTCCAGCTCCGTCAACGCAGTTTGGCCCCCTGGCTTCTTCACATGCTTCCCTTTGTATTTATTATATAAAGTACCATACGGAATTTTAAATCTTTCTGAAGCGGCTTTAACAGACAAGTTTCCGTTTACTATTTGAAGCAGAGCATGTTCAAGAGTTTCGTCAGAGAAGTTCTTGTAGCTTCTTGATCCCAACTTTCGTTTATAAACTCGCGGCATTTTTTCTTTTCATGCAGATAATGACGAAATCCTGAAAATAATTAACGGTTTGAAGTTTCATTAAGCAAACTATAAAAAGAAATAAAGTATCAAAGTCACCCCGAAAAATGTATCAAAGTGACCCCGGATAGGAAATCATTCAATTTCATGGAGTAGTTACGGAAATAAGTTAGGTTAAATATTTTAAAATAGTGACAACTAGACCTACATTAAGGCAACATACACAAAATTACCTGCAATTCTATTGTAAGAGCTGTATGCTTAAATTTAGTAACACAATATAAAATCTTCAAATTCAAACAAAAACTTCAATGGTGAATTTACAACCGTATACTTTTGATATTGGCCACAAACACCTTCTGCTATAGTGAATCAACATGTGCACTGAAATCAAGTTCAGACAACCACCATAACGGACGAAACATTTGGGTTGTATACTCTCTTGAAACAAAATATTCATGTTTTATCAAAGTCACCTTATAGAATCAAAGTCACCCCATTCTACGGTATAAATAAAAGAAACTATGGGCAGTAATCAATTTTCCAAACTAGACAGAATATTAAAATTAGTACTACTTATAGATTTTAAAGGGTAGCGGTTATGTTATTGGAAAATATTAATATACAGATTCAGAAATAATTAAAGGTAGGTATTCACTTTAAACGGTAGGAAGTCTCCGAAATGGACAGCCTGTCTGACGTTACAATGGGCGGGGGTTTTAGAAACCTTTCCAAACATTTCTAATTTGTGTGTATTTGTCCCATCTTCTTCTTCAGGTTCCTTCTCCTATCGTAGGTTGGAAATCATCATTGCTATTTTAATTGTATTGGCCGTGCTTCTGAATAATTCTAATGAGCTGCAACCGAACCACTCTCTCAAATTTCTTAGCCAGGATATTTTGCGTCGTCCTGGGTTTCTCTTCCCTTGCATCTTCCCTTGCATAATTAACCTAAGTAATATGTACGTCTCGCATCTCATTATATGATCCAGATATTGAATCTTTCTAATTTTAACAGTTTTTATGACTACACATTCTTTCTTCATTCTTTGTAACACTTTTAAATTTGTCCCATAAGAAGTCAGAAATATTTGATTTTTAATTGTTTGAAAAATAAATAAGGGCTTTTGGTTATGAACAATCATTATGTGCGATTGGTATGATTTGTTGGTCGTGAATTTGTGAGGTAAGCATATCAAAGTATTAAGATATTTACTATTAATGTTCACATTTTCAGGTTATGTTATTATATGATTAAAACTTTATCAGCGTTATTTTAAAATAAATCAATAAATCTTTAAATTTATTCACGAAGTTAAAAAATATTTGAATTAATGTTTTATTCTTTTTTCGTTGCCAGTAATGTTATCCTATTAAATATTAAAGATATTCGTTTTCTCGTAGTTTAAGTTGTACTATAATATTCTGTGGAAACCTTTCTATCAAATTGGCGTAATAAGTGTTGAAAAAAAAACATACAGAGTTTAAAACACTTTACCATTGTATTTTGGTATATAAAAACATATAGTTAAAACTTTTACAAGTGTCGTCAAAATTTATATAACGTTTTCGATCTAATCAGATCATCTTCAGTGCATTATGTACTTGAAGCTAACAATGAATTTGTGGCTATGACATCCATATATGGGTTTACATCTTTCCAAAATTAAATTACATGTTGACTCTAGATCGATGACAATGGATAAAATTTAATACTTGAGGAGCTACATGTCTCTCTGCTCGGTTTTTAACACTTGGTTCTTGTCAGTTAAGACGACACAGACCAACTGGCTGAGGTGACAGGAAAATAATTTAAGAAGACTGCTAAACATGACAAAGTATTGGTGTGTTCCGCGACTAATGTAATTTTTAAACAGTTATAAAATTTTATTTTGTTGTAATAATACCTAATATCTTATTAATGAACCTTTAGTTAAAATTGAATCTGTTTAAATGATAAAAAATTTTTCGCTTAAATCTGCAAATCTCTTTTATTGAAAAAAAAACAAGTGAGTTATTAAAGTGGTATGAAAATTGATTGATGTGGAAAATGAAAGAAATTAATGTGGTACTATCCACATAATAGTGTAAGAATGATATAAAAATAAGTATATAAATAAAAAGATTAAGTTGGAATCCAATGAAATTGAAGTTAAAAAATTTTTTATTTTTAAATTTGGGTAATGGTGGTTGCCTAACAACAGTAAGAGACCTGGTGTGTAATCTCTAAGAGTTTGAAAATTGTTTTAATTAGTAAAATGAATAAGCTATTAAAATTTTATTAGATAATATGATAACAGAATATGATATTCTAACTATTATTATATTGTAGTTTTGATAGTGTTAATATAATATTACCATATTGTGAAGTATATTAAAATGAATATAAATGGAGTTGAGAAAGAATGAATGAGAGTAATAATATAGGAAAGAGGAAATGTAAAATGTTGGTTGAGTAATGTAGAGCAGCAAGAACAAATTGGATACTATGTTGTTGTGAACTGCATGGACAAAGTTAGATAATTAAGTATGTAAATGGAAAATCAGACAAAATGATGTGTATGAATATGTATTAGAGAAAGAATGAAATAATAGAGACTATATATTGAGTTAACTGTGAGGGGATTAGATTGACTTGTGTAATATAGGTGGTAATAGGGTCCACAGACTGAAAGTGTCGAATGGATGTGTGAAGATGTCTGTGAATTTTATAAATGAATTTTAGTGATGAAATTTATGTTTAAAGATTAAAAATGAAGAATTATGGTGAAGAAAGGTACAAAGACAAGTAAGGTGACCCCAAGAAGTAGGAGACGTGAGGAAAGAATATGTGAAGGAGTAAGTCATACAAGAACTGGCAGGAGGACGAGAAATAAGAAACTGCCATTAGATAAAATGGTGGAAGAAGAAGGGGTATGATGAATAGAAAGAAAGAAAATGGGGAGGTGGACAAATTGAGATATGATATTATGTGTTATTGGGTGATTAGTAAGGAAGTTAAAATGTTAGATGTTAGTGGGCTGGTTGGGAAAAAGGAAACAGAAGCAAAATGAAAAAGATGAAATTTAATGCAATTAATGGAATGTTGATGAAAATTAAGGAAATAGTTGTCGGTGTATGGGAGTAAAAGGTCGGTTTAGAGTAGTTTGGCGGTTAACACAGTTGGGGCTAGTCCTCATGTCTGTGGAGATCTCAAGGTCCTCATACAAGTCCAACCGTAAAGTATTTCAATCTTGGATGTTATGAATTATTTGTTGAAAAAAAGTTGTAATAGTTTTTGAGTTTATTTTTTAGATCTGGGCATATAATGATTACTAAACATGTGTTGAAGATATCCAGTATTACTGAATTGTTCAGTAATGATAACAAAACAAGTATTACCTATTTAATCTATGAGAAAATGAATATATTTAGTCTTTTAACGGATAAAATCACTACCACTTAAAAAATATTAAAACAATAATTTAAATATTTTTTAACTTCGTAAATAAATTTAATGATTTATTGATTATTTTAAAATAAACCCGTAACAACTAACAAACAACAACAAAATACAGTAAAAAAATCTTGAGTAATCTTGAAATTTCAGTAATCTTGAAATACAGTAAAAAATAATTAAAGTTTTAATCAAACAAGAACATTACCTTAAAATATGAACATTAATACCAATCGCACAGAATGAATGTTCATAACCAAAAGTCCTTATTTATTCTTTAAACAATTTAAAAAACCAAAATTTCCAACTTATTATGGGACAAATACGCACAAATTAGAAATATTGTGACGTCAGAGCTTAGGTAGTCCATACCTTAACGAAAATTGAATAGTGAAAGTAATTCAAGAAGGGATGTTCAACCTTGTTGCCAAATTTATTGTTTTTATTTGACCTGTCGTATTTTTAGCATCTAAAAATTTTTTTAAGGCAATCAAATTTGGGCGAATTGATTTAAATGGCAGCTTACCATTTTTATTGGCAATAAGCAAGAATTTTCCTTTAAAATAATTTTATTTTAATGTTTTGATTTCCACTTTCAAAATACAAAACATTAATAAATAAAATATATGCGACTTCATACAACTTTCATTGCAAACACCAATTGTTTTGTAAGTTTTCTTTTTTACTGAATTTAATTTAGTAGCTTTAAAATTTTAGCAATAATGTATTCGATATTTTGTTAATACTGTTTCTTAAAAGAACTTTCTTAATACTAAATTAAATAGTTATTTATGTACCAAAGGCATTAAGTAGATGTTTATGCTTGAGGGTCCTTCTGGCCCGAGTGTTCGTATGTCGCTGGGGTAGGTATACACATTGATTATTGCCCACTAAATAAGGCAAAAAGCTCAGGTTCGTTCGGAAAAATATTCCCATGAGTTTTTTTACATATTCGCTTTCATTAGATACCCCAAAATAAGGTTCAAACGGTCGCCCAGGTGAGAAGTTGTTCAAATTTCTTTAAACAATATTTTTAAATAAATTGTAACAATGAATTTTTTCGACCCTTACATCTTTTTTTTATTTTTTGGGTACTTTTGAATAAAATAAGTTTCTTTTAATTTTTCTGTAAACTTGATGATTTTCGAGTTTAAAACAATTTAAAACTGAAAAAAACGCAAAATTGCGATTTTCAAGGCTCAAAAACACAACTAAAAAAAAATATTTTTGAATTTACCAGGGACGTAAATTCAAGTTTAAACCTTGTTATATCATTTTCCTATAACTATTTTTAGGTCATTTAATTTTAAAACTTTGTTTTTTATTTGGTAATGAAGCGCTTTTGACAGGACGTCATACTCTTATGCCGTCGTGTATAAGAGAGAGAAACAAGATCTATGGCACAAATTTTTGATGGTTTGATGTAGCTATAATAATTTGATTCCATATTTCACAACTTTAACAATAAATGTTATCTTTAACTGTCTTTATGCCTGTGCGGAACCTAACGTGCACTTTATGCATTGGTAACTAAGCAATAAAACATAATAACGAACTAGTGTATCATAAAATATAGTTTATGACTTAATAATGCTTATTAGCATTGTCTTTAGATTCATCCAAAGTTTTATCTGTAAAAATTTGTCTAAATAATCCTGTTAATTTTTCACGAAACTTAAATAGTAACATATTCATAGTTACAACTTAATACTTCCTAACGAACGTTTATGGAGCTTCGCTCAGTGATTTATCACAGAACTTTTCAATTATTCATTTCCAACGAAGCATTAGTGAACCGAGTTAGTCTTTTACCAAAAATGTTTCATAGCTGAATAAACCTTTTATCTTTACGCTTTTAATACTAATTAACTGGTTTTATAGAAAAATATATACTTTTGAAGAAGTCTTGTATTTCTGTTATATATATATATATATATATATATATATATATATATATATATATATATATATGTATATATATATATATATATATATATGTATATATATATATATATATACCCAAGAGAAGATATATTAATCCTTAAGGGATATTTCAATGCCCAAATAGACAAAGAAAATTGCTTCAGAGAGATTGCAGGTATAAACTCATTATATGACACTACAAACAATAATGGAGACAGACTATGTAATTTAGCAGCGCCATTATCAACCTGGACATAAAAATCAAATACACCATGTACTGATTGAAAAGACACCTAAACAATCCATAAATGACGTTAGATCTCACAGAGGGGTTAACATCGAGTCGGACCATATGCCAGTGATTACAAAATGTAAAATAAAAACAACGAAGAATAAAAGAGGAAAGGCACAGAGAAAATGGGACGTAGATAAATTGAAAGCAAAAAAAATTAAGAAAAAGACTTGTACAGGAAGTAAATACAGATATGTAGTTCAAAGAACAACAAATGGAGGAAAAGTGGAAAAAAATTAAACAAGAAATAAACAATGCAGCAGAGAAAGTGGATGGTAAAATGCAAAATAAAAGAAGAAATAATTGGTTTGACGATGAGTGCAAATTAACAGTGGAAGAAAAAAATAAAACAAGATTGAAATGGTTAAGCACAAGTAAAGAAGAAAAACGAGAAAAATACAAAGCTCAAAAGCAAAAGGTAAAGAAATTATTTAAATCGAAAAAAAAAATCAAAAACTAGAAAAAATTATGAACGAGATAAAAACAGAAAATAAAAGACACAACTCAAAACCATTGTACCAATACTTAAAACTCGGTAACCGAAAACGGACAGCTAATATAGCTATAGAAACAGAAAAATGGCAGAAGTATTTCGAAGAAATATATCAAGACACGGATAGAGAAAAAGAAAGAGAAACAAACGAACACAGAACAAGATGAAGAAGAAGAAGAATTGACCTATACCGAAGTGAAAGAGAAAACAAAGCATAGGGTTTACCAGTACGGTTTTAGAAAAGGAAGATCCATGATAGACACTATACATACGCTAAAACAAGTGATTGAGAAAACATACGTGTACGACGGAAAAACACGTATACTTTTCCTAGACTTTCCTAGACTAAACAGAAGTAAAATGATCCAAGACTTACAAGAGAGTAATATCATCATTATCATTTGGCTCTACAACTCTATGTGAGTCTAGGTCGCGTTTACTATTTTCCTCCATTGTTGTCGGTCCTGAGCAGCTATTTCCCATTGCTGTATTCCCATTTTGCGTAGATCACTGGCTACTGCGTCCAATTATCTCTTTCTTGGGTGACCAACTGACTTTCTGGCATCGGGCCTTTCCCAGAATGTGGCGTTCAGAGTCTTTCGTGACTCAATCTTAGTACGTGGCCCGCCAATTTTATTCGGTTTTCTTTAATGTAGCGTACTGTTTTTATCTCCATATACTGTCTGGAGTTCATTATTGTGTCTTCTTGTCCATTCTTCTGTTTTCTCTTCTCTGCAAGGCCCATAGATAGTCCGCAGTATTTTTCTTTCCAGTACCAGTCATTTTGTCGTTTCCCGCTGGTTCAGAGTCCATGTCTCGGTTCCATACGTTATTATGGTACGAATTATTGTCTTGTACACTCTTATTTTTGCTGGTATTGAGAATATTTTTGATTTAAGTACGGTCATTAATGAGTAATATGCCCTGTTTTCTGCAATGATCCTGGCTGCCACGTCCTTTTCATATTTATTTTTAGATGTTATGATCGCTCCCAGGTACTTGAATTCTTAGACGACTTCAAAGTTGTATTCATTGATTGTTACGTTTTGTCTAACCCTTGGTTTTGAGTTCTTCGTAACCATCATGTACTTGGTCTTGTCCTCGTTGACCTTCAGACCAACTTCCTTGGCTCCCCTTTCGAACAGGGTGAAAACTTCTTTTACATCTCTGATGGATTGTGTAATTGTGTCCACGTCATCTGCAAACGCCAATAGTATTTTTGATTCCTGGGTGGCAAATTCGTTTGTCAATTGTGGTTGAGCTTTCCTTACCGCATGTTCCAGTGCAAAATTAAATAGCAGGGGGATCTCCTTCTCTAAGCCCGGTGTCAATGAGGAATTCCTCAGACTTGGTGCTGCCAATTCTGATCCGTGCGGAAGCGTTCTATGTGCTCTCCTGTGCTATATCAGCTTTCCAGGTACTCACATTTCTACCATGGTCTCCCACAATCCTTCTCTGCTAACAGAATCGTAAGCATGTTTAAAGTCCACGAAGATTTGGTGTACATCGCTGTTGAATTCCCAGTTTTTTTCCAACACCTGGCGTAGGACGAATATCTGGTCTATGGTCGACCTTCCCGGTCTGAATCCACTTTGGTAGTCGCCTATTATTTTCTCTGCGTATGGAGTTAGCCTTTTAGACAGTATTATGGATATAATTTTGTACGTTGTATTGATTAACGATATTCCTCTATAGTTCCGACATATTTTTTTGTCTCCCTTCTTGTGGATAGGTTCTCTATGGCTTTCATGCCTGTGTTTCGGTATTTCTTTTCTTTCCCAGACTTTTCTTATAAGATGATATATTTCAAGGTGCAGCTTTTTTCCTCCTTTTCTTGGTAGTTCCACCTGTATGCCGTCTGGGCCTGGAGCTTTATGGTTTTTTAGGGACGAAATTGCGGACTTTACTTCAGCTAGTGTGGGCGCTGGTATTTCAGGTTCGGCTAACTAGTACTGTCTTTGTTGCCCTGTCGTTGTGGGTTTTTCTGTATTTAGGAGTTGCTCAAAATACTTTCTCCATTGGCAGCTTATCTTCTCGCCGTCTCTCTGGACTGTATAGAGTATAATATACCAAATAAAATTATAAGAATGATAAAAATGACAATAGAGAAAGAACAGAAATAATAAAAATTAAAAATGAAGTAAGACAAGGAGATTGCTCTCAACAGTATTATCTATTCCATCACTAGACCAAATAATAAAAAAGCTGTCAAATGCGGAACCATAAAAAAGAATGCAGTACAAATATTTGGATATGCGGACGATATAACCATAGCAGCAACAGACAAAAGGGCATTAAAGAAAACCTTTCAAGAAATAAAAAATGTAAAAGTAAAAATGTAAAAAAATCAAAAAAGTAGGTTGAAACATTCAAATATTTGGGAGTACTAGTCAACAGAAGAAATGAAAGTGTAGATATAAAAAGAAGAATTCAATCGGGAAATACAGTTTTTTATAGAAATAAAAAAATGTTTAGAGATAAGAAGATAAGCAGAAACACAAAAATGAAAATCTACAAAATGACCATAAGACCATTAGTTGTATATGCTGCAGAAACATTTACATTAATACCAAGAGAAGAAGAACGATTGAAAGTTTTTGAGAGTAAGATTATCAGAAAAATTCTAGGACCAAAGAGGGAAAACGAAGAGGATGCAAGACAATGGATGAATCACAAAATACAAAAATGGATGGGTCAAGAGAACACAGTTAGAGCCATAAAAGCACAAAGAATTAGATGGTATGGACATATAATGAGGAGAGAGGAGAGCAATCCGTTAAGAGTTATAACCGAAGAAGACTTAGGAAGTATGGAAATTGGAAATATAGAAAGGACAATCAAAGATAGAGAAGAATAGAAAAAAGTGGTGGAAACAGCGAAGTCACACCAGAAACTGTAAAACCAAACCCATAATGGGATGATTATTATGTAAAAAACTCATTCAAATTTAATTCAAAAAAGTACACTTTTATCCACCCGCAATAAAAAGTAGCAGCTTGAACACTATGGTCATCATTATTTACAAACTTCTTCTTTGTTAAATTATTTAATAAAATATCTGGAAGTAACAGCAAACTTTCCGCCATACATTTTTCATATCAGATCCTTGGCGAGAAACTAGTTATGAGTTTTATTTTGTTAAAACTTTTAATACGGTGGAGGGATTTCTTGCAAAACTTGGTTTGGGGTTAATGCCACGATTATATAAATATGTTGACGCATGGTATGTTGTAAAGACTTTTCATTACCCTATTAGATATTATGTTTTTTTTATAACGAAAATTTAATTACTACCAAATAAGAATCTTAAAGAACTTATAGTAAGGGTTTCTAGTGAGACGTTTTAACCCGGAATAAGACATGGGACATCGGGAGAATTAATTTGTTTGTTTATATACTTTTGGTATCTGAAGCAAAGCGGGACACAGACATTAATGAACTAATATCTGTGTCCCGTTTTACGTTTTAAATCTTGACAAAGGCAAGGGTTTATTGCCGAAACGTTGATTGCTATGGAAAATAAAATCTAGTTCCACATGTAATATATATTTTATTGAACCCAAACCGAAGAAATACTAATTTTATACTATTTTATTTCCGAAATTGTAATAAAAATCAACTTTTAGCGGCAAGAAATATTATAACCTATCAACATCTAATCGTCGATTGTCAAGTAAAAATCAGATCCGACGAATAACTGTCAGAATAGTTGGTGTATTTATCCATGAAACGAATACTTAATATCACAAAATCAACAAAAATAAAACAAAATTCAACATGCTGTGTATTGACAGCGACAATCGAAATTTGGCGGCAAAATAAAGTGGGAAATATGTTCCCGTTGTCTTATTAAGGTTTAACTAATCTGTTCTTTTCTTTATAGTTTCACTGTATAATATTGACGATAAATATGTCTTGATACTTAAGTTCTATCCTTTCCAATATCTTCTCTATTATCCAAGTTCTAAAATATATCTAAGAACATATATCGATGTCGCTGTTAGTTATAAGAGAAACATCTCAAAGCTATGAATTATCTTTAGCCGAACAAACCAATTTACTTGAAATCTAACACTGTATTGTTTTTACAGCTCCATATCAGGTAACAGGATCAAGTATATCGAAGGAGGCCTTCTTCAGAAAACTCCCGCCCTAGCCCTGTTGGAACTTAAGGGCAATCCGCTGATAGGGGTGGACGCCCACGCATTTTCCTTCCTGCCAAGACTACGAAAGCTGCAAGTATTATGTTTCTACTATTTTTTGTTTGTTTGTTTTCATTTTAGTTTTGTACGGATGTTTTGGTTAGCAAGAGAAATAAATTATCGATATTTTTTTCTTAATTTTACTAAGAAATTCTACTTCTATAATAAGTTTTAAAAATATTTAATTTGAATATTTATAAAACTAATATTAAAAACTTAACAAAAATGTATATACACTTGTAACCCAATTGCTTTTTACGATTCATTTTTTCGCTTTAAAAAATAACTAAATATGGTACAACTATGACGAAAACTTTGGGATCCGTAGCAAAATCAAAGTAATGCTGACACAGTGTGGGAAATATTTAAAAATTTAATTCTCCACAGTATCAGAAAAAATACTAAAAATTAGAACTGGTTTGATGACGAATAAGAGAGGGTCTGAAAGTTAAGGAAACAGGCTCGGCAACGACTTCTGCACCGTCCAAACGAGCAAAATATAAAGAAATACAGAAGGTCCAGAATAAAGGCGAAAAATACGCTAAAAGCCCAAAACAGGTCACAGAAAGAAAAGATTTTCGAATAACTAGGGTCTATAACATTTTTTTGGTAGATAAAAATATAAACAGAATTTCTCTAAACCAAGAGCTGAAACTGTCATAATAATGGCAAAGTTCACCTATTTACTGGTGAGGCTGAAGAGATAGAGACCTGAGAAGATGCTTTGACGAGCTGATATACCTATAATAGAAGAACCTACTGTGGAGGAAATATCAAAAGCTATTCACAAACTAACAAAGACCTAGGATCGGATCGGATATATTATCTACAAAATGATTTAAAAATATTCTGGCTATCGTTTCATTAAATTGTAAATGCCGCAAAAGAAGTTGTTCTAGAGTCAACAAAGAAAAAACAAAATATCTGACTATACTACAACCTTAAAAGAATTCATCTATTTAAATATTTGGAAATCTTTGCGTAAAGAACCTTAGCATATAGTTTGAAATAAATACTACAAAAATTTTCCGCGCCGCTGCTAATAAAGCAAGAATATATTCGTTTCCAAATGTTCGCAAACATTTGGAAACAAATCAAGACCCATAGAAGAAGAAGAATCTAATGTTTCCTTCTCTTACTCTATCATCGGTTCTAGCCATGTCAGAAAAAAAAAGAAACATGTCATCTCATCGGGTGAACGAAGACAACGACTTTTGGAAAGAAAATCCAGGCATTGACAAATATGCCGACCTCTATTAAATAAATTACAGTAGTTTGAATCTGAAAAAAAAAAAGATATGAGTATTTTCATACATAGACATAAATTTTAGCTGAGAGGTAAACAAAAATTACTATGTTTTCGGGAAGAACCGCATTGAAAATTTAAAACTCTACGTTTTGGCACCCATTTTGGAGCCAATATAAAGGGGGATATGGTTCAGTGTCGAGTGATGACCGGTCTTACCCTGTGTGGCTGCTTTTATACCATCAGTTAGCGCGGAAACGGTCTGAGCGGAATCCGTTGGCGCATGGGTCGCTGTAGCAGCGGACTCCATGCTGTCGGCAGTCTTTTAGCGACATCTCGTGATTAAACTGTTAGCGCGTGTTTCAATTTCAATACTGCGCGTTTCAATAATGTTTGTAAATACAGTTGTGATTTCATCGGTTTCTCTGTCCTATGTATGTTCATAATGAATCCAGATATACTCTCCTTCAAGCTATCTTGCCAGGAAAAATATTTGGAAAACGAGGTCCAGGAAGAAAAAGAACATCTTGGTTAAAGAACCTCAGAATCTGGGTCAATACAACATCTGTGCAGCTTTTCCGCGCTGCTGCAGATATGATAAAGATTGCCATGATGATCGCCAACATTCGTAACGGATAGGCACATCAAGAAGAAGAATGTATGTTCATGGGCAACTGGAGCAAGGTATTGTAAACACCATGGTCTTCATTGGGGATTTGGTATTTTACGGATCTGACGAGATTGGATAACTTGGAGTGAGTAGTGAAGATGGTTTTGGTATTTAGAAGGTTAAGAGTTCTACTGACCTTGTCAGCAGATCTTATCACTTTGATAAAATGTAGAAAGATTTTGGGTTGATAACGCGACAAGGTTTCTTTTTTGGATGGAATGAAGCTTAAAGGTTTTTGAATGCTCCTATTGATATGGGTTTTGCGGTAGCTGTTTTGTAATAGTGATTGGTTTATTAAATTGATTTTGAATAATCTGTGATTGTCGTCGCTAAGTCTTATGGAACGGGAAACAAACGTGTTGATAACTGAATTAAGTTGGGCGGGGTGATGATGTGACTGGGCATTGATATAACAGTTTGTATGGGTGGGTTTATTACATCTACTATTACATCTATATCATTAACTATTACATCTTACAGGACTTCCAGATTATAAATAATCTATATTGGAATCAAACAGCCCACATGAAAAATAGACACATGGTGAGTGAAAACGTAACCATTTAGAGAGGAGTTAGACAGGGCTATATTCTTTCGCTTTTCAACCTCTCTGCTTCTCTCTGCTTTTCAACCTGTACACGGAACAAATACTTCTAGAGGCACTGGAAGAGTACAACGTGGGCATCAAGATTAATGGCGTACCAATAAGTAATTTTCGATATGCAGATGATACTGTTATATATGGCCGATAACATCAAAGATTTACAGATGATGCTAAATAGAATAAATACAACTGGCAACCCATTTGGACTGAAGATCGATAGAAAGAAAACTAAATTTATGGTGATCAGTAAAAAGAACATTCAACTTATCCACCTGAATATTGAAACCGAACGTATTGAAAGAGTACACCGATGTAAATTTCTGGGATATAAAGTAAATGATAAGTGGGACCCAGACGTAGAGATAAAGATCCGAATTGAAATAGCAAGATCCAAATTCATCAAAATGAGAAAGCTCTTAAGCAACCGCCACCTAAGCGTTAAACTCCGATGGCGCGCCACGAAATGCTACGTACTCTCTACGCTACTTTACGGAGTTAAAGGGTGGACGTTAACAGCAGTAACTATAAATAAGTTAGCAGCTCTAGAAATGTGGCTGTATCGACGCATACTGAGAATACCTTGGACAGACAGAGTGACCAACACAGAGGTATTAAGACGAATGGGTAAAGAGGTGGAATTTTTAACAACTGTTGAAAGAAGAAAAGCGTCATACCTGGGCCATGTGTTCCGTATTAATAAGTACAGTCTGCTACAGCTTATCGTGAAAGGCAAGATTGAAGGTAGAACTGGTTTGGGCAGAAAGAAGAGATCCTGGCTGAGAAACTTGAGAGAATGGTTTCAAATATCAGAAGCTGCGAACATAATACATGCGGCACAAAACAGAGAAACATATCGTTTGATGTTCACTTACCTTCGGTAGAAGACGGCACATAACGAAGAAAGATGGGTGGGTTTCCGGTACACGGAATGGGAAAAACTGTGAGGTGGATGTTACGGAACAAGAACATTTGATTCATATTCCATTTAGATGGAACGGAAGAGATCTTATGTGTTCTTACCATGGTGTCAAATAACAAAGGTGTCAGCAACTTACCGTAACCAGCAGGTGGGTTTGAAACAGGGCGGTTATTTCGAAATGTTCCTTGTAGATCCCATTGGGGCACCTTTGATTTGACAATAGACATGACTTTGGAATGAAAAGTATGTATAAGACATGCAGTGTTTTATAAGAGATAATGTGTCTTGGGGATTTTGATGTTTAGAGTCCAAGATAGAAATGGTTTTATCAATAGGAATGTTGGTGAATATAGAAACAATGTCAAAATTAACTAGTATATATGAGGTTTAAATAGAAATGTTTTTCAAAAGATCAATGAAAAGGAAAGAATTTTTTAAGAAAGTTCGAACTTCTTAATTCCAAACGATCCCACCACAAATCTAGAAAAAACGACGAAAAAACACCAAATCTATCATAAATAAGTCCACTTTACCTTCAGACATCAAAAAATATCATACTTAGAGAAAAATCATCCTGAATTCCAAGAATATACGGCCTGCCAAAAATCCATACTCCCAATGTCCCCCTAAGACTCATCGTCAGTGTATACAACTGCCCCACTCAACACAAAAATTGGCAAACCATCTCGCCTTATCCCTACAACCATAAGCGGAAAGCGCCTCGTCCTTTGCCCCCTTTCTGTCCGCTGCTTAATGGTATTTAATATCACAAATAATAAAAATAAAGTCATGAAAAATTACAAATGTTCCTTTTAATTATTAAATTTATTGGGATATTCCTACTAAATCCAATCCTGAAAACATTTAGCCTTTATTAAAAGAATCGTATTAGGTTCATTAAAAAAGATTTATGAAAATCTGCTCTACCTGTCGACAATCATGCAGCACTCCTTGTAGAAAAAATCTCCTAAAATGGATTTGAAAATGATCTGCTTCGTAATTATTTCGTGATTTTGGTCATAAATCAATCACAGATCTTATTACTTGAGCAATCAATCAACCCAAGAATTTAATCTCAAAGTGTTTGTGTTCAATTTGGAATTAATTGGGATATCTTACTAAATAGACGGTGACATATAGTTCGATATCATATTAGGAAAATGTAGTAGTGAAAATAATTGAAGTCAAGTTGTGTAGATGGCTCTATGGTATTTCAGTATATAAACTGCTCGTCAAAAGTTAACAGTGTTACTAGAATTCAAATAGAACATTTAAAAATAGAAAAGTATTTTCGAAATATTTCGATTTTATTCAAAATTTTAGGAAAATCCTAGTCTAGATTGAATAATGATATCTCCATTAATAACGAGACTAATTTTATCTAAACTATTATGTAAAATTATAAAATAAAATAAAAAATATTAGGATCTATTTAAAATTACAAAGTTCATATCTACTTTTGGTGTAATCAGAAGTGCTATATTCAGCACAACCTTATATTTCAACTTAGCGTCATCCAAAACCTACAGCTTTGTAATTTCAGAATTTTACCTTAACTATTTCCGCCATTACTTTTAATTAGAACTTGTCACTCCACACCCTGTATATAGTCGAAATAAATAAACATCGACTTACTCACAAATACTAGATTACCAACAGAAAGCCAGAAGTATAAGAGCCGCTGAAACAATGGATGCCAGAAAAGGCAAAACATTCCTCAACCAAGGAGCAAAAAAGATTTATACAAAAGTTTTATTATCTATTTAATATAATATTATTCAATATATTTAGGATACTCAGTACTAAATTTAGCTTCCACAATGTTATTTTAATGCAATAAAATATATTATTGCCCACTATTATATGTTTAAGAGATTACAATTAATAAAGGATAATAATACAACTATGTCTTTATTTATGGTTGTCTACTACAGTAAAACCAAACATCCAGAACACATCCCCCTACCCAGGCAGTTCACAAAAGCCATAAGTTTCGAAAATTAAAAATCCCCAGCGGTTCCAAATCTTGTTTCGCAATTCTATCACCGAAACAGTAAAAAACAACCGAATAAATCACTAGAAGAATGTAATAATGTATAATAATATCTAATTTGTTTTGATTTACGGTTCTTTTTTGCAGGATTCTTTCGGATGCCAGAGAACTATCCACGTTTCCGAATCTGAACGGCACCAGCGCCCTGGAGATATTGAGGTTGGACCGGGCGGGGATTTCTTCGGTGCCAGAATCGCTGTGTAGCACGTGCCCCAGGTTAAAGAGTCTGTAAGTAAATTGTTGTTACACTAGATAACTAATAAAAATAATTCTGGCTAGGATTTAAATGATATATCTTGTGCAAAACGTTGTCACACTATATCTATGTTGTCAAAAACGTCATCATCTTTATACACTCCTCTCTACTTAAATATCAAAGGAATCTATCGAGTTATACTTAGAGTAATTGTTTTAGTAAAAATTGCTAAATTGTTTTATGTTTGAAAATATTTAATTGAAATAAAAACAAAATAGAAATAGAACAAAAAAAAGCAATAACTTTTTTTTTAATTTTAAGTAATCACACTTGCGTAACAAAATACAATTTAGTCCATATATTGTGCAATTACAAGCAATTTGTTCGATAATTCGATTTAAATTTATGGAACTGAATCGGACACTTTGGTTATGTTCGGTTGATTATTTGTCCTAAATTCGAGTTACCATTTTTCTTTAGGGTAAACTGGTTCATAGTGGGACGTAGTCTATCATCAGTGGCGTTACAGCTCTTTATGAGCCAAAGCCTTTTTCAGAACAATCCTCCATTCGCCCCTGTCTCTGGCAACTCTTCTCCATGCTCTAATTCCGATAGACTTCAAATCATTTTCTAGGTTGTCTTGGTACCTAAGTCTCGGTCTTGCTCTTCTTCGTTGTCCAATCGGCCCTCTTCGGTCAAAAACTTTTCTGACTATGGCATCTTCCTCTCGTCTGATTACATGACCTATCCATCTGAGGCGTGCTACCTTAATGAATTTTACAACGTCAGGTTCTCAAAATCTTCTATACAACTCAAAATTGTAACACCTGCGCCACAAACCTTGTTCTTTTATGCATCCATATATTCGTCTTAGTACTTTTCGCTCAAAACGTTTGAGCAATTCTTGGTCATTCTGTGTTAGTGTCCAAGTTTCTGAACCATATATTAGCACTGGTCTTATTAGTGTTTTGTATACAGTCAGTCTAATTTTTCTAGGCATTTTTGACGCCATCTGTCTTCTTAAGCCATAGTAACACTTATTGGCGAGCACTATTCTTCTTTTGATTTCTTCACTGACGTTGTTATCTTTGGTTAGCAGTGACCCTAAGTATATGAAGGTGTCAACACCTTCCAGTTCTAGGTCATCAATTATTATTCGTGTAGGCGTTGGGTTGCTTGACCTAGTGCAACACATATATTTGGTCTTTTGAACATTTATACATTTTTGAACATTCCCACTATGGACGTAGTCCATAGTGGGAATTTCACTTCTTCTTCTTCTTCAGTACCTTATCCGGTCCGGATGTTGGCGATCATCAAGGCTATCATCGTTTTGTTGACTGCTCTGCGAAACAGCTCCGCAATGGTCATCTCAAACCATTGTCGGAGGTTTTTTAACCACAAGATACGACGGCGTCCCGGTCCTCTCCTGGCAAATACTTAACCCTGCATAACGAGTTGAAGAACTCGATATTTGTCTTCGTACCGCATTAAGTGCCCGAATTTCACTGTTCTGACTATTTTGTCGTCGCGGCAGAGCTATATTTCAGTATGTGTGCTATCATAAAAGTGCCGCCTCCGAAATTCGTGTTAGTTTTTAATTAGTACTGTGCGTCTCGATATTTTGGAAACTCAGGTGAGTGACCAATTGAACATTTTTATTTTATTGTTCAGATTTTTTCGAATATTTCGCCGGAATGCATCCTTTTTGACTTGGATTTGGTATGGATATGTGAAACATACATAACCTCAATATCGTCTTATTGTGTTTAAACCTAGCTCTACCACTTTGATAACATTTTTGGTCATTTGTATTTTATTATATATAAAAAGCAGTCCATACATGTTAACCTAATGCGATCCAGGCTGAAATATACTAAAACATGCTAAACATTTTCATTCTTTGCAGAATTAAATATTTCGTGACTAATAATACCTTATCCGTGGTCCAGTATTGTTTGTCTGTTAAAATAAATGTCTTGATGGACCCCTAGACGAGAAGCGAGTGTCCTTGTATTTTCCTTCGACGTGCTCTTCTATTAATTATTCGTCTATTTCGTTTTAGGGATATCGCTGTGCATTTGTCTGAGAGAAATAATCTGTACTTATCTGTGTATACTTTTTTAAGGAATATATTATAACCTTTCGAGACTAGCTGAATGACGAAAGTCTATGCCACAAAAAAAAAATATTTCGTGACATCCAAGATCTCAACTATCAGCAGTTTTCGAAAAAGGCCTAGAGGATCATGAAGTATATGCAAGGTCTATGCATTGTGCAGTAGAAGATGTTGTAGAAAATCAAATGTCATTAGTGAGTGTATCCAAAAAGCATGCTGTAAGCAAGTCGGCTGTATAGCGGAAAACGAAAAAAGTTCAAATTAGCTATTGAAGCTAATGAAGAAAACACAAATGATTTTGAATATGGACGAAGCCATGGTTTTAAACAATATTTACAGGTAGAGAGGAACAGCTATTGTGCGAGTACATAATTCAGACTTGTGAAATGTGTAGCACATTAGCTTAACATTAATACATACTCATGAATTGGCTTATAAGTATGCCATTATTAATAATAAAACGGTGCCTCGAGCTTGGCACAAGAAGAAAATAGCTGAAATCGAATGGATTAATAATTTTAGGAAACGACACCCTATGTTATCGCTTCGAAAACCAGAAGCAACCAGCCTTGGAAAGGCCCCCAGCTTCAACAAGCATAATGTGGCTACATTTTTCACAAACTTGAGAAATGTGATAACGAAACATAATATCCAGTCGAACCAAATATACAATTGTAATGACACTGGTATCACCAATGTGCATAAACCCGGGAAGGTACTTGCTGTCATTAAACAAAAATAAATTAGAAAAGTGACAAGCTCTAAAAGAGGCACATTAATAACAATATACACTGCAATATGCGATAATCGGACTTTTGTGCCCCCATTCTTTGTATTCACGAGGAAAATATTTAAGCCTTTCATGCTTACTGGGGCAGCGTCTCCCTCTGGTTAGATGACTGGAGACTATGTTTTGAAGTATATAGAGCACTTTATTAAACACGTGCGATGCAGTAAAGAATTTCCAGTTCTAATACATAATTCTTGTATTCTATTGTGTTCTATCGAATCTGTGTAAAGATAATGGGATTCTTTGATTGACATTGTCGCCCCATTGCAGTCATCATATATTACAACCGCTCGACGTGAGCTGCTTCTTTCCATTTAAAAGCCATTATAACCGAGGAGTTGATGACTGAAAATGGAAATGGTAACGAAAGTAAGGCTAACGATGGTATTCAGGATGTGGAAGATGGTCAGAATGTAGATATTCAGGATGTAGAAGAACCACGACACGTCAGCCCAATTAATGGCCCATTCAATATAATAACCCCTCAGCAAATTAGGTCACATATCAAAGCCGCTCCTAGAAAAAACTTTAGGAAAAGCAAAGATAAGCTACAGTCAGTAATAATAACAGATAACTCCATAAAAGACACCATAGAGGAACAGCATAACGAAAGATTGACTAAAAAACACTTTCAGAAGAGAAAAAGGCTAAAAAAGTTAAACGTCAAGTTTTTAATGACGACATTAGTTCGAACAGTGATGTTAGTGAAGAGATTGGCAACGATTCTAGCGATTTAGAAAACTTCACATCAGAAAATCATAATTTGTCTATTCAAAATCAGAACTATGTTGTAGTACAATACATGACAAAAATCTGTTAAACATTATATCGGTCAGGTTAATAAGATAAGTGGAGATGAATATAATATCTCTCATGAAGAGAATTGTGGTCAGCAAATTTGTTTTTTTTAAACCGATGCAGTTACCGTAGGAGCAAAAGATATTTTACTAAAGCTGCCCCCTGCTGCCATTAGGGGAAGTACAGCTAGGACTGCTCGCCAGTTTATGTTCTCTGTGAATTTTTTCCAATTTAAAATAGAGTAAAAGTGTCTTTTATTAAAAATCCCACTATGGACACCTATGATTCCCACAATGGACCGTATAGTGGTTCATAGTGGAACGAGTGGTCCATAGTGGGACTTGCTGAAGTCCCACTATGGTTATAGTTAAATAAAATTTATTATAAATAAAGAATTACTTGAGATTATTATTAGTTTGCTTACATCCATACCCAGGCATAGGTACCCTTACTATAATTTAAAAAGGCTTAATCAAGGTGATTTACTCTTAAAAAAACGTCACACTATGGACCAGTTTACCCTATAGTAAGTAACCAAGACTTAGGAAATAAGTTTTTCCCCTTCTATTCCTATTCCTTTTGGTAAAAATTATTCTCAATAAATTAAATCCGAAGTTAATATTATGATGAGAAATCATAGTTAGTATGAGATCTGTAAGTTTTTTCTCTTTTTTTTATAAAGTTAAAGGCAAACTGGAAGCAGACCGAAGGATTTGCTCTACTACAGACTTGGCTTTATTCTTTTCAATTTTACCAGATTTAGGTGTAAGAGCTACCCTTATGAGCCTCCACGCTCTTGGTACTTACCTTATTCCTAAGGTAGCCTGTAGTATGATACATAATTTTTTTGTACAGAAGGTTATTTTCCTCCCAAGCCGGTAATTTATAGTCTCCAGTGCGGGGTGTTGCCATATGTCTAGTGGTATGGTTCAGTTTCAGACGCAGGAATGTGTTTTTGAGGCCTCTTTACCATTTCGGGCATATTCACCTGACTTATTTAATATGAAGCTATACCTATCTGAGAGTCTCTAAAGAAAACTGAGATTTCTGTAGTGTGTACGATCTCCTCACAATGCTTTCTCCATGATTTTCCTTTGGATAGTATATAGTATCAAATGAAGCGGCGCAGGTCACACTGCTAAACAAAAAGACCAACGTTGGAAAGCCACAATACAACAATGTAGATCTTACAAAGGTAAACGACCAAGAGGAAGACCACAGATGAGATGGATGACATCAAAAGAATAGCTGGAATAAATTGGGAGTAAGTTGCTCAGAATAGAGATCGATACAAGGAGTTGGAAGAGGCATATGTTCAAAAATGGACAAAAGAAGGTCAAAAAAAAGAAGTAGACAGTCTATTTTATTTCTAACTATGTGACGTTCTTTGTGTAAGGGCTATTTTTATGTGTGCAAGCTTTTATTTTGTAGTTGGAAGTAAGTGTCTGTTACAGCCAGTGTTCTGCTTTAAACTGTTGCTTACAAATTGGATTTTAAAACCGTTTTCTTCTTTGAGTATTATGCACACATTTAAGCCTCCACAACAATATGCCGATATTTTTTTTTCAATCTTTTGGGGCATAAAATAATAATTTGTCTACGAATGTTTTGGGACCACGAATATTTATTTCAATCAAGTGAACTTAAAGTCTGTTGATGTTTAAATGGGAGATATATTTGAGTATTAATTAATTAAACTTATGAAAACAGTCAAAAATGGTACAAATATGACGATTACGCTTCTAGTTATAAGAATCATAAATACTTTTATATTGTATTGTATTAATAGACATGTGTATTTTTATTTCAGTGATCTAAAATCCAACAAACTAAATGCAGTTCCCGATTTAAACAGATGTAAAGATATGAGAGTTCTGTAAGTATTTCTATAAAAAACTGTTAAACGATAATAATTTTGTAATTTTAGAGATCTTGCTAGCAACAATATTCAAGACATCGAAGGGCGGCCATTTCGGGGGATGTATCTAATGCATGATTTGCTGCTAGCGCACAATCTGATCGAATATATTCCACAAGATGCTTTCTACAATTTATCTAAGCTGCAAGTACTGTAAGTACTAATTTTACCTTAGTACACATATGTTGCTTTTATTGTTCTTAATATTACGAAATACAAAAAAATATTTAGATTAATGAAACATTTTTGAAACCAAACGAAAGTAATAAATGTGTAAGACAGGAAAATTATTTTTAGAAAACCTTATGTTGACGGAAACACAGTTTGCCATCAAAACTTTATTTTAAGCTGGAAGAAGACTTCTTTCTCTAAAAGTTTTTATTACGGAGGGGGGCAATTATCATGACCACGCTGACTTTCGAAGCAGATGTTCTAAAGAGTTGTTTTGAGCTACAACCATACTATGCTTTTAGATTTTTTAGCTAAGGTATTCGTCTTCTTGACACGCTACTTCTGCCTTTTAATTTTGCTCTCATATAAACCGCAAGGTGTTGTATTTTTCACCATGCATGAGATCTTCAGAATCCTTCGATATATCTTTATCTCAAAGCGGTTCAACTCCATACTATAGGACCCCTATGCATATAATATAACATTTAGTTTATCGTATTTTTAGGTCTAAAGTTAAATCTTTGCTATAAAGAACCTTTCACATATTTAAGTCCTATTTAATGATATACAATAAAGAATGTTTAGCACATAGTTAAGTCACAATGTGGTAACCCTTACGTCGAAAACTAATGTAAGTACAATGCACTATCGAGTTACTTGATTCACAAAGAAGTTTTAAAATTAAATTAAATTTAATATATTTATTATTGGTAGATTAAGAAATTTTCTTAATCTACCAATAATAAATATATTAAATTTAACTACTCGATATAACTCTTTTTGTATTCCTGTACCATTTTCAACGATACAACCTTGCCAATAAAATGTTGTTTGTTAAAATTCGGAATAGACCAGTGGATGGATTTTAATGGCATTCGTGTAGGTTTTGGGGCCAGAATGTTCTTCTTAACCTTTTCTCTTCTGCCGTGTAACTTTCCTTCTATTATCAAGTGTGGCAAGTTATACTTAACTGAGTTCTCTGGATATCTCATTATTATACGGCCCGCCTTCATATCTTATCTGATCTATACAACTTATCCATAATGTTTTCCCGCAGGACCAAAACGCAAAGGCTTTTACTTTTTTTTAATTTAATACAGCAATTTTTGGAATATGTAGCAACGTACTAATCTGGTTTTTAGTTTAGTATATCTTTATTGTAAATTATTCCCTTTATCTACTAGAATGTTTTTTAATATGTCGTATTTCTTGGCTCATATCCCAGTTCTAGTTTACATTGACCTGAAATAGGTTTTTGATGTTTTTTTTAACTAAATCGATCTATTTTGATTTGTTATATCTGTCTTTTGCTAACAACTTTTACGTTGGCTGTTATCGAGGTCCTCTCAGCAGTCACTACTTTTATATGCTTATACTTTTCCAAAGCTTAGTTGCTCCTGCGGTACTTCCCGGATTATATATGAGTGGGAAATTTCAAGAAAACAACATCTATAGATAAATTTAATTTTTTTGTAAATTAAAGTGCGATATTGATTGAACACAACGATTTACTAAATCTAAATTATGACAAGTAACATTAAAAATTAAAAGTTAAGCAAATCTTTGCTTACGATCAACACCAAGAAATATTTTTGGCAGACCAAGCGGTTTATTATCGCATCTTCTTGCAGAAATTGAACAGGACAAATTAGAAAGAGACCTGTTGCACTTACTCTTAAGCCACCGATTTTGTATGAATATGCACATAAAGGGATTAGGCTAAATGATTCACTGCGCATATATGACTGAAGTCTTGCCCAATACACCATACAGCCGGATAAAAGCCTACCAGACTTATATTGAAAACTTAACAAAAAATCAACAAATAGAACTACCAGATAGCTGTGGAGAAGAGAAAAGAGATATTAAAACCATGAGAAGAGTGTAGCCAGCTGATCTTGATAACCACTTCAAAATCTCTATAGCAGATTCTTGTATAAACTCCATGGGTTTACGGACAATATGAAGTAAGAAACGAACGATAAGAACTTAAGATGATCTGTTTCCCAAACATATAGCACCCCATACCATAATGATCGGTTGTCGTGCTGTATGACGTTTAATAGCCAAGTCTATATTTCGTTTCTTACCTCGAAAACTTCTTACCCTTATGCGGTCATCAGAGCCACCCAAACACAACCTAGATTTATAACTGAAGCAGAAAAAATTCAATTGGCCATTCCAGTTTTGCCGAGCTCTGCACTTTTCTAAGCATCGGGCTGTATGCTGTGGTGTCAAAGATAACACCAAAAGTGGACAGTAAGCTCTCCGTCCCATTCCAAGTAATTTTTGATTACTTGGCTATTCTTGAGACTAACATTCTTGTAGCTTCAACTAAATATCTCCTACTTGATGTACACTGTCCCGTCTATTTTTGAGAGCAAGAAGTCTAAGATGGCGTAAATCACGATCTTGCAATATTCTAGGACGTCCAGATCCTCCAAGGTGCCGATAAGTCTCATCATTGAACCACCTGCTCCAAACTCTTAACACTGTTGATGGATTAGCTTTAACTTTTCGTGAAATTTCCCGTTAACCAAAACCGGTTTCTTTTATGTTTACATTTCGTCCTTTTTTCGCTTATCATCATTTTGGCTTTACAACCCTGTGTGGGTCCTAGCCTCCCCAAGAATTTTTCTTCAGTCGTCCCTATCCATCGCCTTCCTCCGCCAAGCACGTATTTCCATATTTCTCATGTCTTCATCGATGTTATCTAGGAATCTTGTTCTGGGTCTTCCTCTTCTTCTTTGACCAATAGGTCTATCAAGGAGCGTTTTTCTAGCTGGGTCGGTTTGCTCCATCCGCATAACATGGCCTACCCACCTCAGACGTCCTATCTTTATGTGTTTTACGATATCTGGTTCCTGGTATATCCTATAGAGTTCGAAGTTGTATCGTCTTCTCCAGACACCTTTTTTCGCTTAAATGACAAAATTGCTGACGATCGCAACATCTCGACATTTTAAATTTTTGGGTAAATCAAAAACCTTCCAAACTGACTAAAAATAACAAATAAACTAAAGTTAAGTACACAGAAATAAATTTTCTTATTTTTTTTTGTTTTTGCGAAAGTTTAGATAAAAAAAGATAATGGGTAAAATCTTTGTCACATATAAATTTTCAGATAAGACTTACAAAGAAATAAATGCGTTTGATCCAAATAAATGAGCGTCTACAAAGTGTTGCATTTTTTTTGCCATCAGTATATTAACATGCGACAAAGAAGACAAAACATGAGTAACCATGGCTGGATATGCTTTTACTAAATATAATAATTACTTTGTTCAATACGAAACTTCTTTAAATAATCGTATTCTCATTCTAAAATATCCAATATGGCCAATCCAAATATACGAGACCTGGTCACTTAAGGATCTTTAAACTGTACATACACATTCGATATATGGGATCATAAGTTACTCAAAATTTCATTATTATGATTCCTAAGGGAGCTAGACCTCTTTAAAGATGAGCATTAATATCGGGAGAAACTGAAGGTTAAAGACGATCAGGTGACTTAAAAAAACTGATCGTCAGCGACATACAAAACTGCTGTAATATAGCTTTTGTCAGGGCAATAATTAAAAAAGCAGAAGAAGGATCCCTTTAAATCTTTCAACCGATATGAACGCCTACTGCTGCATATTTTACGACACCACAAAAATAAGTAATCTGTACAGCTTTACTAAAAAATAAAACGAAAAACCAGTCCAATTCGAAATCCTGCTTGTTGTTTCAGATCCAGTGGTTTGTATTCGTTTTCGACTAGGGTTTTCATAACTTTCCCATATAATGTACTGAGAATGTTGGCTACTGAGATAAGAGCGGTAGTTCTTGCAGTCTACCAAATCCCATTTTTAATAAATCGATATAATCCGTCTTTCTTTCCAACTTTCAGGTTTATTGTGTCAGTTTTGAGCATCTACTATTAAAAATTTCTCAGTGTAATAACAAGCCTTGGTGTTGCATTTTTCAGAAGTTTAGCTGAGATTCCTTGTGGTCCAACGGCTCTTATTTTTAATGTTAACATCTTATCCATTGATGTTGATGGTTTGAAGGTTTGTTGAATTTTTAAATATGTTTTATTGCTAGACCGATTAAAAGAAGGTTTACTTGCACTACGAAACGAACACAATTTTTCTGGATAGAATTTATAGTTACATAATACAAATAATTCTACAATTTCAGTAATAAAATAATCAATAGCGTACTAGAGAACATACAAACTAAACAAAACTATAATTATTACAAAACTATTAGACTATCGGGTCTGTTTAAGCTATTGCATATTTTTTATGAACAAAGGTTAGGTTATTTTTAGAATTCAATGTATTTTTTTTTGTTTTTGTTTAACACATTAACCTGAAGCAACACCTTTAACCAGTTCAATTAAAAATATATAAAACAAAAAATTAACTAATTGGTAGATAATAGATTTCCAGATAACAATCATTGTTTCAACACTAATTTTTGTCATTAATGGTACCACCTAGGGCCATCCTTTATCTGGCATCAGATTTAAATGAACTGGAAACAACAATAATAAATTAATTAATTAGATAGAATTTAGATTCACTCAACGATACAGGGTGTTGTTTAATTCCAATTGGGGCATATATTAACTGCACCTATTTTGGCAATTAAAACACAAAGATCCATATTGATTATGTGTTGTTTATATAGGTGTACTTGGATTTTGCACAGGGATGTAAATTTATCCTCCAGCCTGTATCGACAAAGTACCAATGCTGCGATCAACCAGAACCTTTCTCTGTGTGCCCCAGACCAAGAACGACAACGGGAAAAAAATCCTTCTCAACGAGAATGACTGGAAAATCTCGCTAAGTGGATTATTTTTTAACATGTAGTAAAGATCTGCGAATCGTTGGTCTATCTTTATTCAAAACTACGAAATTATTTTAAAATTTCTGTAGGTAAAACAGAGAAAAGACGAATTGAAGAGCGAGACAGAAAATAAGTAATTTTGGAAGGGGCACTTGACTAATATGAACAGACTTTTAAAGATTGTTCACGTTTAATATTTGAAAGTAGAAAAAATAGAAAATATAACATCGATTTTTATTTTTATTTTATTTATAATTATGAGATTTGTTGTATTTATAAATTCTTATATTTCCAGGGATCTAGAAGATAACAAAATATCGTATATCCATCCAGATTCATTTATGCCGATAGCTAGGATTGAAGATCTGTAAGTAAATTATGAATATTGATCTATAAAAACAATTCCAAATTAATATTTTAATATTTAGCCAGATTGTATGTAGCCAAAAGTCTTAAGGTATTGGATAATAGCAATGCTAAAATACTCCAAAAGTAAAGCACCTTAGAACTATACTGTGTTCTTTACTCAAATATTTTGCATTTTTATTTGCAAAGATGATTTTTGGCATGCCAAAAATGGGACGACGTATTATATTTGTAATAACATAATGATGTGTAACTTCGTATCATATTTAATTTTGTAATTTTGAACATGATTTAGACATATATCTTCTTCTTCTTCTTCTTCTTCTTTTTATATAGACATGATTCTATCTATTTTTCAATATGCCTCCAGTAACTTGTCATAGATAAGACATATAACTTAACGTTAAAACTAATCATTTACTTTTTCAGTAATTTGGGAAACAACATCTTTCCACATCTCCCCTCCGCTGGCTTGGAACGTCTGCTTCATCTCAAAACATTCAACAACCCTAATTTGCGAGAGTTCCCGCCACCAACAGATTTTCCACGGATTCAGACACTGGTACTGGCGTATGCTTACCATTGTTGTGCCTTTTTGCCGCTGATACCTTCCAATCCTCCACCAGCTAAAGCCAAGGACATTATAGTCTTTCCAGATATCGAGGATATCGATTTGAACTTCTGGAACAGCTCCGTGGATCTGTGGCCTTCTCAGCGTAAGTATTCAGTTTATTATTTATGAAAATTTAAGAGTGGGATACTGATTAAAATATATGCATTTTTGTGCAGATTTTAACAAAGACCATATTAATAGAAGTCGCTATCTATAATAGAGTGAAGTTGCTTATATTTTCTATCATTCTTTGAGTCGCGTTATAATTAATGTTCCAGGAATGTATAAAAAAAATGAGGATTTCACAACAAAAATTGCCAAACTCAAATGGAACTTTGCAGGTCACACTGCTAGACAAAAAGACATATGTCCAGTGAGAGGCCTATGTCCAAAAATGGACGAGAGAAAGCTAAGAAGAAGGAATGTAAGATTTTCATGTAATATTCTATCTCCTGAATGCCATGTTTAAAATATTGGTGTGTGACTTGTTTTGTAAATTAATCTGAGAATCTGTGGATATGTATTGAAAAAGCAACTTATGAAACCCTAGACAAGAAAAAGAAAATAAGCAGTAGAAAAGCCACCATAACGACAATGAAATCAACAAACGAAAATGACAGAAATTAAATAAGACAATTTTTTTAATTGGATGGTTTTTATGATTTTATAGTTCATTTGCAGACATCTTAGCAATTCGTAATTTTCGTAATCGAAACCACAGAAAACCGGACCCTTCTTATCCATGTGCAAATCTGTAGTGAGCTAATTATCTAAATGCGGCAAACAAGAGGTGTTGTCTCCAGGGAATCTATGTATTCGTCAAGGAGATCGTCGCTGGCAAAGATAATCAATTTTGGAAGGAAGGTAGTTTCTTTTTAGGATATTTTGGGACATTTCTGAAAGATGAGCATGGAGTTTTTAGAACATTTTGGACACGGATGGTTTTTAGGGTATTGATGGGAATGTTCGTTATTTGATGTATTAGCTTTTGTTCATGGTCTTCGATTGAGCAGATCGTACATTTTTGCACTATAGAGGTGCAAATTAGAGGTTGAATGTACATTTTATATGTGTGTATAATGTTTTCGCTTACGTCCATCCGAATTTTCTATATAAACCGATGAGTAGTCCGACTATTTATTAACTTTATTATGGGGTGCTAACAGATAGTGTTTCCAATTTACTGTTTTGCTGAACACCACTACTAGATACTTGATTCAATCGCTAAATTGAAGTCGGCTTTCTATTAGGCTCGGGTCCATTGTTTCTTCTGCAAGCTGTGTGCGGTAGTTTAAATCTTCGTGGTGGAGCGATCTTTTATCAGTTTCTAGTGATTTTAAAGATACGTTATTATATGTAAAAAGATATTACCATGAAAAACATTTATGTCGAATAAGATATTACTTTATTACAAACAAATACGCAAAGTTATGACGCACATATTCAAAAATTACCTGTATTTCCCCTTTTAATTAAGCTAATTAATATAAGTAATGTTTAGCTTTTATAATTGATTATTAATAATTTGCATATACTGTTGAAACCCCAAAAATACTAAACTCATTATTTATCGTTTTAGACCACAGTTTCATTTGTGTAAGGTTAATTTTATATGTCTCCTAAGAAATAATATTTCTTACTTCTCCTAAGAAGTACATAAAAATAATTTGTTAAATTATCTAATTGAATTCTATAAAATAAATGTCATTTATTATTACACAAGAAACAATCAAACTAATGTTTCTTTTTTTAGAAAACTATTTATTTTATTCTGAATAATTTTGTTATAGGAATATACTTAAAAATATAATATATATATATATATATATATATATATATATATATATATATATATATATATATATAGATATATATATTTATATATATATATATATATATATATATATATATATATATATAGATATATATATTTATATATATAATATTATGAAGATCTTACAATATTTGTACTATAGACATGTGTTTGGTAATTCTATTGTTGTCAGTTTGACGTCAATCAATTTTGGACAGATATAATGAATCCAGATAAAAATATCAAGATTTGGATGCCAGTCGGGTAAAGAAATCAAAAAAATGGTTTCGGAAAATGCTCCATTGAGCACGCAGAGGTCAAGAAGCTCTATTTGTACACAATTTTTGGAGTTCCTACTACCATAACGGAACTAGTAAAAATTCTAGAGGATTATGCTTTTAACATGAAAAAAGGCAATGGCGAAGACTGACGAAAGAGTCATCTGTAAAGTCAATGTAAATACTACAACAAAACTGGTACAAGAAAAATATTTTACGGAGTACGGTATAAAAAATCGACCCTTTTACAGATATATCTTTCAATTGTGCAAGATTGGCCAGAGATACCAAGTGGAGGCAGCTTTAAAGTGTTTAAAGTAAGAAAACTCAGTTCAAAAGCATTATCCACTAAAGAAATAATAAAAATCATCCAAAGCTACAACGCGGAAGCCCCCGATGGAGCACAAAAAAAGTTTTTCACCTTTGCTCATTTCAATTTGCTTGGAGAGGCACTGGGGCCATAAACTGCAAGATTCACTTTTTTTCAGAAGGAATTTGATGTTATGGGAGAATTTACAGGCCGAATTGAATACAACAGTTTTTTTTCCAAAAAAAAAAAAATCAAGGTGGTTTGAAAAGTTTGGCAAGCAGCAAATGGCTGTTAAGAAATCCATCAAAAGGAAATTTATGCCCAGTTAGATTATTTTTAAAATTGATGGAAAAGAGGGGATAAAAGATTTTTATCAGACAGACTCTTTCTTACCGTTCACACTAACTGGAAGGATGCATCTTGGTTTAAAAACTGTCCACTTGAAATCAACATTGTATCTAAGTAGACAAAAATGTCAGCTGAAAAAATTGGAATAGACACAAAAAAACATAAAATAACAAACCATTCTCATCGGTTTTCAGCTATGCCAGCCTTGTTTAATCAAGGTGTTTCTGAACAGGAGTTAATTAAATTAACGGGTTACTCAAATCCAAGCTCACTAAAACCATATCTGCAGCTAGATTCCAGTCATTACCAGAAGTTGATTGAAAATCTTAGAACAACAAATGAAGTTGGACCTTCGAGTTCCCCAATGCTACAGGTCAATAATACGCACAATCATGCTTTGGTAGAAAAGAATGGGCAAACTACTATAGCTTCTAATAATTGTACAATTAATATTGTTAACAAATAAATAAAGATTAGGTTTCTTTGATATGGTGCATTAATTGTCTCGTGAAATAGTCTTGTCGAATATCATTCGAGAGAAAATTATTTACCGGCAACATTTTCTTCTGGTTTTATTCAAGTTTGATGCCATTTGTCAATTTTCTCTTATGAAATTTTGACAAAATCGCTCGACTAGCGTCTCGTGATTGAACTGTCAAAATTTAATTCGCGAAAATTGCCAAACAACAAACTTTCATACCCGTCGAAAATATTGCCGGCAAAATTTTCTCTTAATATACGATGATTCTGAAATTTATCTGACATTATTTTAAACAGATGCACAATATACAATTAATGATATGTAAAAAAAAAGAAACATTTTTATCATTTTAATTTTAAATATTTTGTGACTTCGCGAAACGAATTCTTATAACTAATAGGCAATCGTAACCTTTAATTCGTTATAATCCATATCCATATCACTAAATAGATCTTAGAAATACGCAAAAGTGCTCCCACAAAAAGTTACGGGATGTTAAGTGCCACTGGAAGTTAAAAAATAAAACCGCATTTTTTTTATATTGCTTCAAAACGGTTAAAAAATTTTTTTATGAAAATTTATATTATTTCTTAGCATGCCATGGCCACTAAAACCGAAGTAGCAAAAAAAAAATTTTCTCGATTTTTCTAGATTTTAAGGGGGACTCCGAAATATCACACCTCTAACTTTTTTTGTAGTATATTATTGCATTGAAAACTAGACGTTAATAGAATGGAATATCTATTTTACAAGTTTTGTGTTGTAGAATTTGTTTGTACAATCGTTAATTTAGAAGATACAGCCACCTTCTTAACCGTCAAGCTAAAATAATACAATCATACAGATATCAAGTTTATTATTCAAGTAGGCAAATTATTGCTGTGTGCTCTATCTTGATAGTGATTTGACAGTTATTGTGAACGAAAGTTTTGTTTAAATTAGTTAAATTGTAAATAAATAATTACAGTTTTTCTGAAATGACAGAATAACAATTTAAAATTAAATTTTAATTTAACAATAAACCGAATTTTAGAATCCAATGCCAATGCATTTTGATAAACATTTGATTTTTCAAAATATTCGGTATTTACTGTTGAAACGATTTAAGATCTACATACACGTTGAACACTTATTAAATTAAATGAATATATTTTCTGTTCCTAATTGAAAAATAATAAACTTAATATTTGTAAAAATGTATTATTGCGTTTAAAAAAGTGGCTGTATCTTCTAAATTAATGAATCTAATATTATGCTACAAAAAAGTTGCGGGGGGGTGGGGAGGGAAGAGATAAGGGAGGAAATGAGATAAAAATCTAACTACAATTAAGGTTCTTAGTTAAGAAGAAATAAAAAAAATAAAAATACTATTTTAATATTTTAATAGAAAACGTGCAGTATATCTGTACTTTTTCAGTTCTACTGATTGGGAAATAAAATATGTCAATTACAATGGCGTTCGTTGTTAATTTGTGTCATGTAGTATGTACCACAACCTTACATTTACTCTGACATTCAGTGTGGTGACGATCAGACAAGAGGAATGCTCAGCCGTGCACTGCCGAGTGACTTGCATTTGGTGGAGAAGTAGCTACCACATGGGGAGTCATATCTTTTGACTTTTGTTTACCATGAAGTTAGTTCATCAAAAATACGAAGATGACTACGCATGTTTTATCGTTCGTGATTATTTTTGGAGACGATACAGGATAATGCACAGTCTCACACTGCTCAGAGAGTCACTGAGTATCTTGACAAAAATCGAATAACGCCATGTCTTTGAGACTCTCGCAGTCCAGATTTAAATTCCATTGAAGATGTTTGGAATTTTATTAGGAATGCTTGTGGAGACTGTGCCGACTCCCAGAAATTCTAAAGGCCATCGAGATATACTGAGGCAGAAAAGGAGCTATACGGAGTAATACTCGCTACTAGTTAGCTTAAAATTTCTTTTGTCCCAACATAACCATATTAAAGTAATTTTTTTTTCATTTTCTTTACTTTTGTCAGTACCTTTTATATCAAAATAAAATTGATTATTTTCGATATTTTCAATAAACTTTCAACAACAAAAACTTTTTTTGCATGCAACAGTAACCTGTTTTAACCGAAATAATTCAAAAAAATAAATCAAAGTCTCTAAAATCACTTCAAATTACCCAATTAACTCTAATTTGTTATCCTAATTTTATGCCCGGCGGTGTAAAATACTATTTTGTATAACAAAAACGATTCAATTTTCACTGAAGCAGTCATTAACGTTTTATTAGTATCAAAGATATCTTGGGTCTAATTTGTTATCACTTATTTACCAATTATTTTCGCACTTTTTTACTACTACTAATTCTATTGACACAAAAACAATATTGTTGATTTAAAAACAACGCATTAGAAATTAGATTTCACTAATTTGTTAAGCAAACATATTACGCGATAGCGTTAGCATATTACATATTACTGGTGGCTGGATGGAAGTTTTTAAAAACAGGGAGTCCCACGTTTGTGCGATTACCAGGTAGATAGACAGCTCGGCGCCAGAGATAAAATGAACAGGACATAAACTGATTAGAATTAATATGCAATCCGATAATTTAATTTGAGTCTGCTGTTGCATAAGTAAATTGCTCTATTTTTTTTCTGTTATAATGTGACATTCTTCGTCAAAATAGTCATTCGTTCTTGTTCTTCTTTGTTCAGCTTTCATTCCTAGTAATTATTGAGCCGGTGCTTTCATGTTATTTTTGCACTCTATATATATATATATATATATATATATATATATATATATATATATATATATATATATATATATATATATATGTATATACCGAAAAAGGTTCGGATCGAATTGGTCTTTCAAATTCAGAAAAAAAAACCAAACCCACATCGTTAATTCATCTATCAAAACCTCTATTTGGCAGTAATAGGGATAATACTGCAGATAATTGTTTTTATTCTCTTCAGCTAGTGAAAGAGTTACAGTCCAGATGCCTTACTTGTGTCGGAACCACGAGAAAATCAAAAAGGGAAATACCTAAAGAATGTAAGGCAAACAAACAAAAACAAGTTGGTTTTGCGTTATACGGATTTTCAAAACATGAAACTGTAGTTTCATATATTTTTAAGAGAAACAAGGCTGTAATCCTCATTTCCACCATGCATCACTGTCGTGCTACGGATGTTGAGAGTAACAAATCTGAAATAATATCATTATATAATTCAACAAGCGGAGGCGTTGATGCATTAGATGACAAATGCACCATTTACAGCTCATCAAGGAGAACTCGACGTTTTTTTAATTGTTGAAATTGTGGAATCTTATTATAATAAGGAGAAATTTCAGTACTATTGTAAAATAAAGGTGTTTTAATACTTTTTTTTATATAATATTTATATATAAGAGAATAAAGTTCATCCAGTTGTACCTTATTTCAGTGATTTTTTTTCAAATACCTATTTTTTTTTTATTTTTTAAAAAGGAGTCCGTGGGACTCAAGATCACGCTCCATTTAACTATTAACATCAAGATGAATCAATGTATTCTGTTGATTCTAATTTGTTTAGATACTTTACTAATTATATGTTATTTTGTAGAAAATATTAGCCAAAAATTCGGAAAGAAGTTCGGCGAGATCTGGGAAAACATCAGATCAGACTTCACCTACCCCGGAAACTTTCCTTCCTACATAGAAGAATACGCTGCTGAGGACGATCCCACGCTCAGAATACCGGGAGAAATCACCGGAGTTCCTGGCAAGATTCAATGCTTACCATTGCCTGGACCGTTCCTTCCTTGTCAAGATCTCTTTGATTGGTGGACGTTGAGATGTGGAGTATGGATAGTTTTCTTGTGTGCCATGCTGGGAAATGGTACGGTGGTATTCGTACTTATATTTTCCAGAAGCAAGATGGATGTACCGAGATTTTTGGTTTGTAATTTGGCTGCAGCTGATTTTTTTATGGGAATCTATTTAGGTAAGCTAAAATCTGTAATTATTGAATGATTTTAGATATCTATGAAGTATTTCGGATTAATTCATTTCTCCTATAGCAATTCAAGATACAAAAATGTACTTTAAAGGTCTTTCTCCCAATCTTTATTTGTATAATAAACTGCAACATTTTAATTTATCTTTAATTTTATAATTGTCACTATTTTACCTTTTTCTGTGTTTATTCTCCCGAGAACTTTATGGTTCCCGAGTCATTAAACAAATGTGTCACGTTAAAAGGCACATAAATATAATTAACAAGAGATCGCAAGTTGTTCAAATGCATTTTATAATCTAAAATAGTATTCATTACAACTTTTTTACTAGTTATAATTTTTATAATTATTAATATATTGTATTACTTTTAGGGTTTCTTGCTGTTGTCGACGCCTCCACTCTGGGCGAATTCCGCATGTACGCCATTCCTTGGCAGATGTCGGCTGCATGCCA
This sequence comes from Diabrotica undecimpunctata, assembly GCF_040954645.1. Taxonomy (NCBI): domain Eukaryota; kingdom Metazoa; phylum Arthropoda; class Insecta; order Coleoptera; family Chrysomelidae; genus Diabrotica; species Diabrotica undecimpunctata. Next base: position 13,215,860 of record NC_092803.1, on the reverse strand, counting down.
ACTTTCTGGTTTCTTAGGCGTCCTGAGCTCCGAGCTCTCGGTTTGGACGCTTGCTGTCATCACTTTGGAACGGAACTACGCCATCACGCACGCCATGCATCTCAACAAGAGACTTTCCTTGAAACATGCCGGATATATTATGATATGTGGTTGGAGTTTCGCAATAGTGATGGCTATAATGCCAATTTTCAACATCTCGGACTATAGAAAATTTGCAGTGTGTCTACCGTTCGAGATAAGTGATACTGTTAGTCTGGCTTACGTAGTTTTCTTAATGTTTATAAACGGAATAGCTTTTCTAATTCTTATGGGCTGCTATCTTAAAATGTACTGCGCTATTAGAGGCTCACAAGCATGGAATTCCAACGATTCCAGGATTGCCAAACGTATGGCCCTGTTAGTGTTTACAGACTTTCTTTGTTGGTCTCCCATAGCCTTTTTCTCTCTTACAGCAGCATTTGGACTGCAACTTATCTCTTTAGAGCAAGCCAAAGTGTTTACAGTGTTTGTACTGCCATTAAACTCGTGTTGTAATCCATTTTTATATGCAATACTTACAAAACAATTCAAAAAAGACTGTGTCATGATCTGCAAAGCTATAGAAGAAAGCAGAGTGACCAGAGGCATTGGAAGGTGTAGGCACAGCTCTAATTTCAGCAATAGACAAACTCCAGCCAATACCAACAGTCTGGCTGACCGATCGTCTAGAGAGAAGCAAGAGCACCATGTACCTCAGTGTACTTGTAATGCTAAGCTACTTGGTGATAACCAGAACCAACAGAAGAACAAGAAGGACAGGAAAACCACAACTAGAGAATGGTTGCTAAATAAGGCTCGATGGCTGTTTTGTGTACGAAGGCCTACTAGGCACCGGCCCAGGAATGATCAGTATACTTATCAGATAGCAGAAATTCAACAGAAGCAGCATAAGAGGGCTTCGTCAGTGTCGTCCAGTGAAAACTTTAGCTCTTCTAGGTAAGTATTTACCATAATAATTAATATAAGATTTTAAGTTATTGTTAATTCTACAGGTTGTATTAGAGTTCTTTGTGTTAAATTTCCTTACAGACGTAGATAGATAGCCTACATATATAATATTTCTATATGAAGCGTTGTTATTCTTATTTTAACGTTATTAGTATATTTTGTGAGATAAGCTAATAGTTCAAATTTTATTAATTTTAGATCAGATTCTTGGCGCCATAACCACCACTGCGGCATTCCCTTGCGTCTGTTGGATCCTAAACGACGAGCTTCTTCATGGCTCATTACTAGAAAGACTTCTCAAGACTCCAATCTCTCCAGTTCGAGAAATGACTCGTCTGGATCAGCCACCACTGCCAGTACCAGCACTTGGCGCATATCTCGCTCAAGCAACTCGAGCGAGCCGTCAAGAGGTAGGGTAAAACCTCGACTGACACGCCAGTGTGCCATACAGGACGAGTCTGAACCTCCAGGTAAGTATACCTTCAATCATCAAATTACAGAATTGCTTACTACATTGTTTCAAGCTAAAAACTTGAACATGGATAAAAACAATTTACAGAAGACTCTGAAAAAGGCAAGAAATACAGTTTATACCAAGAAATAAAATTTAAAATGCTAGGATAATAGAAGTGAAAGAGTCCCATCCAGGACTGAAGAGGGGTAACGAAATAATGAGAAAAAATAAAAATATGTACTTTTAGATTAAAAATTTACGCCTTCTAGGCTCAAAAGAGAAGATTTCCCTGCTTTGCATCCTGCCAAGCATGATAGCAGAAACAAAATAAGAACTTTTAAGTCAACAGGTAAGCAAAAAGTGGAGCTTTAAAAAACCGGTTGACAGAGAGGTGTTTTCACTGGATCTTACTACATCTACGTAAAATAGTCAAAAGTGAGACATTTGGAAAACGTCCAAACATATTGTCTGCAACCGCAGGGTAATTATTCGGCAATGCCATTAACATCATTTGCAATAATCCTACCTCAATACTAAGTAACATTAGATTGTGTTAGATTATAGTTGTAATTATGGCTTGTTTTTAGGTTCTCCCGGCAGACTAACAGTCCGATTCCTCACCACCATTCCCTCAGCTGCCGAGAACAGCATGCAACTAGAAGACGATCAACCTTCTGTTCTAATAAATCCTAGTCCAACGATACTCGTTAGTCCTGCCAAAGAACGCGAAGGACCTCTGTATGCCATCTTGCATTCTACACCAGTAGCGCCAGCACGAAGGCAATCCATAGTGACCCTCCACCCAGCCGAAAGTATTCGGGAGTCTCTGGCGAGCACGGAGAACGAGAAAACCACTCAGAATAATTCTAGTCAAGAAAATAGCAGTCATTCGACGAATCACTGCAATTCTAGATAATAGTCTGTTTTCTAGGTAGCTCTTTACCAAATGACACATCTCAGGTTTTTAAGCTACATGTCACTGCCATGTACAACTGCTATAACTACCCAAGAAAGTGCCAATGAAGGTACTACTAATTGTTACAGCGATTATAGGTCTGTACATCAAAAACAACCATAGATTTTGCAAAAAAATGATAACACTAATGCCATATGTCAATCATCTTTGGGCAACAGGTCTTTTGTTAACTTTCAAATGCCTCTCACTTCCAAATCTATGTTTGAAGCTCCAAATATTCAGAAAATTATTGTAATTATTTTTGTTTGTTTGTTTAAATTTTATCGTCAATAGAAATCTTAATAGTTTTTGTAAATAATCTATAAAGTTAATGGTTTTATATAAATATGAATTATCCTAAAAATATCAATGATACACTCAAAAGAATATCTACATAAAACAGCTAAAGAATAATTAGAAGCGAAAACAGCAAACTAAGGAACTGAAAAAATATAGAATTGCATAATTATAGTACAACAATATTATAAAAACAGTTATTTAAAAGATATTAGTAAAATAAAGCAAGTGGCGAATTAGCAATAAATGTCTAAATAACAGATAAATAATATGGATCTATTATTTATACATGTTAATGTATTCTTTACTAACTTCTATTCAGAATATATAATATTTTAAGTTGATAAATATTTGGGAAATTACTGTACACTTAAATTTGATAAACTGGTTGCCTATACTGAGGAAGTTCGAAAACTATAGTTGTTGTTATTTACCATTTATTTACATGGGCTGTTTTTGCTATATAAAGATAAATGTGATTTTATGATATAATATAATATGAATTAATTGGTTGCCTATATTTAACAAGTCAGTAGAAGTTTTTAAGTAACATTTTTAATTGATAAATTGGTTGCATACACTCAGTACGATCAAAAGAGAAATAGAAGTGACTTGGTTCAAAACGTAAGTGCGACACTGGTTGTCTATGTTGAAAGTATTAATTCTATTCAGACGATTATAATAAACTACACTTGGAGATTTATAGTAATTAAACCAGTCAAAATATTCTAAAAAACATTTATAAAATTCTCTTAGTGGTGGAAATCCACTACTTACTGAGTGCTCTTATTGCAAATTTTGTTTAAATTTAGAAATATCGAATGTAGCATTATTTCATGTACCTAGGTAGGCAGTTTTTTTTTTCATTGAATCTTGTTATACCGTAGATTGATTGATTGTAAAAATGGTGCTAGGTATTGGTTACGGTCAAAAGGGATCCCAAGTATTACTGATTTCTATAAAGCTTTTTAAATAACTAGATATCTCAAACACTTATCCCTTCATCTTCATTGTCTTATTCCTTCCCTTGCTGGATTGCTGCCAATTGTTATATGAATAAATATTATTATTTATATATCACAAAAATATCCTTATTTTTTGTCATTGATTCAAACAGGAATATAGGGTTAAGCTCTATCGGACTTAGGTACGTTGATCTATAAGTTCTGTAAGTTGTCCATCTATTCTGACTTCCATTTTGTTGTTTTAGTAGATGTTTTCGATAGTTTTTATAATATTTATGGGAACTTCTCTATTATACAGAAGATGGATTACATCTTTGAGTCTAACTCTGTCAAACGCTTTCTTTAGGTCAATCAGGCATAGAAATGCTGGTCTATTATACTCTAGTGATTTCTGAGTAATTTGCTTTATAACGAATATTGCATCTGTACACAATCTTCCACTACGAAAACCCCATTGTTCATCTGCTAAACTTATCCTCTGATTTATTAGCACTTGTAAAATTTTAGTTGTAAGTTTTAGTATTAGAGTTTATACTTCTGTAGTTTTGTGGCTGTTTTGATCTCCATTTTTGTATAGTAGAATTAGTTCGTTCATTCTTTATTCTTCCGGTAATTTATTGTGTTTTATAATTTTATAAATAATGTTGTTAATTGTTCTGTCATTGTTGCTCCACAATATTTCAGAAATTCGTTTGGTATCCCGTCTTTACTTGCTGCTTTTCTGTTCTTCAGCTTTTCAAGGATTTTCCGAACTTTCTGTACATTTATATTAATTTCTTAATTTGTGGTAATTTCTGATGTTTTCGGTTCTAGCGTCCTTTGTTCTTCCTCTGCATAGAGCTTTTTAGATAGTCAATCCACGTATCCTTTTCTGCAAGTTTTATAGAAGAAAACTCAATAACACAAACCGAAGTAAAGGAGATCCTAATGACAATGAAAAATAGACGGGCATCCGGATCTAAAGGACTTTTTCTTTTAATGGTCAGTTTTTCTTTCAATGGCCAGTCAATATTTTTCTTTTTTACTGTTTAATATTTTTGTATACTTTTTAAATATTTTATAATTTTATAATTGAATTTTTCGTAATCTCGTCAGGGATTCTGGAATAGATTGTTTATTTTCGTTGTGTGTTCTTTTAAAGAAGAAGGCCTCCATTGCATATTGTTTGTTATGTACAAGATGATTCGTTAACGTTTCTCATCTGCTACTTCTTTGCGGTCCAAAGTGTTTTAGGTGTACATTTTTCTGCTTCATCCTTTTGCTATACAAAGACGTATGATGTCATTTAAACAACAAATTTTAATTTTTATAGCATATAATATAAGAAATTTGCGTGACGAAAATATTTTGACTGGAAAAATACAAATATTGTAAACTCTCATGGAATGTATCAAGTTATCCTGTTAAAAACCACGAAACGCTTAGACCTGGGATGTTACTACCAAATCTGTTGTAACTTAGCATTAGATAGATCAGTTGATATTTTTTGTAAGTATATTTATTTATTTGTAAATACAATAAATCAGTGCGTGATATGGTTAGATGTTAAGGCGAGAGAAAACGTAATAAATGCATAAGGTGATAATTTTTAAAGTAAAGTAAAAGTATATTAATAAAATTTAATATTTACACAGAAATACGTTCCAAAATAACTTATTAAATACGTAATTTTTGAGAAGAACTAAATACTACATAGAATTGAGATCGATGGGGCGAAATGTTTTAAGCAAACTGAAACAAAGTATAGAGTTTACACAAAAATAAAATAGGATTATTTGGAGAACCAAAGTCCTAATAATTTTTAGATATCTGCAGAAATTTACAATTTGTTTTTATATCTCATATAGCTTTAATTTTTATTTTTTATTTTTTATATAATTTTTCTTTTAAAATCTTGTTGCATATCATCAAAAACAGAATAAAAGCCTATCCACATTACCAAATACCTCAGGAACAAGCGTGGTTTGTAAAGGGTAAAGGTAGACGAAAACAAATGCTGAATCTGAGACAACTCATTGAAAAGTCTAGAGAATTTCAAGTACCTATGATTATATGCTTCGTTGACTACCAAAAGGCATTTAATTGTGTAAGATGGATAAATCTGTGGTCCATTTTAATAGAAATGAGCACACCAATGTACCTGGTGACACTTGAACCTGAAAATCTGTACCAGTCCAATATAGCAACAGTACGACTAACTCAGTTCTCAAACCAATCCAAGACTGAGACAGGTGTTAGACAAGGATGCGTGTTGTCACCTGACTTATTCAACATTTATGTTGAACATGTCATTAGGATGGATTGGCCGGTGTAAAGTAACAGTGGCTGTTAGGAATATCTTTAATTTAAGATTTGCTGATGATACTACACTTAAAGCAGCAAATGAGCAAGAAATGATTAATCTGCGAAAAGTTGAGTACTAAAGCAATAAAGTTAGTCTGAAAATCAATAAAGCTAAGTCAAAAATAATGCTGATCGACAGATTACACAATATTCAACTGACTAACATGTTACAGGATTACCAGATCGTGCACAGTTTTGTCTATCTTGGGTCTAATATAACTAACGATGGTAACTGTGAAGCAGTAGTTCGGAGATGTATTGGTATGGCAAAAAATGTGATAACTCTCCTAACTAAAGTTTGAAAAGACAGATCTATCTATCAAAATATCAAGATGAGACTGGTGAATGCCTGTGTATTCTTAATATTTCTATAGGGGGCAGAGACTTAAACTCTTTACGGACGCGAGCGCCAAACAATTGATGCCTTTGAGATATGGTACTGGAGAAGAATGCTGCACATACCTTGGACAGCTCATAGGACAACCATTTCCATTCTAAACTAACTCGAGATTTAACAAAGGCTTCCACAATATGTCTGCAACGTATTCAGCAATTTTCGGTTTTTTTCGGATTACTTGTTCCTGGAAACGTTCCGGGAAGAAGATCAAGAGGACGATTTACAACTAGATGGTCTGACCAAATTAAGAATTCGGCTGAAAACTCATTCTGCAAAGCTCTCAGACCAGCTGAAGATAGAGACCAGTGGAGAAAAATTGTTAGGAATATTGGAAGAACTCACGGTCCTTAGTAATGGGGAAACAACAAGAGCGAGAGAGAGATATAATTTTTCACTTTATTTGCAATACACATTCTCTAATACCAAAAGAGAATTTTGACGAGTACCCTTGACATATACCTGGATATTCTTAACATTGGCAACGACACCACTTATAATCATAGACATAATAAAAACAGATTACTGACTATTTTTTTAACGACGCGAAAAAAATTGCGTCGTTAAAATGGAATTGGACAAGACACGTCGTCAGATTATCAGACAAGCGATGGACAAAACGTATTTTAGAGTGGAGACCAAGGCAAGAAACAATACGGAGCAGAGGACGCACACCAACTAAGTGGAATGAAATCGACATGAAGCAAATTATGAATGTTCTTGGGAAAAATACTTTTTTAAAAACTGAACTCACAATTAAAACTTTTATTTTCGACTTACAAAGATTTAAGTAACAACAACAATAAATTAAATCAGACTGAAAATATTGATTTGTACATGGTGTTTTTATAATTTTATAATTGCTGATCTTGCTGTCCGATACGTCGCAATTCAGTCCAGAATGTTCAAGCTGTAGGCCCGTGTTGAATCCACGTGGTAGAATTCACTGGATGTTAGCGGTCATTGTACTGTAACTAGCGTGTTAGCACAAGACACAGACAGATGGAAAGAGCTGTGGGAGACCTATGTCTAGCAGTGGACGCATACAGGTTGATGATAATGATAACTTACTATATGGGCATATTGAGCAAAGTAGCGAAACGCGAAGCCCTCAATCTGTGGTCTATCTATCTCTCCTTAGCAGTATGATCACGCGCGTATGACAGACAAAGATAGCTAGACCACTCAACGTGAATAATGTCGTTTTCCTTCTATTCACAGAGGGGCCTATACCTTACCTAGTCGTTTTTAAAATGTTTATATTTATAACACAGGCACAAGTTGGTTGAAATCTCGTCAGCGAGTCTTTTCGCTTGAGTTGTTGTCTTCGGATATACTTATCAAGTTCTGACTCCGATTGTTAGGATGTTCGCTAAGTTTCTGGGCATTCTTTGGGCTGTAATTTAGTGATCTTCTGCTTTACGGTATTTATGATGATGTTAAGTATTATTACGGTATTAGGTGCATAATAGACACAACACTATCTAAAGAACTGTGGACTGTAATCTTGTTATTATGTCGATAATGGGCATTAATACAATCTCTTACAGTTAAATATCATACGTATACATGGGTTATTACATCTCCATAGGTTATTGCATTACGCATGCATAGGTTATTATGCATTTAAATATAGGAGTAGTTAGGTTTTTTTCTAAATTAGTAAAATAAGCTTCGTCTTATTTTTTGGTAATATCAATTTTTTAATCAGTTCCTAAGATTGTTGAGATTTATCTAAAATTAGGGTATTTTATTAATTGGGTGTTTATGCGATGCTACTGCCACTAGTGTAGTCACTTAGCAGATATATATTATAGAGACTATAGCCCAGTATTAGGTAAAATAAGAATCAACATGAAATACTCAAGAGTGCACTACAAACAAAAATCAGAGTCGAAGGACTAAATGCGTAATCCACGGAATACTTATACAGAAAAAGAATATCAAAAAAAGATTGCTGAAAATAACATAATAGAAAACAATAATATCGAAAAAAGCTGGGAAAAACTCAAAAATAACATTAGAATCACTTGGAGAGATAAACTATAAACTTGGAGAGATAATGAAACGAACACTGACATGTAAAAAAAGAAAATCTCGTGGTTTAGAGAGAAAGTGAAGACAAAATATGAAGAAAAGAAGAAAGCCTTTTTACAATACAGAACCCAACAGGCATACAACCACTATAAACACTAAGAAATGAAACGAATACTTTAGCCAGACAAATAAAAACAGAATACTATCACGAAAAAGACACGGAACACAAAAATAGTAATAAATGATCAGAGGACAAAGAAAAGAAATAAACGAACTAACAAAATTCAGAAGGAAACATGGGCGGACTACCTTCAATCCCTTTTTACTAATGGTAACGATAAAGAACCACCAACACCAGAAGTGACAACAAGCGAAGAAATAAACATTGAGGAGGGAGAGGGAAAGGAACCATTAGGGAAATTAAAAAAATCACTAGGAGAGAACAGAATACATAAATAACGAAATATCATATCTGACCAAACAACCATTAAAACTAATCCAAAAAATAATAGAATAAAACAGAATACCACAAGAAAGGAGAATAATAATCCTAATACCTCTCTTCAAAAACGTAGACAAATCGGACTCAAAGGGGAATTCATTTATTAAACACAACACTAACATCACCAACGTAATAACAACGTGATAACTCAACAAGGTATGTGATAGACATTAGTATGTTCTAAGGTTCTGGTAGTTTTCTAGCAGGTTCTCTGTGTTTTCACAAAATTTAGGAGCCATTTTATAGTGATAAGGTCACAATACGCATCTCAGATTACTCTGAGTTCTTCTTCTTAATCTTCTGTCGTCCATTTTTGGACATAAGCCAGTCCCAACTCCTTTCATCGATGTCTATTCCGAGCAGCATACTTCCAATATGTTCCGGCTATTTTTTTTAAATCATCTACCCATCTCACCTGTGTTCTTCCTCTTGATCGTATACCTTTGTAAGGTTTGTAAGGTTTTGTAAGGTTTTCGATGTTCTATTGGGCATTCCAATTTTTTTTTGTCTAGCAGTGTTGCCTGCGAAGCTCAATTTGAGTTCGACAATTTTTGTTGAGATATGATCCAAGTGTGGTATACTGATATTCCAAATTTATTTTAGCGTAGCGACCATAAATTTGATATAACTGTTTTGCTTGCCCTTGGCTTGGAATGTTTTATAAGTAGACTACGCAAAGTCCCTTTTCCAATTTTTGTACATGCTTTACTATTCGGAGTTTTTAGTACACCGCAAAGTGACTCTAGTCTAATATAATGGGTATTAGATCCTTCTTTAATAAGAACTCCTTCATGTCCTGTCACCCATAAAAAAATTATTTTTTGGTGTTCTGTCAATGGCTTGAGGGACTATTTGCTGTAATACTTGAGTATTTTCGAGAGTTATTAAGAGTCTTGTGGTAGAGTCAATAACCCTCATTTCTACTCCTTGTCCTTATTTTTATTTATCAGTATAAAAGACACTTTTGTGATTTCAAAACCTTGTTTTATTATCTGTGGGCGTCTTCATGGATTGCGTGATTCCAACCATTAAAATCTGTAGGTGCTGAGTTATGTCACCGGATTTTTAATGCTGAACCCGTATTAGTCTAAAGACAGGTTCTTCTTACATTTATGCACGGATGATAAAGGTGAAGCATTATTTGTAAGGTTCCACTTGAGCACAATTACATTGCATTAAATCATTGATCACAAAACCCTTATTGTTTGAGCTTTGTTAAAAGATCGACAAACACTATTGACTACAGTATAGATGATAAAACTCCTTGAGGACAACTTTTGAGGATGCCTCATGTATGGTGGATTTTTGTGGTTGAAAGAGCAAATTAATCTTCGTGGAGCGATATACTTCAAGCGACGAGTATTTTTTCATATTCTTTAAAGGAAACTAGGTTAGGCTAATAGGTCTATATAATCTTGGTTCTTATGGAGAGCATTTGTTATTCACTAAGCAATAAAACAGATCCTAACATGTCAGCCTGTTTTTGGAACTAATCTAAGATGAAACTAATGTTGAATATTTTTGCTCGTGGGGCTTTTCAAAACACTTTACTGATTTAAACCTACTGATAGTCCTTTAGATTCTATTTTTGTAAAGATTTTTCTCGCTGTTCAAATTTTTCTCATCGTGTAGCTTAGACCTATTTTTAAATTTAGCGTATATAAGTATTTATTTTTTACTGGTACTCCCCATTTTTAGAATTTTTTATTCATGTTTTGATGTGTTCGCCAAGAATATGTTAATTAGTAATAGAGATGGGCGACAATTTTATGTTAAAGTATCTATTTGTATTAATTCTTCGTTCTCGTCCCAATTTTAATAAACACTTGAAATTTTTGTACAGATATTTTATGGCACCTGTTAGTTCTTTCTACTTAATACTTACATATATTAGAAAATTTTAAAGATCTTACGTAGTGTGGTATTGTTGATATGTCTAATAATTTGCTCCTAAAAGCAAGTATGTACGTTCTCTATTTATAATCAATTATTCAAGTTTCAAGCTTTTGTACCACACTTAATAACATTGGCGGTATTTATTTTACTCTTTTTGGAATTTACTAAAGTACTAAATTTATATCTAAGGTTGAAATCTATTTATTGATTCTGTTTGAGCCCAAGAATATAGCTTTAGCCAACATGAGCAACTTCATATCACAATTAAAAGTAGAAATACCAAACAACATAAAAAATAATACGATGAAATAAATAAATAGTTTACAATAAGAACAACAATAAGAACAGTTTAATAAAAATATAAGCAATAATCGATAAAAATTATTCTTGATCACACATCTTGTTTTAATATATTTCCTCATCCTTCTTCATTCTTTGTAGTATTTATTTACGATAGTATTGCTAATGCGTAATCTATTATTTATTGTATAAAAATCTACCTCCTAGTTCAATACAAAAATCTCAATAAAATCTATTTAAAGTGTGTATTTTTATTACAAATACCTTTTTCCAAAAATAAAAAGAAAGCATCGGAGTAGTTAGGTTCCTATTTGGGAGTAAGCAGAGATTAAAACGATCAAAAAGGAGTACCCATTTGTACTAATTTTTCAAATTCTAATATTGTGTTATGTATTTAGAGCATGGAAAAAATTCGTGTTTACTCTAATCTATGAAAAAGAAACCCCAACAGATTGTAGTAATTTCAGATCAATAGCTCTAAAATTACATGCAAATAAAGTTTTTCTAAATATCATAAATGAACGACTGAAAGTATTTCTGCTACTCCAAATTTTGAAAGAAAAACTTGGGTTTGCCCATGAAGAGGACCCATGAAAAAAAAACTTAAGAGAATATAAAATTAATAATATAAGAAACATCGTCTCAAAAAGGACTGGAACATATAAGGCAAAAACTTGATATGAACAGATATGTTCTGAGGTACTTTAGTAATATCACTAGCAGTAAAGACTGATCGTCGAAGACACAAGATTAAGTCTTTTTTTCACGATGGTCTGATGAAATTAAAAAATTCACGGGACTTTTTCTTCCGGAAGTACATCACAAAGCTTAAAATAGAGTTGAATGGTCAATGCTAGTCAATCAAACATCATGAGGTTACCAAGAGCTCCACAAACTCAAATGGTTGTGAATAAGAAATCAGACGGAAGACTGATAACCTCAGAAAGGTGTTTATATAGCGATGATGAATGCAAGGAGAAACTACCTCAATATTTTTCAAAGAATATTAAAATTAGTATTTATAGAGAAATTATTTTAAATCCCTAAAACAAATTTTCGACTGGTAACATGGAAAAAAATTTAGCGAATGCAATAAAACCGACTTTACGATTATGGGAGCTCAATTAAATACTAGAATCTAAAATATGTCTTTTTTGCAAATATTGGAAAGAAACGGAGAACAATGTTAATGGATTAAGATACTTCGCTATCAAGAATAAATTGAAAATTGTCTGTTATTAAGTGCTCGATGATGGATATCGATAATATACTGAATAAAAGTAAATAAAAAATTATAAAGCCAAATAGAAGATACTCGAGTATACCTTACAAGTAATATACATTCTGACAATGATCTAGTACCGATATATATTATAAATAACATTTTTTAAAGTGGCGCTCATGCTCACTATTGCGTCTGTATTTTCGCTCTAGGGTAGTGTGGGACTTCTGGTACTTCACGTGAAGTATGCTAATCTGACCTCACTCATTAAACACCTCTATCTCCTACGACATACTCGGAACTTCTCTTATCGAATGCAACTTTGATTACGTCGCTTTTGTATGTGTCTTAATTGTTCAGTTCCTTTTGCTGTTTTAGTTTAGCCTAATTTGTAGCATCCTCTTTATTCTACTTTCTTTTTTATATTTTCCGTGACAGTCCTTACCGTCATCGTCATTTTAAAGTATTATTTGCTACCTATGGCTTTCTTTATTATGTTTTCTGGTGTAATTCTTTCTATGTTTTATCAACACTTCTCTTTCCTGGCAGAATTGACTGCAAGCAAAAACGCAATATTCTACGTGATCCTCTAGCCCACACATTACGCATCGATCGTCGTTTGTATTTTTAATTTTATAAGTATCTTACTTAAAGAGCCATGGCCTGCCAAAACTGTGTAAAATGAAAGTTGGTGTGTCTAAATTTGCAATTTATCCAAGGTTCTATATTTGGGATAAGCGACCTCATCCAATTTGCTTTAGAGATTTCTTCGGACCACCCTGTCTGCCACTGTCTCACTTTATTTTTCTGCTTTTCTCCCTGAACTTATTTGTATTTTCCCTTCATTTATTGTACATATTAACCATCTTTTTTACCATTAACTGGATTGGTACAACTTCTGCTATCACTTATACTTTATACTTACACTTTTAGTAGTGGTGTTCTTTGCGCTTTTATTATCATTTACATGTTATTTTTGCATATATGCAACTGTACTAAGTCTACTAATTTCAAATAAATATTTCGTCTGTATGAACTAGCTCCCCGTATTCAGCTTCCCACAATTACACCGAGAAATACAAAAATAAAACTCTACAAAACAATAATACGCCCAGTCCTAACATATGGTCCAGAGGTTCAAACATGTTAGGATGTTTCGAAAGAAAAGTACTAAGGCAAATCTATAAAGCAGTGAATGAAAATGGAGTGTGGAGAAGACGAAACGACTTCGAACTTTATAGAATATACCAGGAACCCGATATCGTAAAACATATTAAGATAGGACGTCTGAGGTGGATCGGGCATGTAATGTAGATGGAACAAAAAGACCCAGCTAGAAAAACGCTCCTTGATAAATCCATTGGTCACAAAAGAAGAGGAAGACCAAGAACAAGGTTCCTTCGACCCAGAACATCGATGAAGACATTCGAAATATGGAAAAACCTGCTTTTCAGAGAAAGGCGATGGATAGAGACCACTGAAGAGAAATTCTTGAGAAGGCTATGACCCACGCAGTGTTATAAAGTCAGAATAATGATGATGATGTAGTTCATATAATGCAAAAAGTATAAAAAGAAACGCTTAAATATACTGAAACAATTTCTCAACAGTCTGTCTTCCTCTCTATACTCGGTTGAAATTCAGCAGCTTGTCTTCATAATTTAATGACATGATGTTAACTGTAGAAGTTTCTAGACGGGAAGTAGGGTAGTTTCCATATTTGCACAAAATTTGCATAAAATAACAACACATATATTATCGCATTTTTATATCATGTTTATTTACACAACTGTCATGGTACAAAATCTATACTCAAGCTTTTTATAACAATCTAAACCTAAATTTATAATAATAATAATAATAAACACATTAAAACGATGGCCGCGAAGGCAACCTTCCTATTGATCTACAGGTGGTTATTGGAACACTAGTTTTAGCATTGTTGGAACTATCTGTAGATATCTCTTCGATTTTATCACTAACAATAAAGTCTATGTCTCTGGTTTTCTTGAATTCTTCGAATTTTCTGTTGATTAGAAGACTTAGTTCTGATTTAGAGGTAGATGACTCGGGGATGGTTTCTTCAATGACGTTTTCTTCATCTACTTCCTAAAAAAATTAATAAAATATAATAAAATGTTCTCTAGATGAATGGTTTAGATAGAGAAAAATATTAAACAGTAAAATTTTGATAAGGTTCTGAAACTACTTTGTTATAGCATGTCTAATTCTACTCTTAAAATGGTTTTCAAAAAAGATTATTTTAAAGATTCTGCGAAAGTGTATAACTAAGTTGTTGTTAGGTTATGTCCTTTCAAAATTTATGGTAGATGCTTGGCACATGCTTGGCCTCAATTTTTTAGGCAACAGCATTCTTATGGTTTAAAAAAATTGTTGACGTTGGTGTTCTTACCCTAGCAATATCAAATTCAGATAGTTTTATGTTTGTTTGTGTAATGTGTATCGTAGTTGTAGTTGTGTAACGTAAGTTGTGTAACATAATAGGTTTGTGTTTGTGTATTGGGTGTTGCATATGTATTGTGTATAAATTTGTAGCGTTTTAAATTTTTCTTTTAACTACGAAATATTAATATGTTAAAAATTTCTAAAGACTCCCCTGTTTGTTTGTTTGCAACGAAGTTAAAATTCCCCATTTCGTACATGTTATTTCTAACTATAATATTTCAAGATTTTTTTGTCGCTAAACAACGATTTGTTTATATTCAAATCCCCCAAATCTCTGAATACATTGTGAGGTAGAAAAATCAATATAATACCCGTTATTTCTTCATATCGGGAAGTAGTTTGTTTGAGGGTCGCTTTGTAACATAGTTGAGGCCTGTTTTAAAAACAAGAAATTTATGTTATGGACGTAAGAAGGGTCGCCCACACTAGTATTAGATTTAGGTCAAGAGGGGAATTCAAGTTAGGTTGAGAAGAGCAACGAAGCAGGCAGGTTGTATAAGGCAGCTCGAGTTGAACATAGCCGGTAATTTTGTGTAATGGGTTAATAATCAAGACCGGTAAAAAGTGGAAATCTACTCTCTGTAATATGACAGATTTATAAAAGAGTAACCACTTGAATAGCTAGAGCATTTATGTAGTATACCAGAACATGGTAAAATTTTAAAACAGTACATAGGGTGTGCCACCAGCTTCGTTTGTCGTCTGTTTGCCCCAACCTCGTTCCAGGCTATAGAATTTGTCTTCCTTCTTTCCCGTTGAGAACTTGTCCAAGTAGCTTTCCCATAGATGTCTAGCAAGTTTCAAAGTTAAGTGTAAAAAATGTGAATTATAAGGTAACATTCAGTATATTAATTTTAAAGTAAAGACAGACATTTTTTTGCTGAAACAATATTTTAATTGTTTTTTTTTATTTTAATGTTAACATATGACAGCTAGTTTTATTTTTTTGGTATTTATTTGTTTTGTTTGTTAAAAAAAAGGGTAATCTCTGTGGGATAACATTTGTAAGTTTTTGTAGTATCTCCAACACCTTGAGTTTGTAAATGGACACATGTAAGTTTTTTTTTATTCTGTATTTGGCAACTATTTATATAGTATATTTTTTGTGCCATTTATATGTTTGATAACTGCTTGTTAGATACACAAATAAATGTTTAATTTATTGCTCCATCCATTTTTTTATTTATTTTAGAAATCTCCTAACCCTTTATGTATCTTTTTATTTTAGGATATTTTTTTCTAAATCCAGCAAGCTTAGGATTCTTCGAAGCGGCGTCCTTTCCTGTAAAATAGCTAGAAGCCCTTTCTTGTTGTATTAATTGTCCAGTTGTCCAGGAGATTTACGTAAGTAACCCCTTTGTTTCATATTTTGGTAGCTATCCCAATCTGACACCCTTTTCGTTCACTTATCCACGACCCCAGCTCTCCAGCAACCCTCTGAGTGCCGTTCGCATACGTAACGATTATTTTGCTTGCCCTATCTTCGCCCCCATAGTTTCTCTCTCCTATTTCTACCCCCATGATCTTACCCTGAGGTAGGCAAATAATATCGTTACAAATTGTATTTAATATTTCTTCTTCAGTATGATACTTTCAATTACTCCGCTATTGCTGATATATTCTTGCCAGGATTTCACAATGCAAACATGAAAAAATACACAATACATACAAATATAACAAATAAACTCCTAATAGATGAACACATAATACATAAACATGCAACACAATCAGAAGGTACAGGAATCATCCTGAGTGTACAAGCATCATCCTCCGAATTGTCAATTAAAACCATGGCTATATGCCTCCAGTATCGTTGCCGAGTAAGTCAACCGTCAGTTTTGGAAAAAAATAACTGCCAAACAATTTGGTTATCAAAACATCACACTATTTTAAAACACGTCTTTTTGAAAACGATTTATATATATACCGGTATTTAGGCACCACGCCCTTCCAGTAGGGATCTATGGAGAAGTATCATCGAGGCGCAAGCCCTAATCTCTTGCCGTACTACTCCATCATAGGCCGATCAGAGGCCAGCAGATTCGTTTTAGAATTTTAAACTGCTGCGTTAACCTTTTTTATTTTTCTGTACACTGAGCTGGGGCTTGAACCCACATCCACTTAACCAATCGAGAGTGGAGCGAATGAGAATCGGCCGCCTCGCCGCTTGGCTATCTGACCGACTTCCGGGTTCCGAACAACGATTTCCGGAGTGGAAATCGAAAGGTCAAAAAACAATAATTGTAGAATGTAATTTTTATCAGAATCAATTGAGACAATTCATCATAAACATTATATTTGAGATCTTATAAAACAAAATAATCTATGAAGAAAAATTCCGTACACAATGGTACAAATCCAAAGTCATTCTAATATTTTTGACAAAGGGGATGAACGAACATTAAAAATTACTGACCCTGATGTCGCAATCTTTAAAAATTTTTACCAGCATTATCACAAACCATCTAAGGAATAGATCACCTGTATATCACAAGATGGTTAATAAAAAAGTCTATCGAGTATATCCAAAAGGCTTTTCAGAATTTTTAGAAGGCATTCTACTGCAACAAATTATGGGCAGAGTTAGGGCTCCTTGAAATGGTAAATTCGATTCAAAATACAGAAATACCATCAAAATCGACGAAACACATTTCCAAAAAATGCTTCCTTCTCGAGTTATTTGCAATTTATATGTATACGATGTTTATATATGACACGCATCGTTCATTGAAAGTAACCATAAAAACCTAAAATAATCTAAGTATGCGACCTACCTGAATTTCTGAAAAGGTAACAGGTTGAGTTCGATACCTTGTGGAACCCCCTCTTCTTTTCTTAGGAATTACTCTCCTATTTAACCTGGACATAGGTTCTGGGTATACGGTATCCATTGCTAAAAATTAACAAACAAAAATTATACACTTGCATATTATATACAGTATGATGCAAATGTATGGAATAAATTCATTATTTCAGAAACAGACGACTTTTAAAAAAAATCTTAAAACACGTCAATTTTAATTTTTGAATGACCATCAACTGACATATGGACATTACGTCATCAGTTTCGGCGTAATGACGTAATCGACGATTTTTTTAAATACAAACCGAGGGCACGCGACAGCTCATTTGAAAGGTCTCCTTATCGTCATTGCAACGATGTAATCACTTGAATATTTATTTCTACAGGGTTCACAAAAATTATAAACTTTGTCAATTAACATGGAATTACAATAAATATTCATTCACTGAACTAAAATACACTAAGGAACGCCACTGGGAATAAAACAAAAGATGGTTTTTAATTACTTAATTACTCAATTGTGTGTAACAGTGAGTAAAATTGAAAAAAAAATTAGAGAAACGGGCCATGTTAAAGATCTTCCCAGAAATGGTAAAAAATCAATATCCGAAGCCAAGAAACTGGACGTTATACTGGCGTTTCAAGACAATCCCCATACCAGTTCTAGGCAGGTCGCACTGGATAATAATATCCACCAATTAACTGTTGTAATAGTGCTAAAAAAGAGAATTGGCATCCATACAAAGTACATCTGGTCCACGAGCTATTAGAAGATGACTTTGATATAAGAATCAAATTCTGCGAAACCATTATAGAAAAATGTAACAGAGATCAGGGTTTCATACAAAAGGTTCTTTTTTCTGATGAAGCGTCTTTTATGCTGAACGGTCACGTAAATCGGCAGACATATCGATACTGGGCAAGTGAAAATCCACATTGGATGAAAGAGTATAGGACAAAATATCCCGAGAAGGTGAATGTTTGAGACGGCATTATAAACAATCAAATTGTATGGCCATATTTTTTTTTAGGAAAACTTATCTAGAATTTCTTCAGGAATATCTGTTGCCACAGCTGAATCAGCTATTTCCAAATAGAAATAGTTTGTGGTACGGACATGACGGGGCTCCCCCACACTACGGAGTTGAGGTACGAAATTACCTTAATAACGTTTTCCCAGGTAGGTGGATAGGTAGAAGGGGGCTAATCGAATGGCACCAAGGTCTCCAGATTTCACTCCGTTAGACTTTTATTTGTGAGGATATTTAAAGAGCAGAGGGTATCAAAATCGACCGAATAATGTAGAAGAGTTAAAGGAGCGCATCAGAACGGAAATTGCACAAATAACACCTGAAGTCATCGAAAACGTTAGGAAATAATTTATTGCCCCTTTTTTACATTGTATTATTGCTGAAGGTAGTCAATTTGAACATTTGTTGTAATTTAATTGTATTTAAGTAAACATTTATTGTAAGTTAATTGTATTAATAAACCAACAGTTTTGGTTAACCCTGTAGAAATAAATATTCAATTGATTATATCGTTGCAAAGGCGATAACGAGACCTTTCAAATGAGCTGTCGCATGACCTTGGTTTGTATTTAAAAAAATCGTCGATTACGTCATTACGCCGACACTGATGACGTAATGTCCAACACATGTGTAGCAGTTGATGGCCATTTAAAAATTAAAATTGACGTGTTTTAGGATTTTTTTTAAAAGTCGTCTATTTCTAAAATAATAAATTTATTCCATACATTTGCATCATACTGTAGAATTTTTTATGTAAGAATAATAAACTGTCTTTATAATCTTTAGTAATATACGCTGCTAAATGCTATTTATTTTTTTTAGTTTTTATTGGTAAATTCTGATTTCTGTACTTGCGTCTTCAAGTTCATTTATTATTTTTAACTACTGTTCTAAATAAAAAAAAATGAGTTTTAGTTTTCAACTAGCTGTGAGTTGGGTTTACTTTAATGTACAATTTATCTTCGATAATCACATAAATAAAATAGAAAAATATGATACTGTTGATATGTTTTGGCCATTTTAGAGCTATTTCTGTATATTTTGATTTACTATTATACCATTTATCATATTTTCCATCTTTTGGTGATTTTCAAATCTGTGTGGAGGTACCCGAAAAATGTGCAATATACCCAAATCGTTTGTTCCTGTAAATTTACAGATTTCTCCTTAACTCGCTTTTTCTTTTTCAAAGAAATATTGTGTAATATGGTCTCCTGATCTTGCTCGCCCCACTTTAGCAACCTCATTACAGATGACCAACAAATCAGTAATATGCTTTTTCAACACTTTGTCAATAAATCAAATAATCCTACCAATTCTGAGAACGATATTGGTGCTAACCAAACAGCTTGCAATAATAGTCAATCCATTAATATACCATTCAGTAACCAAGAACTAAACGATGCTATTTTTTGACAAAAACCTCAGCTTCAAGTCCAGACAATATTCCCTCTATCTTTTTGAAAAACCTTCATCAAAAAATATACACGAGAAAATACTCTAACTGTTTAAAAATATTTCTTCTTACTAATAATTCCCATCACTATGAAGACAATCACTACTATTCCTATCAAAAAAGGCAATCAATAACTTAACACATTAAACTCATTCTGACCAATCTCAATAACCTGCATATTATGTAAACTTCTAGAAAAAATGGTTAATAAAAGATTACTTTGGTACCTTAAACAAAATAATATTTTCGACCAATTTCAATCAAGGTTCAGACCAAATCGATGCACCATGGACAGTCTTATACTCCTCCAATCAACAAGTGCGCATGCCCTATCTAACAAAATTAAAGTCATTGCAATCTATCTTGACATCGAAAATGGTTTCTACTTTATATCGATATCTGTGATACTACACTAAGTAAGAATAAGCTATCTGGTAGGTAGGTAATATATATTCTATTAAAAACATTTTTTCATATATGGATCCTTTATGGTATTAACCAAAGGCTTCAATCACACATGGCTTCAATCCAAAGACCCTCAAGACAGAGAAATATACGCTAAATGGAATAGAGAAGTTAAAAAGGACGTGAATAAGGCGAAAAATATAAACTGGGAGGCTAAGTGTGATGAACTGGACAGATTTATGGGTGGAACAAAAGTGGCACAAGCTTGGAAAACATTAAAGCAGTTTAGGAAAAATGAGAAAAGTGAAGACAACATTTCTCTCATAAAGTTAAATGAATGGGAAGAATATTATACGAAACTGCTGAAAAAGGATAGAGTAGAGTACAGATGGGAAAAGATAAGGGAATTAATAGACAATAGAGACGAAAGACAGGAAATCCCTATAATAACATTATCTGAATTGACGGAAACCTTAAAAGAGGTTAAAAACGGAAAATCCGCAGGGCCTGGAGACATTCCCATAGAGCTGGTTAAATATGGGCCAACTGCACTTTTAGAATTAATGGTAGACCTTTTCAATAAATGTATGTGTGGAGACCAGGAAATTCCTAAAGATCGGAATAAATCATATATAAGCTCCATATATAAGAGAGGGAATAAAAGAGACTGTTCCAATTATAGAGGTATTAGTGTGACGAGCTCTGTGGGCCGGTTGTACGGCAGAATATTAAAGAAGAGGGTTGAAAAACAGATACAAGATATTGAAGAACAAAGCGGCTTTCGTACCGGGAGATCCTGCCTTGATAATATATTTATCCTACGACAAATAATTGAAAAGCGTGTCAAAAGAAGTAGAGAGACCCATTTGGTATTTATAGACCTTGAGAAAGCATATGATAGTGTCCCGTTAAAGAAAATGTTTGAGGTCCTCGAAAGGTCCGGATTGGATTCGACGTATATCCGAGCGATATATAAATTGTACGAAAATGCAGTTAGTTGTGTAAGAATTGGAACCAGAACCTCAAATGAATTTAAAGTCACTAAAGGCCTAAAGCAAGGATGCTGTTTGTCACCGACACTCTTTAAAATATACATCCAAGAAGCATTGAGGAATTGGAGAAATAAATGTAGATTTATGGGCATCGAAGTGGGACAAGAAACTCTGTATACATTCATACATACATACATACTGAATTCATTACTGTGGTCTAATAAAATAAAGATGCATACCAAACTTCGCGTATACAGAGCAATTGTAGAACCAATTACCACATATGGTGCTGAATGTTGGATGATGACAAAGAATGAACGAGATAAAGTAGACGTTGTGGAAATGGATTATCTTAGAAGGTCATGTCGAGTATCGAGAATGGAAAGAATCAGGAATGAGGAAATACGAAACCGTACAGGAATTAGAGATACTCTTTCAGATAGAATACAAGGAAGGCAATTACAATGGTATGGTCACGTGATGAGAATGGAGGAGGAGCGGTGGCCAAAGAAAGCCTTAATGTATGTTCCGCCAGAAAGAAGGAAAATGGGAAGACCACCAAATTCCTGGAGAAGAGAAATTACAAAAACAATGCAATCTAGAGGCTTAGAAGAGGGAGATTGGAGAGATAGGAAAAGATGGAGGCTGAAATGCGGGAAGCGGCAATCGCTGTAGGACCCCCGTTATATGATGATGAGAATATCCTTATATCACATAACCAAAAACGGTGCGCCACAAGGGTCGGTCCTAAGCATCACACTATTTCTTTTTAGTATAAATTATTTAGGTTCCTTTATAAATGGTATTGTGCAAAACTGAATAAATCCTGACGATATAATATTATTTTGTCACTGAAAGGAGCTATCACAAACACTTTACTGCATAACATAGTAAATAAAATAAACAACTGCGGCAGTTTATCTAATTCTCTCCATGAAACTCCAAAGGCATTCATTATAGTAGATGACAAAACATGAAATCTTCAACATGAATAGAAATTGGTAATATTTTTGATAAAAAATTTTCCTGGAGACCACAAGAGCAGTTGCCTATAAAGAATAAATCTCCTTAAATCAATAGCCTCTTTATAGTTGAAGAGCCGATGAGGAAACACTACTAAAAGTCGCTCTAAAACTTATCAAGCTCCAAACTTGACTATAGTAGTGTTTTTTTCTATCTAAGAGCATTCCGATCCAGTCCGGTGGAAAGTATTTAAGTAGAATATTTCGAACCTTCCCTTTACCTCAGACTAAGAAATCTCATCTATAATAGTCAACTACCCGTTATAAACAATTCTAGAATGGTACCGTCCACTATATAGATTTTAATTCTTCATCTAGGTAATATTAATCTGTTGTTCATCACCCTTTATAGGGTCCCTCAAACTCCTCCATGTACATTAAAACTTCCGAATTTCAATATCAAATTATCTAAATACTTATAATAAAGAAATATCACTTTCCATTATCAAACAAAGATTCTATAAAATCCTAGATCAATGCAACTACGAGAAAATCCTTTATTTCAACAATACTACAAGCTGTGAAAACTTTACTTAACGATAACAAAATTATAGTAATCTGTACTGACTCTCTGTTATCTATGCTCTTCATAAGAAACTTATATTCTACCCACCCAATAGTGCAAGACATCCAGAGTGTAGCCCATCGTCTTTAAATTAATGGAATTACAGTGACAATATTGTGTGTCTCATCACAGGTTGGTATTCCAGGTAATAAAAAAGTAGTAAAACAAGCCTGTTCTCTAAACTTAACAACAGAGATTCAAACATCATCTAAAAAAGAACACTCAAACCAAAGAACGAAATAATGTGTCTTTGTAATGACTAGAAATGTAATGTAATGAAAAGAACGGATAAATTTATTATTCAGAATAAAAATATTGATAATTGGACACACACGCCTTACATATGGAGACCTAATGAATTCCAGCAATCAGATTTTGTGCAACACCACGACTTTTGTAAAACTGTACCTACTTCTTGATTGTCAACAATACCTTACGGCCAGATACAATACAATCTTGAAAACAACCTAAAAGACATACTTATCTCAAACAACAGTAATTATAAAAATGTATTAAACTTTAAAAGAATACGGTTAAAGTTATTTAATTACAAAAATGAATCCTAGAAATTGTATTGTAAGTAATAATGTATCCAATGTAAAAGTATTAAAAATGAATATGTAAATGTAAATTGTACCCGTGTCAAATGCCCACTAGCAGTCGAAACACATATTTCGAAATAAAAAAAGTATGTAACCTTGTAATGTACCTTGATGTAAGTAAAAAATCTTGATGTAAGTAAAAAAACCAATCGAACTTTACCTGTGTACACCTTAAGTGAACTTGAACAAAATATTCAAGTTATTATGCATGTTTAACTTGCATTACTATCTTGGACATTAATAAAAATTATTATGCACTTTTTGTACTATTGTTTTTCTATGATGTACTATTTATAGTCTTGTTTTAGACAAAATATTTTGTAGTGCAGATGTACATTGTTATTTACATTTGCATGTCATTGTATTTACATAAAGTTAAAGTAATAATGGACGTGTTTTAAAGAAAATGTAGATTTTATATTAATGATTGATTAGATTGAAGGCAATGGATCGATCAAAACATCATTTATTTTAAATAATCTGTAATAAATTTCGTAAATGTATGTCTAGAAAATAGTGTCGGTTCATTTGATAACTTGTTTGTTTAGAAAATCTAAGAAATAATTTTCATAATGGATATTTTATTAATTGTTCACTTGTTCTGAAGTTGATGATGGATCAAGATGAGGGTGTCTTTTATTTTGGTTATTAGGAAATACATGAGTGACTTAATAATTTTTGGATTTAATGGAATAACGACAAAAATTTATAGGCACGCAAATAGAAAAACACAAATAAACTAAGGCATTTAATATGAGCTCTTTGGAAAATCTGTAAGTCCTAGAGAGAGCGTCACCATATGAGAGCGTCACCATATGCGTTGGCATATGAGAAATGCTCGACTTAGTTTACCGTGATTGTAGATGCAATTGATTGGATCCTCGTCGCATGGTGGCGGGCAAAATCACTAGTATATTATAAGATGAACCAAATGTTTTACCGATAATTTTCCGACTGGAACGGAAACGTTTTGAAAATTGTAATCCTTTTAGATAATTTTAAATATTTTTAATAAAATATACCAGTATTTACCAGAAGTCTTTCATTCTCTGTAAGTTTAACTTAAAGTTCTTTTACTTTTGTGTATACTTATATTGGCCATAGCAGATTTAATTTTTTTTTGAGAAGTTATTATATATTTATTTCATTTTATAAATATATAAAATTAAAATATGTAAGTCGCTCGTTCAGACAAAACACGTTACATCCGTTACATACTCGCTACATTCCGATACCGTCTAAATAGCAGAACACTTTTTTGTTAAGAAAAACTTAGGGGAAGTATGCCTATGATGGCATACCTAACTTCACCTCTCGTTTTTTTTTTATTAAAATACATGATCATATTTGTTACAATTTTTTTTCTAATTCAGTTGAATGTACTAATTAAGCTGGACATATAAAGGTCAAAGGGAATGAGGATTTTTATATTAAAAAATTGAAATATCAAAAATGTCAAGTGTGCCATCATAGGCACAGTCCTTGCCTATGATGGCATGGCTGCAGAGTATAATAGAAAAAAATATGTTTTAGTGGAATTTTCGCATTTTATTCAAAGGGGGCAATAATACAACAAATAAAAAAATGCACACATTAAAACAATTAAGAACATAAATCACAATAAAATATCTTACATTTTTTATCGACCCCAGCGCATTCAGACTGACACCAGGATTGGCACTCCTGACATTTAATCCAGCATTCTTTCGACTTTGAGAGGGAATACAGGCCATTACAATACAAGCAAGCGACGTCGGAATCATCATCTTCAAAATTTTTGTTATCGCTCGCAGATTCCTGTTCCTTCTCATCATTTCTCTCTATCCCTTCTTTTGCCATTCGGTATAATGTTCGTTTTTCAGGAAAAGTGTCATCCACAGATTTCCGTTCTAATCCACTTTTGTACGTAGGTTCTATCTTCTGTTTTATTTGTTGTTTAACTTTGTTTGCCAGTTTTCTTTGTTCTACATTTTCTTTTTCAACAACCTTATCTTTCAATGCTTTAATTTCAGGGGTTGAATTTATTACCCCTGTTTTCCACGCTTCTTTTGTTTTTTTGTGTTTGACTGCGAAACACTTGGAATGGGTGATAAATCTTGGATTGTTATATGAAGAGTATCCTGTTGAGTATTTTCTAGAAGGACCCGTTAGCAGTCTTTAGGTAGGTGATTTTGTCCACTTTCTAGGTTTTGTTCTAGATTATAATCTGGGTTTTTTAGATGGATGTTTTGAGTTTGATCTTGATTGCTCTCTATAGGTTTATCTGTAACCAATGATGGAGCGAACATCCATTCCTCAAAAATATCGGGATTAAAAGGTTGAATCCCTGTTTTGGCAAAGGCATTTATGTCATTAGCAGGAGTAGCACTTTTAAGGTAAGCTGTTTTAAACAATCCAGCAACTTGAAAGTGTGTAACTAGTCTTCCAGGATTTTGTGTTAACCAATTTTAAATCTCTTGGTTAGAATAGATTTCTCGAGGAATAAAAAAGCCCACATCGAGTGGCTGCACCCGGTGGGAACAGTGTGGTGGAAAGCAGAAAAGTACAATACCATTCTCTTTTGCAACTTTTAAGACTTCCAGTCCCTTATGACTACTGTGGCCATCTAACAATAATAATATTTTGTTCTCATTCGAAGCTTTGATATAGTGAACAGAAGAGGTTAACCTGGTACGGACATGTCAGGAGAGCAGACCAAGATCGGTGGATAAATAGAATAACAAAGTGGAGCCCGATAGGAAGAAGAAAGAGAGGCAGACCCCGAAGATCTTTCAGAGATGAAGTGGACGAAGCAATGAGTAGAAGAAACCTACAGGAAGGGGACTGGCTAAATTGGAGAAAACGGTTGAGTGAAGGAATACAGTGAAAACTGTGGAAATCCTTGTATATATATATATATATATATATATATATATATATATATATATATGGTATAGTGAATAAAATGTTTAAGCCATTGAACAAAAATGCCTAAAGACATCCACCCTTTCTCCTGGCAAAAAGACACTTCTCGGTGGGGCAGCGTCCACTAATTTATTTTTTAACCTTTTTCTGGGAAAAATAAATGCAGGTGGTACAAAATCACCAATTGCATTCATTGAACATACAACTGTTAAATGCTGATCTCGTTCCGCACTGCTCCAACTCGTTTCCGTCCCTTGGTTGCAAACACTTTTTGAGGCCTTGTTTGAACAGTACTAAGACCTGATTCATCAACGTTGAATATATTTTCGGATTGAAAATTGTATGTATCTAAAACTTTTGCTAAAGAGGTAAAATATGGTTTAATATTGTTCTTATTAAATGCTTGTGCTCGCGCGAGAGATGTATTTTCTGGTGTTCTGAGTGAAATGGTACTATTTATTTTTAAAAAACCCCTCGCCCACTTCCATCCAGCAAGACGAGTCATTTTGTTGAATTTGTGTTTGATGTTATTTCTCTCAACAAGTTCGAAAACTAATCGTCTCAAATTTAGCGTTGTGAGAACAAAAAATCTTCTTTCCATATCAATCACATGAGTAGCTAACTCTTACTCAAGATGAAGAGGTAGTGTAATTCTTCGGCCACCCAAATCTCCTCTTCCTCCACCGGAGTTGTTTGCAACTTTACCGTTGCAAATAAACACTGTCTATGCGCATGCCTATGCAGCCAATATCGTTCAACAGGAAACGATTTACAAATTACACGTGGTATGCCATCAAAGGCAGCATGCCACCATAGGCATATTTCCCCTATATGAGCGTCTATACTCGTCGATACTATTAGGTAGCACTAAAATAACTGCATTAGATTTGATCAATTTTAAAAAATAATAAATAAAATAATATAACATATTGTGCATAGTAGAACAAGTGTTAATAGCCAATTGGACACAAAAACTTTCTTCTAAATCAATTTAAAGCCTACTCTTCATCGTTTTACATACATGAATTTCTTCAGTGGGTATCCAATCATCGCTTGTGAAAAAATTAATATATCAGTTGAACATTTAGGCAATAATAAAACTGAGTAATTTTTTTTTATTACGACCTATTTAAAATCAGCAGCTTCCTAATTTTTAATTTTTCAATTTCCGTCCAAGTATTTTCCTAATACCAGACTGTTAAAACATTTTACTAAAATTCAGATCAGGTTATGTTTCCTTAACCTACAAATGGTTTATTTTTTGGGCATTGACCTGGTACTCATCTGTATTTATTTTTAAAGAATTGTAAAATAAACAGTTTCCCGTTTATGTGTTCATTAACTGTTTTGAAATAAACAGCATTCTTGCTAACTGAGAAACTGAAAGTGTTGCTTTTATCTAGGTATTTATTTTTTATGTAGTTATTTTTGCACTGAGATACAAACTAATTCAAGAAAAGCAAGTGTATATCATGTGAATGTAGTATTATAGAATTCAGTATTATTTACAAACCCGATAGTAGAAGAACAGAAAGAGATAAGCAAGTTGTGTACAGACAGAAAAATCAAGATGTATTCATGTGTTTCATAGATTACAACAAGGCCTTTGATAAAGTGCGGCATGATCACCTAATCAGACTCCTGACAGAAAAGAATTTAGATAAACGAGACATCCGACTAATAGCAAATATGTACTACAATCAGAAAGCAGTAGTGAGAGTAGAGAATAATACCACTGAAGAGATTTAAATAAAGCGAGGTGTGAGACAAGGGTGTATACTGTCACCAACCCTGTTTAATCTCTATTCCGAAGAAGTAATGAATAGAATACTCTCTGAACAATCCGTAGGTATTAAAATAAATGGTGTTAGATTAAACAATCTGAGATTTGCCGACAACACCGTTCTGATCGCAGAAACACTTGAAGAGCTACAGACATTGGTGAATAAGATAGCATACTGCAGCGAAGAATATGGACTATCTTTGAACATAAAGAAAACTAAATTTATGGTAATCTCGAAATCAACACAAAATGTCCAAAATTTATATTTACACAATGAAATTATCGATCGAGTTAGCAAATACAAATATTTTGGCACTTTTATAAATGAAGACAACGATAGCTCAGCAGAAATCAAAATAAGAATAGAAAAAGCCAGATCCATATTCACTAAAATGAAGAGAGTGTTCTGCGGAAGAGGTTTGAGCCTTGAAATGAAACTTCGCCTGATGAGATGTTACGTACTTTCTGTGCTGCTCTACGGAATGGAGTCATGGACGTTGAACAGGATTGATACCAAAAAATTAGAGGCATTTGAACTGTAGATGTATCGCAGAATCCTGAGAATATCATGGACCGAGAGAGTCACAAATGTCGAGGTCTTGAGAAGAATGAATAAAGAAAAGGAAGTCATATTTACGATCAAAAAACGAAAACTGCAATACTTGGGACACATTACAAGAGGCGAAAGATACGAACTGCTTCGAATAATTATGCAAGGAAAAATAGCAGGAAAAAGGTCCATAGGAAGAAGACGAAACTCCTGGCTAAAGAATCTACGAGAATGGTATAGCTGTAGCAGCAACGAATTGTTTCGGTCAGCAGTTTCGAAAATACGTATAGCCCTGATGATCGCTAACCTTCGGAACGAAGATGGCACTTGAAGAAGAAGAACTACAGACAAAGCATTGGAAGAACGTGAAATGCTATAAAAGTTTATCAGCCACGGAGAAGACAAATAGATAAGTTTATAGAAATTCAGACGTATGGAAAGATTTCAGAGTTACGTCATTTAAGAATGCCCTGAATGACTATGTCAAAAATGTTGGATATTTTAATGTAACCATTAATACATTAATTAAACCTTAATAACCTACTTGAACCTCGATTTCAAAACTATTTTGAACAGTTAAAATAAGAGAATTCACGTTATATGAGAATGGCTTCAAAATAAAGTAAGACTTTTTTGGCAGGAAATAATCAAATACAGTGGAACTATAAAGGCGTACTGGGAAACGGAAAAAGCTCAAAGGGAAACTTTGTATCTTTCCGATGGCCTAGTATATCGTAGGTGGGAAAGTCCCGATGGAGTACATACAGTTTAAGAAATCGTACAAATCAAACATAAAAAGTGTGTTGGAAGAATCTTTTTAAAGTCAAAAGCTCATTGACCAGAGTTCGAGACTTAGAATAAAAAGTCGTATTAAAATGGCACAATATCTCTCCGATTAGTCTTTTGAACGAACTGCAGTTGATTTTCTTGGTCCACTTCCAATGAAAGAGAGAGGAAACAAATACTTCATCATCATCATCAATGGCGCTACAACTCTTCGTGAGTCTTTGCCGTGTTCACTATTGCCTTCCATGATTGTCGGTCCTGTGCCAGTAATTCCCATTGTCGTACTCCCATTTTCTCTAGATCTTCTTTGACTGCATCTTTCCACCTTTTTCTAGGCCGCCCTACAGACCTTCTTTCCTCTGGCCTTTCCCAGAACACATTGTTTATAAGGAGATTGTCGTTACTGCGTATCACATGCCCTGCCCATCTGAGTCTATTGGCCTTTATATATCTGACTAGATTTTCTTTTCCGAATAGAGACTCTAGCTCGTTATTGTATCTGCCCCTCCATTCGTTTGTCACGCTGTCTCTGCAAGGGCCATATATCATTCGAAGAATTTAACGTTCCCACACCAGCAATTTATTTATTTCTCTTTTTGTTAGCATCCATGTTTCGCTTCCATACGCGACTGCTGGTCGTATTATGGTCTTATATATTCGGATTTTTATACCTCGTGAAAGAAGTTTTGACTTCATTAGATGTTGCATTGCAAAGAAAGATCTGTTTCCTGTCATTATGCTCGTTTCAACTTCTCGCTCTAATTTGTTGTCATTTGTGATTGTTGCTCCTAGATATTTAAATAGAAGCACTCCTAGAACCACTTCGAAGTTGTGATCATTTATAATAATGTTTTGCCTTATTAGCTGTCGTTCTTGCTTTGAGACGACCATGTATTTTGTTTTGTCTTAATTTATTTTTAGACCGATGTTTATTGCAGCTTCTTCAAAGCTCGAGAAAATATCCTTAATTTCTAATGTTGATTGTGCTACTGCGTCTACGTCATCGGCAAAGGCGAGTATGATTTTTGCTCCCCGAGCAGTTATGTCTGGTTTGATTTTTGGATATATTTTTCGCATGACATATTCTAAGGCCAGGTTAAACAACAATGGGGACAACGGAACTCCCTGTCTCAGTCCAGAATTTACGCAGAAAGCATTTGATATTTCTCCCCCTATTCTAACTTGTGCAAGTTACTTACACACATTTATGTTACCGCTGCTAGTTTCCTGGGTACTCCGAGCTCGATCATTGCCTTCCATAATGTTGCACGATTAATTGAATGGTAAGCCTTTTTGAAGTCTATAAAAATCTGTTGCACGTCGTAATTATATTCCCAATACTTTTCAAGCATTTGTCTTATTGTAAATATTTGATCAATAGTCGATCTGCCAGGCCTGAAATCACACTGGTAGTCACCAACTATTTCTTCGGCATATGGTACTAATCGTTTTAATAATATCGAAGCCAATATTTTATATGTAGTGTTGATTAGTGAGATTCCTCTGTAATTCATGCATGATTCCTTTTTTCCTTTCTTGTGTATTGGTACAATATTACTACCACGCCATTCTTTCGGCATTATTTCTTGTTGCCAGGCCATGAAACAAATACTTAATGGTCGCTTTTTAAATTTTTCAAAATGGTCCGAAATTGCACCTCTTCCTAATCAAGAAGCGACTACAGTAGCAGAAGCATTAATAACACACGTCGTATATAGACATTGAGTTTCTGTAGAATTACATTTTAATCAAGGACAAAATTTTGAATCAAACTTATGGCAAGAATTAATGAAAATCTTGGGTATTAAGAAAACTCGCACTTCGCCTCTCCATCTACAATCAGGCAGAAAGGTTAAAAGATATAATAGAACTGCTTGTTAATACCTTTTAATGTTTGTAGCTGATAATCAATTGGGATTAAGATACTTTAGTTATTCTATTGCTTTTAGTCTATAGAAGTTGGGGAACATGAAGCAACCGCTTGTTCTCCATCAATGATGGACATTAGAAGAGAACAAAGAAGATGATGAACACCTAATGCAGCTTCCTCAAGATCTTAATTTCGGAAAATTGTTTCCCTGCGAAGAAGTACGTTCATCCCTGACGTACATGAAAAATTTGAAAAAGTCTACGAAAGTAAGACATGCTGGATGAACAGGCGTGGATGCGGTGGACAAAATCGAAATCAAAATGTACTGGGGATGCTATATTATTTTGTTCATTACGGAAGCAGTGACATTACCACCCTAAAGCACAAATTTCTTGAGTCAGGACATTCCATGATGGAGTGTGACAGTATGCATAGTGCGATTGAAACACAGAAAAAATATGTGGCTGTTTATACAATGAATAATTGGTTAAACATTTTCAAGTTGGCTTGATCGAAAAGAGGAAAGAAAACAAAATGATAAGTATGTCGTTAAGGAACTAAAATTTAGGGATTTCCTTGGTTTTAAAAGACTTTGGCTAGCTGTTTTAAGAAATAGAACAGTTAACATCCAAGGCGAAAAAGTTAGATGGTTAGAAGTAAAATGTTTTCGGATTAAAAAAATAACCCAGGCATGATCAAATATGGGAAGGATGAAAGGAAATAGTGAAAAAAGTGTAAAGGCCCGATGGTGTCAGCACATCCCAAAATGGATTAGGACTGAGGAGGAGAAGTCAAATATAGGTATGGCCATAGCTGGCAGACCTATCACATCAGGACAACCCACGCTAAATAGCGCGTACTCGGCGAATCTTCCTATTTCGCAACAAAAATATAACTACTTAAAGAAGCTGTGTATTAAGAATGTCATTTCCTCCGAATTTTACCATTGTTATTTGTTGTTACCAACATCACAATCTGCTGAAAATCGGAGTCCTTAGCCAAACATAAACAATGAGAGTGAGTCGGATTCAGAATAATAATTTTTTTTTTATTTAGAAAAAACATATAATCCACATCAACCACGCAGGGTTATTAGTGGAGTAACGTACACAAGAGTTCATTTTATTTACATTAAATAAATGTATATAAACGTAAATCTTTTAAATAATTTATTACATAGGTAGTCAGTGTTTATGGTTAAAGTGGTTTTGATGTCATCTGAGATTCCATATTTGCTTCTTGTTTCTTCGTGATACTGGCAGTCAATTAGAATATGCTTCACCGTCAATGGGAGAGAAGAGTTTCTGCAGGTTGGAGAAGATTCTTTGTTGATTAGAAATTTATGGGTCAGTGCAGTGTGTCCAATTCTTAGTCGGTTAGTTATTATTTGGTCCCTTCTATTGAATGGATTATTCGAGATGGTCTTCACAAGGGGATAAATCTCATATAGTTTGGTTCCTGAATCTTTCCAGTAGTCTTGCCATATGTTCATACAGTGGTCTTTAATTAGGTTTTTAAGATCGAAGTATGGGTAATTTCTTAATTTGGTTGTGTATTGTGTATTCGACTTGTGTTTGCTAGATTGTCCATTTTCAGCTATTCCTACATGCGACGGTACCCAGATAAATACTACTTCTTTTCAAGTTGATTGAATTATATTTATCTCATTTTTTATAGCCTGAAATATTGGATTTGTAGGGTATATTTGTTTATATACATTTATTCTCACTACGCGTTTTGAAGAAAATTAATGCTTTCAAAATGGCTGTGGTCTCGCCTGTGAGGTTGCAGCAGTTTGTATGTATGGATATAGTGTGAGTAGTGTATTTACAGGAGTATGCAGCAGCGTGTCCGTCATGAGCTTTAGAGGCATCACTGAAAATTTGGAGATAATTAGGATAATCAGATATAACTTCGAAGTACAAGTGTTTAATGAAAATCATCCCTTGATTATCCCTCAACTAGTGATGATTCGTCAGTTTCGTCAGCTGAAGAAGGGCTAGGGTTAATTTTTTTGTCTAGTTGGGTGATATTATTTCTTAACCTAGAATTTTGTGTGTAACAATAAATAAAATTAAGGATCTGAATTAGTTCCACTGGTTCATTGGAGTAATCTTTAAAAGTTAATTCAGGGTTATGAGAGTTTAAAACATTTTCCATAAAATCACATATTTCATTGAAATTTAGTATAAATGGAGGTGATCTATTTTCGATTTTGTCTTTGTCTTTGGAAGAGGTTTTGAGTTTCTTTTTTGGTTTATATTGTTTAGGGGTATTAAAAACGGAAGAGTCGGTTTTTGGGTTTTTTTTTTCGTTAATTTCAGGAGATGATATATTATGTCTTTTTATCTGTTTAGAATTGACTGCATTATTTAAGGTTATTGGTGTTTCTTGTGTCGTAGTATTTTCAGTGTTATTTACACCTGGTGCTGTTGTTTTGGAAAGAATAATAAATTGTTTCTTTGTTTATTCATTTTCGCTTTGAGAATCAATGTTTTAGAAATAATGTTAATAAGAGCTTAAGAAAAGATTTACATTTTTGTTGTTTTTAGATTTTGATATTTAATAAAGTCTCCTTATTTAGATTAATCAATTTTTGATTATTTCGCTTTGTTTTTGTCAGGTAAACCTAACTAAGTCCGTTAAAACCGTTTGAATAGAGACAGACAATATTTTTAATATTATAAATATCCCTATCCCAAACATAACCATCAGTTAGATCTTAAAAGGTCTCCAAAGTGGTTATAATTAACCAAACGAAATTATGACAACAAAATTTAATTAAAATGGTGGTTTTCTCACAACTACTAATTTGGACTTAATGATCTTTGCCGGATCGTCGACGAAATTTTCGTCACAACCTTAACCACAAAGATTTATGTGAAAGTTACAAATATCCTCTATATTAGACTTTATTCGTTTTAGTTACTTTTATTTTTGATTTAATACGTTTGTTAAAAACTCTGTATTTTTAAAGAATTTTTTTAAAGGTCTTTCTTCTTTAATCTATCTATGTACTCATATAATTTCTGCGAAAACTTATCCAGACCGACGCCTGGCCCTGTATGAATGGTTTTGATTTCATGCGAGCAGTATTTTAAACACAACACTAAATGACGATACATAAAACCTAACGTTTATTTTGTGTTTATTGCCGTGCATGTTATTAAAACTTCAATAATTATTGGAAGAAATTTAGCACAGATCATTAAAAGTTTCCGAGAATAGACAGAAAATATGTTTGGAATATTTTAAACAGCGTTTAGGGATTAATATTACATGAACGTATATTTTAACAATTGGACATTTTTAATAATACATTGTTTTGTGGGCTTATAGACCAAGACCCTTCTTCCTGATATTTCTGCCGTTTCTTCGAAGACTCCGGTAGATATTATCAAAGGTTGAGTTGCTACCTCAGCTAGATATATTTTAGAATTTGCATTTAATTGAATAGTTTTAGAAATTTAAGAATAACGGTATTATAAAACAGATTCTAGTAAAATATAAGACAAAAACAGATCTAATAAGATTTTTAAAATAATAAAGATAAAAAAGGAAATAAAGAGTACTGAAACAATTAAAACAATCAAAACAAAATAATTAATTTGACTACAACTTGACTACACCTAAAATATATAAGCATCGATTATCTTAAGCAAAGTTTTGATTTTATTAGATCCTAGGAGTAGAAAGTACGCCACTTTGGCCCACTTTGACCTTTGACCTCTTACGTCACAAGCCCCGTCCACCTTCGTCCCACTTTGCGTTCAAGCCGCTTCGATGATGAACGATCAATCTTTGAACAGCTTTAGATCAGATCTCGATCATGCCTCGAACAGGTCTTGATCAGGTTTGAAACAGTTTAAGACCTGTTCGAAACCTGATTAAGACCTGTTCGAGACCTGATCAAAACCTGTTAGAGACCTGATCAAGACCTGATCTAAAGCGGTTCAAAGATTTATCGTTTATCATTATCGAAGCGGCTTGAGCGTGGAGTGGGACGAAGATGGACGGGGCTTATGACGTCGGAGGTCAAAGTTCAAAGTGGGCCAAAGCGGCGTACTTTCTACTCCTAGATGACCATATCTATTTTTAACTTTTTTTTTTATTTTGCTCATAATATAATTTATTTGTTCTTATTTGTTATATTGTTACACGTTTATATGGGTTCAGGGATTAAGTCAAATACACGTACGTAGGTAAACTAATTTTATTTAATTCACTCAACTACAAAATAAACTCACTAGATAACAAATATCTCAATAATAAATACACTAACATTTATTGCCTCCAATAATATGGGTATCACTTACAAAAACACTTGTCTAATTACTGGCTATTCAAAGTAACTGAGCAGTTTATATACACGAACATCTGTACTAGAATTCTAGCGAAGGTACGAATGATGAATCAGCACTTTAATACGAGAATCCAGAAAAATACAGATAACCAATTCGAGAACTTTGCTGAAAAAGTAGTTAATTCGACTTCTAGAATTACTGTTACCGGGTCGCAATTAGAGGATTGTAACACATAACATCGCCCTTGTTTCAGGCTATTCGCCCCGAACCGTACCTAGGTGAACCAGGTCGGTGGATAACACCCTTCATTAGGACACAGTTTCTCTAGTTGGACGACCTTCGGCTTACTTCGTGGCATCAGTTACACCCTATATACAAGGTCTTTTATCTTCTTAGTTACCAGGCACGGTCCCTTCAGGCTGCTGCAACTTGGGACTTAGACCTTTCATTCTGGTTGGTTGGTAGAACCAAACTGCATCACCTTCCTTGAAACTAACAGCAGTGGATTTCTGATCCAATCTAACCTTTATCCGGTCACTGGTGAGTTGTATCTTATTCCTGGCAAAATCGTGGACCTTAATGAGTCTGTCCTTTAAGCCGCTTACCGTCTGATAGATTGCCGTGTAGGAGACCGATGGAAAGCTTTATCTCTCGACCAGTCAATAACATTGCTGAAGTGTAACTAGTTGCTTTATGTTGGGAGCTTCTGTAGGCTAGCAGAAACAGAGGCACCAGTTTTCCCAGTCTCTCTGATTTTCATATACAAACAGGTACGGGTAGTTGTTCATGGTACGGTTATGTCTTTCTACCATACTGTGGAACTGAGGACGAAACGGTGTCCTTCTGGTCATCCAAATTTCGAATTTGAAGTTGCGCCCTTGGTCAGAATGAAGCAGAAGTGAAACCCATGTAGGAAAACGACATTCTTAAGCAGGGCCTCACCAACTCTCATTGTTTCTTGGTAAGGTAGTGAAACTACTTTTGGCCATTTGAAAAAATAGTCCATAGCAATCATCAAATACTTGTCTCTTGATCTCGTTTTGGGTTTCTTATTGGATACACACAGGTCACACCGTTTGCACCATTCTTTCCCATCTTGTTGGCAAATAACCCAATAATATCTTTCACGGACTCTGGTCAGAGTCGTATTAATCCCAAAATGTCCCCGGGAGCGGATACTCTGGAGTTTTGCAAGCACGTCCTTAATACATGACCTTAGAAGAACAGCTTGGGGCACTGTTCTTGTTTTATCTAAACTTCCTCATTTACAAGGGATGACGTTGTCTTGCAGACGCAAAAAATCATACTAAAGCTAGTAGCCCTTCACTGCTTGTCCATATTTGGCAACCTCCTGCGACTGTAGCTTAGCTCCGGTGTCCAGCCACTTACGAACTATCCTACTATCTGCATCTTTTTTCTGCTCACGGTCTAGCTTTAGATCTGGACATTTCGTCGGCTCAAGGACTAGCTTTACATCAGGATCTTTCTTCTGCTCACGGATTAGCTTTATATCTAGATCTTGCTTTTGCTTATGGACTAGATTTGGATCTGGATCTTTCTTCTGCTCAGCCTGGAGGTCTTCCTTGGTTAGAGCTTCTTCGTTACTTCTGCCCTCTATGGTTTTTAACTGTCAAATTGGGCCTCATCGTGCTTGGCGCTCGAAGAATCGGCAGTTAAACTACTCGGACGATCTACTTGATAGGCCGTAGGCTCGCCTTGCATACACACTTTTAGTTGACTCTATACCCTGGCCGCTGAAAACATGGAATCCAAGGTCGCATGATCACTCAATGCAAGCATCGACAGGCGCTCGAAACTAGACCTTATGGGAAACTGTTTACACCGTCATTATTTGTGTTATGATACTATAACTTAAATGTTTTATGTATCATGATTTGTGTTTCACTTTCGCCGGCTGGTGAATTTTGTGAAAATGTTTAAAATTAATGTAAATCAATAACCTCTAAAAAACGGTATAAATATATTATAGCAACATTGTTAGTTCGTTTTTGTTGAGCGGTGTAAACGTGGGAAAAGTGATAACATAGGAAGAGGAATATTTAAGAGTGCGTGCCATTCACATGATCATTCCATCTTTTCAGCGGCTCAACTATAGTATACTTGCTTCAAATATTGGTTGTCGTATCTTAGTTGTAGAGCCAATACGATGGTCTCATAGTTCTTTTGTGCGTCCTCTGGGATATTTTCGAGGATTTCAACAGCCTTAATTTGAAGTGCTAATATCAGAGCAGTTGTCTTTTGTTTATATGTCGATCCATTATGTTAAGCAGCGGCTTCGAATTGCCTAGCCAAGAGGTTTTGCACCAAATATACACTGGCCAGGAGGTCTTGCCATCAAATATAGGAGGCTTAATTATTCCGTTGATACAGGGGAAACAATCACTTCTGCTTTGCCTTAACTCTCAATTGCTTGGTCTTTTCAATTTGTAGGCATATATTTTTAAGGGTTCTCATTATCTCATCGTGTTTTTTCTCTACTAGACCTCTTCTTACTTGAACTTCTTAATTCATGTCTTCTTTTGTCTTTTTGATTTCTCTTTTCATATTTTTTTTTGTTGCTCCAAGATTTCTCTTATGATATCTTTATTTATCTTAACGGTTTCTTATTAGCTTTTTTTTCTTCCGGACTACGTCTCTCTTCATCTTCTTGTCGACGTTTTTCTTCTTCCTCTTGCCGCTTTTCGTCAGCCTCGTTTTTTTTTTCAGACAAGTAGAAAATTAAAGAAAGAAGAAACCAAGAAAGAAAGACTTTGAGCAGATTAAATAATACATAGTGGCACAAGGATATCAGCAAAGAAAGAAAAATAAATATCTACAATACGATCGTCAAATTACTGCACTCTCTGCTCCAGAAATATTTATATGGGCAGAATATAAGAAAAACCGATTGACAGCTATAAAAATGTGTGTCTGGCAGAGATCATGCAGAATACCACGACGAGACAGATTTAGAAATGAATAAATAACATGAATTATTGGTACCGAGAAGACAACAAGAGTTAAGATGGTATAGATATGTAGTGTTAATTAATGAGTCTTGGAAAACTTTTTTGAAATAGCAGAGGAGGAGAAACGTGAAAGACCCAAATCAAGTTGGGAAACTAACATCAAAGGGTAATAAGCGAGAAAATCTTAAATGATGAGATATGCTTAAATAGAAAACGATGGAGAAATCTAGAAACTGGACAGAAACGACAGACGCTATAAATGATATACAGAAAAGCAAGAAATGAGGTTTATTTCAAACTTCAATTAAGTAATCTGTCAATCTCAGACCATGGCAGTCGAAACAACATCGTAGACGAAGTCTATACAGCACAATTTGCGTATTGCCATTTAGTAGTGGTAGAAAATAGCTCTTTTTCTAAGGAGGTCAAAAATGACAAATGAAAAATATATTAAAGACTGAACTTTTTTCAAATTACAAATACTTCTAATAAGTCACGTGCAAAGAGTGACATTATTTTTGATTTATTACGATATTCCGTTTCACGCATCGTAGCAACATATTCTCGAGCAGTAATTGTTTTGGTTTTGTTCAAAATACCCAAATTATTATAAAATAAATAAAAATTTTCTTTGCACCAAAACAAAACTTGCTTGATTCGACCGTGTAATCATGTCATCTTTCTAATTAATATTAATGCCAATGTTTCCAACTAAATCACCTTGTAATAGTTTCCAACATCCAGCTGTCGACTAACACCAGATACTGCCAAAAAATTGTTGCTATGTAGGTTAAAACTCTCGCAATATATTATTCAAAACCCAGACCTTTTAATTTTTCTTCTCTTTATATGTTTCATTCATCTTTCGTTTTGTTTGGTTCGAATTCTGACGGTTTGGGAAAACCGCATGTGTTTCCCTAGCCTCATCTCGATTTTACCATGACTCAGGTCAAAGTCCACTTCGGGAAAACGTTTCAACCGGGAAGCAGGACCGGCTGGCGATTGTTTAGAAATATGACAGGCGCCACTCCCTTTGGCAGTGTTTGTTTGAGTTAAGGAGAATGTACGAAAATAAAAAATGTGCGGTTCAATTAGATTTGAAATGTTATTCAACTAGAGCTTTGGCAATGGAAGTTGTTTATTTGAAATCACATGTTTGTGTTTTGAAAAGTAATACAAAATAACTTTGTTTTGCTACATCGGCTTTGATATTGGCGTAAATGTTATTGCGAATATATCAGGAACATAATTTATTTCTAATTATTTCTCCTGAAAATCGACAGTTTAGAGAAAAATTAAAGTTATTACAAGAGGATTACCGCCTTTGTCTACATCAGCAGCAGTAATAAATGACTTGAAGAAAGAAGGACTGTGTTGTAGTTCGGCCACTAATATACTAAAAAGACAAATTGGACAGAAAAAGGAATCCTCAGATAGAAAAGAAACCATTGCTTCCCTCTTTATATTAACGTTTAGTCATAGAGGTTATTTAAAGTCATACTCAAAGGTTAAAATTGAGGCTATTAAAAAAACGAAGTTGGTACCAAAATGTAAAAATTGCCAACTATTAGCCCACACGCAGACACAATTTCTGAAATAGACAAGCAAAATATGTGAAATCTCTAGTAAAACTTTAAACGATTATGTATTTCATGTGCAAAATCCGAAATGTATCAACTGTTTGATGTAACACCTGGCTAATTACATATAATGTAGCTTAGACTCGCCAGTTTAGCAGAGACAAAGTTAGCAGACAGATACCAAAAATGACAATCAATGTCAATAACAGTCAATCAATGGACGCGAAGAAACTAATAATTATGAATCCTATTGTAATTAAAGGGAGATAATTCCCTCAAATAATTCAAAATACCCAGTAATACTCTTCAAATAAACAGTCTTTAATACAAAATACGCCAATATGCAAACACTAACTCAACCTAGTCATTCAAACGAGAATTTGTTTGACGACTGATTTCAGAACTTAGAAGAAATTAATACAAACCAAACATCAAACAAAACTAACAATGCGCAGAAAAGATATTAGAACAGCTACTTGAAATGCTAATGTAATTAATCACCTAAGTAGAAATGCGAAGATTTCTATTGACATAACCAAAATTCAGATTTTTGCTTTAATATGTGGCTCCTATAAATTGTAAGGCAAAACAGACGATACTAAAGGTGTAAGAGGGGTATGGGGAATCTAAAAGTTGCATTCCATAATATATCTCATCATCTAAGCAAACATCATGGGCGAATTGGTTTCTTGTACTCATAAAGAGTAAACCGAAATAAAAGAAAAGACTGTTACCATTTGATTTCACGTATAGTGCCTCTGTATATTCGCGTAAATGTATTTCATCGTACCAGGAATCATCGGAGCGAATGGTACAGAAACTCTAAAAGTGAAATCATATCTTTCTGTCAAAAGAATGGAATAGTTAATGGAATTATTAAAAAACAAGAGAAAATCCAAGAGTTCCTGGATGTACAGCAAATAAGCGTGTAGCTTATTTCTAAGACCTTCCCAACCATATATATATATATATAAGGTTCTTGAACTCCTAAGTGGAGCATAGAGCTTCAGTGAAAACGCGCCATCGGGTTCTATTTTGCGCTAAGGCCTTCACCTCATTCCAAGACTTTCCTTGGCCTCTTATCTCGTCCATGATGGATCTTCTCCAAGTTTGTACTGGGCGACTTTTTTTTCTTTTCCCTTGAGGATTCCACTCTAGGGCAGTCTTTGCGATACTGCAACTATTTTTTCGGAGTGTGTGACCGATCCAACCCCACTTTCTGGACTTAATTTCATTTTGTACCCTCTTTTGTTCGGTCAGGTGTAGCAGATCGTCGTTTCTGATGGTGTTAGGCCAGAATATACGAACAATTCTTCGTAGACATTTGTTAACAAAGACCTGCAGTTTGTCTGTGAGGGTGTTTGTCACTTTCCAGGTTTCACATCCGTAGAGTAGAACAGACATGACATTTGATCGGAATATTCGGATCTTTGTCCTTGTAGTATACTCGCCAGATCTCCAAACAGGGTTGAGCGTGCTGAAAGCTTGTTGAGCTTTTCGTATCCTCATACGAATATCGTCTTCTGTACCTCCGTTTTCTGTTATGACACTTCCAAGATACGTAAAGTTTTCCACATTTTCAATCTGCATATTGTCGATAGTGAATAGCGTGTTGTTCCCAACCATCAATATCATTAAATTTTAAGAATATAGCCT
Organism: Diabrotica undecimpunctata; assembly: GCF_040954645.1. Classification (NCBI taxonomy): domain Eukaryota; kingdom Metazoa; phylum Arthropoda; class Insecta; order Coleoptera; family Chrysomelidae; genus Diabrotica; species Diabrotica undecimpunctata. The sequence continues at coordinate 13,173,764 of NC_092803.1, read as the reverse complement.
TTATTACACAATCCATCCGTCAAATGTAACAAGAGGAGTGCAGATACGTATCTAATGCCTTTATGGCATGATGTTTTGTTTGATTTTTCTATATCATTTAATTTTATTCGTTAAATCCTATTATGTGATTTTTCTGTCATTCTACCTCTAGCCTTCTCCCCTTTTCAACGAGCTTTCATACATCTTTATTCAATAAGCCGTTTGCATTCGACATACCTAAGGCCCTTGTGGATATCAACCCTCTAATCCCTACGTCACGGTCTGACGAGATGTTCCACCTCCACCATAAAACGATCAAAAAATGACCAGAATGAACCTTTCTTTATGGGATTTAACATGAGAAAATATGCCGCACACGTGCTGTGTTATTATATTAAGTTTCTTATATAAATTTATATGTTATACCCTTATAGAAGGGAAAATAGAAGGCAGACGCGGCCCGGGTAGACGACAAATAACCTGGCTGCGCAACATCAAAGATTGGACAGGATTATACTTTCAAAGTTTAATAGAAGACTTTGCAGAGGTCATCGCCAACCTTCGCTAAGAAGACGACACCTAAAGAAGATATACTTTTGACGAGTAAGTTAAAATTAAAACCAAAAACTTACTTCGGTCAAACTGGTAGAACTTGTAACAAACGTATAGCAGAACATAAAATGGTTTTCATTAATAGAAAAACAGATTCTACATACACACTTCACCTTTCAGATCATAACCATCATTTTAATGACGAATTGTAAATTCTTCACATCCAAAATAAAACCCTTAAACTATCTTTATTAGAATCTATGGAAATTAACAAATTAAAAAATACAGACATACTTCTAAATGACCAACTTGAGACAAACAGTTCTTCCCTCCTCAATCTATTCAGTTAGACTATAAAATGTAAACACATACCAAAAATAGATCACTAAAAAAAGGGCACTCTGCTGAAACAGCTGTAGTGATGAGATATTATCATAAATTTTGTGAAAGTTTTTAAAACCGTGTTTTTTTCGAACTTTCGAACGATTTCTGAAGTGGAAATTGAAACGTCAATAAACTTACTTTACCCTTTAATTGTGGCTTATTCCCATTTAAATAGTAATAACTTTAAAATGCCACAAGAAAATAGCTTCAGAACAATATTAAGAATCCGTTATAGGCCCAGCGTTATTCAAAATTTTCGGAGATAGCATCAGATCAAGAAAAATATCGAAAATCTATTATGTAGGTTACCAACGCCTAAATTTGGATACGGCACTGAAGAAAGAAGATGAGAAGCATATCCTACTCTACTGTTGTCTCTTATTTCGATAGGATATGAATCCCGTTGGCAGAATTGACGTTGTTATTAAAATAATTTATATCAAACAGGATGGGTTCGATCCATCTTTTTCTCATTCTTTTTATCGTATCAAATATTAACTTACCGCATCTAGTGTTAATCTTTTCTAGGTGAACCCGTATTGCCTGTATGCACAAACCTGCAATTTTTGTAGTTTTTTTTTTACTAGGCGATTTTTTATTGGGGATTATAATTATCTCACAACATCTGGCATCAAACAGAAACTTACTGAATTTTAGTAGTAAGATTCGTTTCATTTTTTTTTTTCAAATCGTATTAAAAAGTTGTGTTCGTTCTAGTTTAGTTTATTACTTTCACTGTAAACCGTGGTTGCTTCCTGACTATATTATACTTAATCGCCTCCGGTAGCATAGAATCTTGGCCTACAACGCTGTACGTTAGTTTGTATAATTACCGATCATATCGTTCGATTCGTAGAGTTAAAAGGATGTTCAATTTATAGTCTGAAGGGCAAAATCAACGTCATAACGACCAGTTCCAGCCTTACACCGGCCCTGACCATAACCTCAATTTAAATTTACATGATTATCTCGTTTTCTACTAAACATCAAGCTATACGTAAAATGATACAGACACAAGAAACATTTTATATATTTCCACCAAAAAAAAAACAAAATAAACAAAGAGAAATAAAAAAGTACAGAAAGGACAATGAATATATACGTTATATAAATAGGAATTGCCTTTCGTGTAAAAAACAATAGTTTTAAGACCTAGTATCTGTATAACAGAGTCGTGGGACAATTAGATGAAGATGCATGTTGTAGAGTTAGGTCGAGATAAATAAAGTGGAGGGAGAGGACTCGTGTGTTGTGTGACAGCAAGATTCCACATAAAATGAAATTAAATTCTAAAAAATTGCCAAAATTCTATAAGATAAGCTATGATGTACCTTAATTGAAGTTTTGACAGTTGAACAGAAAGAGGGACAACCAATGCATGTGACGGAAATGAGAATATTCAGATGGATAAGTGCAGTAACCAAAAAGGATAAAATTGATGGGTATATTTGGACGGTGTCTAAAAGTGGTACCAAATAATGCCAGAATGAGAGACAATATATTAATACTGGTTGTGCATGTTTAATATTAAGATGCTAACCACCCAATGCCAAGTATTGCTAAGTATTGCTAAGTTTGCAAAGTTGTAATTACCTGAAAGAAGTAGAAAAGAATAACCAAAGAAGACCTGGTGACGTGTGTGAATGTAGGAGACGTCTGTGATGACAAGTGATATTGTTATATTACAAGACAGACATTTGCGGGCAAATGTAATTAGGAAATCCGACCCCGCGTAAGAATAAAAGCAAAAAGAGTGACGAATGGTTTAACTTGTAAGAATATTTCTTTGTAGGAGGGCTATTGATAGTATCGTATTACTAGCAGTAACACTTATTGCGTTAACGTATTAAAAAAACTTCCGCAAAAGGCCCCAAAAAATATAATTTAGTTATAATCTGTCAAGCTCCTCTACACTTTGTCGTTCTTTGTCGTGAGTTAACGTTAAGCTGTAGCTCCTGTATATTTGTGTACATATAATGATGCACAACATGCAGTCCACCGACAATCAAAGCGAAGTATAGTCAAAGGCATAAGGAGAACCACCCTTAAAGGAATGATAAAGGTAGAAGAACATCAACGCTGACGATTATTGCATATTTTTAAAGATGTACATAATAAAAGAACTTTTGCGGTAATTAACATGTCAAAAGCCTAGCTTTTTTTTGAACCTATTTTCTATCCTTCCATTGTTGGATATAGGTCTCCCCCAGTTTTCTCCATCTTTCCCTATCTTGAGCTGTTCTCTGCCATGTGGGACCTCCTTGTTTCCTAATGTCATCTTTCCACCTCATCTGTGGTCTGCCTCTTGATCTCTCTGCATTGTATGGACGCCACTTTCCGATGGTATTGTTCCATCGTCCGTCTTGGAGACGTTCATTGTGTCCAGCCCATTTCCATTTCAGTTTTGCTGCTTGTTCTATCGCGTCTACTGTCTTTGTTCTAGTTCTGATCCACTGGTTACGTTTTCTATCTTTAAGTGATATACCCAACATTTGTCTCTCCATCGCTCTTTGTGCCTTCCTTATCCTATCCAAATGGGCCTGTGTAAATGTCCATGTCTGTGCTCCGTTGGTGAGCACCGGTATTATACAGGAGTTATATACCTTGTTTCGTAAGTATAGAGGGATTGTTTGATTTTTTAGAAAGTAAGAAAGTTTGCCGAACGCTGCCCATCCCATTCTTACTCGTCTCGATATTTCGGCTGTTTGATTTTCTCTGTTAAAGCCTAGCTTAGCCCACCTTATTTATTAAACTGGTACAATGGAGCACTTCGCATAAACATAAGTTTTTCCACAAGACAAATCCATTTTTAATTAAAATGCCGAACAATCTTCGTAGTTGACTTTGTATACACGAATTTTTATTTTCAGAAGTCAGTTTACCTGAAATTTCTAAATCCAGTCCCAATTTCCCACCAGTCCTCACTCTAACCTCAATACAGATTTAACAGACTCATTTATTACTCCACATTGCGTTTTTCTACGAAATAGTCTGAAATTGAATATAACTTTCCGTTTATGTATGAACAAAATATAAATTTATATATTCTGAAAATTTTTAATGGTCTAATTTTGTACGATACTAAAGATGGAGTGTGGATGAGTGACTGAGTATTTTGGAACGGATCGTTAAGTGAGCCCCATGAAAATGTATTAATTGTACAAATATTTTTTACAATGGCAAAACAAAAAATACATTGTTATATATTAGAATGATATTAAAGGAGATTTATAAAATTTCTATTCTATAAGATCGACATTTTTACAACTTTACGACAATAAAACTTGCTGATGTATTACTAGAGAGAGGTTTCCACGAAACAGGCACGATTATAAATAAGAGAGTCGCTCGGAATTGTGACTTTTCTCCAGATGAAAATTCCAAGAGGTACATCTGAAATGAAGATTCGAGGTGATGAGAGCATTATCATAACTCGCTGGTTAGACAACAAATCTGTTACGATTCTGTCAACATACCATGCTACTAACAACCTAGATCAATGCAGAAGATGGTCAAAGCGTAAAAAGGAATACGAAATGGTTAATAGACCTAAGGTGATCAAGAACTAGAATCAGTTCATGGGTGAAGTTGACAGAATGTTGAGAGTCTGTTCGACACGAGCACGTACAAAAAGGTGGATAATTCGTTTCATTAGCCACATGCTAGATTTAGCAGTTTGCAACTCTTAGTGTCAATACAGAGCAGTACAAAAGGAAATACATGTACCAGCCAAAAACATTCCTTAACTGAGATTATTTAAATTAGAAATGGGAGAACAAATGATTTTGGACAACACTCAGTCTTCCGATTCTGAGATCTGCAGCGACTACGAAGACCTGGAGCCAAAACATAAAAAACGAAGAGTCGAAATTAAACCCATAAGTATTCATCAAGGCTGAACATTTCGTGGACTCTGCTGATATACAAAATAGATGTAGAAAGGTCAATTAATATAAAAGTTCTAATACATTTGGTCAATACCAAAGACTAAGTTCTAATACATTGTTCTGTATATAAAAATAATGAATCATAAAAATTTGCTAAAATATGAGAATTTATTGTACTGTTTTTTTCTTATGTTTAAGGTTATTTTGGTAACAGATAGACCCAATGTAAAATAAAAGGGACGGATGAATTACAAAGAAAGACATAATTGACTGCATATATTCAAATAGTCATCCTAGAAACGTACCACAAAAATCTGATGAAACTCTTTGTCCTTTATTTTTCGTAAGGATGTGGCGCCATTCCGTTGACTATAAAAGTATTTTAAAAAACTAAATAGAAGAAAAATAATTGAATAGGATGTGTTTAAATAACTTTTCTAAGGACTTATAGAAAAATAAAAATACACTTTAAAACTCCAAATTAACGCAGACAATTTTTATTCATGAAAAAGTCACTTATCGTAAAAGTAATACATCCATTGCTGATACAATAAGAATATAACAGCTATGTTTAAGCCACTGAAAAAAGTAAGATGAAACAAAGTAATTAAAAGCTAACTTCTCTAGGAATCGAAATAACTAAAGATTATGGTAAGACGAGCTTAAATAACGCTGAACCAAATGACAAACAAAATGCTCGAAAGAGAGACGAATGGAAAAACTAAAATACATATGTCTGGACGTTCGAAGGATTAAACCGCTATAAAAAAAATGAATATATGCATATTTTCTAAACAGTGTCTTTAACCAGTTCCATACCTTTTTGAGGATCCGGTGAAGAACATCTCTACTTGATTTTAAACGCGTTGCGAAAAAATCTACGCAATAAAGCTGTTTAAATGCTTTATAAAAACCAAGTTTATTTTGGTATTTCTAAAAAGCGTGACTCAATTTTTATACCAAAGTTTTTGTTCGTCAATGTACAGAAATAATACGTGTTGCGAAGCTGTTTTACACAATACTTTGTTTAAAAAATATCTTTGTAAAAAACTAATAAAATCTACTTACATTGTGTGGGTGAGGATAGCGAAGGCATCTTAATCTCGGCCAAAAATGCACTTTTGAAAGACACAGACACTGCGTAAACTTTTTTTGGTGTTTGAAAGAAAATCACGATCGCAGTCGATACGGATTGGAAATGAGAAGAATTTTATCTAAATTTAAACACTGGAACGGAGTTTTGCGTTAGACGAACTTGCCGCGTGCTTGCCGTTTTTTCTTTTCTTTCAGATTTCAGCGACTGGCTTTTTCAGCGGTGCGGTTCACGTTGCCAAATGTACGGGATGCCTGGGTGTTTAAAGAATTTGGAGTATTATTACAGGGTGTTGCTACTCATTAATTTTTGCGGCATATTTGAAACAAGGATATTTTTATTGTAAATGCATGTGAGGGCTATTTTGTTCATGAATTATATTAACTAGCGTTGCTTATTCTATTTTATATTACCGTTTTCATAGCATCACTCATGCTATACAGGAGGACACTATAGCATGATCATCATAGTTATTGAGGACAAATTTTCGTAATAAGGTAGATCACATGACCAAGATGAAAATTTAAGCGGAAAATTGAAAGAAATTCGCGTCTGAACTAGATAAGTGCTTAGAAGTAGTACCGTCATTGGGCAATTAGTTAACACATTCACAACCAACCGTCACACATGTGTGACGGTGATGTTTTCGTAAGAACATGTGCGACACCGAACTTACGTGATGAATTGTAAAATAATTTTACCACGGTTTATCACAGTGGGTCTAAATGTGTCCACAGTCCACCTGAACAATCCTTCTTTCACACGCTATGGCTAGTTTGTGATCTCGACGTTTAAACAAAAACGAAATAATCTATAAATTTATAGCACGTATGCAAACGTCAACTACGAAAAGTGTCGTTATTGTGTATAATTTAGACAGGTAATATAACTATGTAACTTATTTATACACGGTGTAATCCCCTATTATTTGTTTCAGACAGAGTTAGATCGCGTCTGTTATATATCTGCTATGCGTTAGATTGCGTCTGCTGTACGTCTGCTATACGTCTGATGTACGTCTGATATACGTCTGCTATACGTCTGATGTACGTCTGATATACGTATGCTATACGTCTGATGTGCATCTGCTATACGTCTGATATGAGTTATAATGCGTCTGCTATACGTCTGATATGTGTTAGATTGCGTCAGGTATACGTCTGCTATATGTTAGATCGCGTTAGTTGATGTTTATAGTAATGCACGTTCCGTGTATAATAATACTCAATCAGAGAAGATTATATAGAGGATGTTTGTTGGTTTAGTCATACTGTAAGAATGGTATCCGTTCTTCGGTTAATCATGTTCTATTTCTAGTAATACGTTACACGTTGTTGTACGTTATATCCTTTTCAGCGTCACCTCGCCTTTCACACATTGTTTCGAGAGAGAGAGAGAGAGAGAGAGAGAGAGAGAGAGAGAGAGAGAGAGAGAGAGAGAGTGAAGAAGCGATAGGCTGAAGGAGTGTCTTTTTACGATGCCAGGTGCTATATGGTTTGGGCATAGTTAAAGGATGTAGCCGACAGGTGGCGTGACGAGATGATGAACTGTAATAGATGTGGAATCCCCTTCAAAATAGGTCCAATAGCAACAAAGATATAATATAGCGCCGTTTTAGCGATGTTGTCATGTTTGTTTGTTTCTCTGTTAGCTTCAGTGACTACTCTTCTTTCCTTCAACGTCTATTATGCTAAAATCCGATCAATAGCAACGGAGATCCGATATCGTGTCGTACCAAAGATAGTGCCGTTTTGGCAATGTTGCCATGTTTTATTTCATTGTTGTCATATTCGATATCCTATCCACTTTCATCTGACGTCTCATATGTCAAAATCGGACCAATAACAACGGGGATACAATACCCGTTTTGGCAATGTCTTCCGTCTGATTTTTTTGTGTTAATGTATTGGATATCCCCTCCTCTTATATTTAACGTGTTACACGTAGTAATCTGACTAATAACAACAGAGAAACGATATAGTGCATTTTTGGCATTGTCTTTGCGTTTGTTTTCTGTTCTAACATATTCATTACTCCCTCCCTTTTCCATCGATACCTTGCACGTTATTGTACGTTGAGCCGTTTAGACGTTACAACCTTACTGTCCTTTTGTCAATATCGCCATCTTTGTTTTTTGTGTTATCGTATTCGTTACCCCCTCCCCTTTCCGACGATACTTTGCACGTCACGATCGGACGAGCCGTTTTACCCCCACCACAAAATGAACCAAAAATGACCAGAATGGACCTTAGCTATTTCTTATGGGATTTAACATGGGAAAATACGCCGTACTCTCCTAGCCCTTTTACTGAGATGGCTAGTAGGAAAGTTAGTGAGTACAGAGATACCGAAAGTGTTGAATATGAATTTGAGGAGAACCGTAATGATGAAATAATTTACTCTAGTTAAAGTGAATATTCTCCTTCTCATTCTGGAAGAGAGACTGAGGATACTAGCAATGATGGGGGTGAGTCGAACAATGATGGCGGTGAGTCGAGTAATGATGAAGCGAACGATCCAAATGAAAATTTGGTACAAGAATGAGGCGGATTCGCTTGATATAGAGGAAAATATTGAGATACATCAGTTTACTGAACAAAAAAATATAAACGTAGAAATTTCTGTTAACGCAACACCTATACAATATTTTTCATTACTATTTGATGATGAGCTTTTGATAAAAATCGTAGAGTTGACAAACCACAGAGCTGCTTCACGTAAAAAGAACCCTATTTAAACAAATATTCCTTTTTAAGATGCTGGATCTATCTATCTATCTAATTAGCCTTCTTCGGTCCATCTTTGGACATAGGCCTCCCCAATCCTTTTCCATTCTTCTCTGTCTGTCGCTATAGTCATCCATCTAGAGCCCACGTGCTTCTTGATATCATCTGCCCATCTCATTTGGGGCCTTCCTCTGCTTCGTTTATATTCCCACGGTCTCCAACTTATAAGAGTTTTGTTCCATCTATCTTCTTTTTGTCTTATATTGTGTCCGGCAAATCTCCATTTCAATTTTGCAACTTCTTGTCTAACATCCCTCACTTTTGTTTTCTCTCTTATTTACTCGTTTCTCTTTTTATCCATTAGTCTTATGTGCAACATTTATCTTTCCATTGCTCTTTGGGTTTTTATGATTTTGTCCATGTTTGCTTTTGTAAATGTCCACGTTTGGGAACCATAAGTTAAAACAGGGAGTACGCATTCATTGTATACTTTGGTCTTAAGATGCTGTGGATATCTTTTGTTTTTAAGAATGTAGCTTAGTTTGCCAAATGCCGCTCATGCCAGTCTAACTCGTCTTTTTATCTCTGCTGTTTGCTTTTCTGTGTTAAGTTTTATAGTTTGACCCAGATATATATAATCCTGAACCTGTTCTACTTATCTTGTCCGATCCTCATTGTGATGTCAGATTCAAGACGCTGAATAGATATAAATATTGATGACATAAAAAAATTTGGGTCTCTGCATATTATTGGGTAACATAAAACTTCCCCCCTTACGTTTATACTGGAGCATAGATCCACTATATCACTTTTCAATATTTGGAAAAACTATGCCCAGATCAAAGTTTGAAGCTATTCTTCAAAATATTTGTTTTTACAAGCCGGAAGACGTAGAAGTTCAAGATCAACTTCACAAAATTAAAAACGTTATGAGTAGACTTCGGCAAATATGCATATTGCATATTTTGCATATTGTGCATATTTTATGCAAATATTTCATATTTTGGCATATTTGTATAAAAGTTTGCATAAAGTGCATAAAAGTTCAGATTTTTATACTGTATTTGAAAATTTTTAAACATACCAATTTATTTCAATTCTTGTATAAAATTTTGTAGTCATTTTAATCAAGAAATGATCTAAGTACGTAATCTCTACAGGTACAAAACATTTACAATTTCAAAGAAGATCAATTTAAGTAGCCCTCAACATTCTTAGAAAGTCTCGGTCACTGAGGCATTCAGTTATTGGATAATCGCTAAGGGTTCGCTCATTTGCATTTTATGATCTAATCTCCGAATCTATCTACAATTTATTGTATCTTAACAGCAGGTAAACGGCTAATAGTTTTGTTCCTAATTTAGGGATTTTCCAAAATCTCCCAGTTTATTGAATTAGGTACCTAAACATTTCTAATTTGATGCTCAGATTTGTAAATCATTTTTGTTTTGATATTCAAAGCGTAAACACTCGTTGTGCGTAACAAAAAGGAAGGTTGTGATTTTATAATGCCTAAAACAACCAGTGCTTCAACTTGGATTAAACCTTATAAAGAGCTGTCTATGGATATGGGAAAAATCTACTGTTCAGTCTGTGGCAAAATTGTAAGTATCTAATATTTTCTATTAAATATCTAATATTTCATACATACAGGGTGTTTCCAAATGACATTTACAACGTTTGACTGTAGATACTTCTCGAAAAATTGAACAAAACGATATAGTTAATGGCGGGTCAAACTTATTTACTTTTCGAGATACAGGGTGTTAAAATTAAAAAAAATTAAATTCTTTTAGTTAATAACAACAATAACTTTAAAACCAATAAACGTATTTACTTGAAATTTAGTACTCGTAGGTTGTTTTTAAATGAAAAATAGCTTCCTTTAGTGAGAAAAAATTGTCCATGGTACAATACAATGGTGTGTATTTAGAAAAAATTTTCACCTTTACTTTTTTTTATGAAGTCAGCTATTCTAAAACACAATTATTTTTATTGTAATTGAATTAACAAAAGAAAAAACTTTTGTTGAATTTTAAAATAAGTTATATGATGTACTAATGGTTAGTAACAAAAACTAATTTGTGGATTAATACTGCATTTAAAACACTTAGCGAGTGTTTTTTTTTTCCAAACCAGTTATTTGATTAAATAAAAACACCTTGTATATTTTTATATTTTAAAGGTTGGGTTAAAATAAAGGTTTTTATTTTTATTTATAGATAGCATGTGAGAAGAAATTTCAGATAGACCAACATGTGAGAACTGCTTCACACATCGCAAAAAAAGGAAAAATAGGAGGAAAACATCAAACTTCAATGGCTAAATGTTTCCAATCTACTTCAAAAAAATTAGATGAGCAAGAAACTTTTAATGAAGACTTGTGTCGCGCATTAGTGTTTGCAAACATACTGCTTTCAAAATTAGCAAATGTAAATTTTAGTTCGTTTCTAAAAAAATATTGCAAACTTAATGTTCCAAGTGATCGGTCTCTAAGAAGAAATAATGTGAACGGGCTATACTCGTCGGTGTTAATTAATATTAAGGAAGAAATTGCAGATAATTATTTTTACATATCTGTAGACGAAACCACTGATTCCTCAGGAAAGTATATTGCTCATTTATTGATTGGTGTTCTTAAAGAAGATACCTTACCAAAATCTCATCTTATTTCATGCCAGCAACTTGAGAAAACAAATGCTTTAACAATTTCGCGTTTTATACAAGAAACATTAGCAACTTTTTTTCTTCCGACAACTATTCCTTCTAATAAATTACTGCTTATTTTATCGGATGCTGCTCCTTATATGGTGAAAGCAGGACAAAATTTAAAAATATTTTTCCCAGATTTAATACATGTTACTTGTGTAGCGTATGGATTAAACAGAGTTGCAGAGGAAATACGAAAAAAGTTTCCTCTTGTAAATACCATGATATCCAGTGTCAAAAAAGTATTTCTTAAATCTCCTATAAGAATTCAACTTTATAAAGAAATGCTACCTAACATTCCTCTTCCACCACAACCTATTTTAACGCGATGGGGAACATGGTTAGAAGCAGCTAATTTTTATGCAGATCATTTTGTTAAAATAAAGAACATAATTGATACGTTAACAGATAAAAGTTTCCAATCTCTTTTGGATTCTAAACAAACTTTTCAGAGTAACTTGCTTCAACAAGAACTTTCATTTATAAAATCAAATTTTAGTATTGTTCAAAAAACAATTACTCAGTTAGAATCACCAAAACTGTCATTGTTCGAAAGTACAGCATTAATAAAAGAATTTGCGTCATGTTGTCGGAATGTTAGAGGTAATATTGGAAAAGATATTTTAAAAAAATTTGAAGCTACTATGGAAAAAAATAAAGGTTACCATATTCTTTCTGAAGTAGTCAGTGTTCTAGCTGGAAATATTTCGGAAACAATTAATTTAGAACCAAATGTCTTGGTTAGTTTGAAAAATGCTCCCGTTACATCAGTTGATGTTGAACGAAGTTTTTCCATATATAAATATATGTACTCAGACAGAAGCCACAAGTTTTTGTTAGAAAATTTTGAACACCACTTGGTCATTTATTGTTACCATAATTCTAAATAAGTTTATTCATACTTAAAAATGATGTAGTTACTTAAAATAAATGTAAATCTTAATGAATAGTATGAAATATTTAGTTACGTACAATTTTTTTTGTAATAAAATTGTTACTATTTTACGATTTTTTTATTTATTTGTATGCATATTTTGTAAAATATTTGCATATTTTCGGGTAAACACGTGCATATTTATGCGCATATTTTCTACATTTTTATTTGCATATTTGCCGAAGTCTAGTTATGAGTCATTCTATAAATAATATCTCTAAAGTTTACTATCCAGGAGAGAACTTAAGTCTTGACGAAGCCCTCTTACTCTGGAGAGGGCGGTTAATATTCCGACAGTATATACCGAAAAAAACTAGTAAATATGGAATAAAAATTGATTGAAAGACAGCGTGGCACAGCTACAGACAGCGTGCCACAGCCACTGATAGCAGTTGTCATGTCAGCTGTGGCATGCTGCCTGTAGCAGTGGCACGCTGTCTTTAGAGAACTCTGATAGAGAAACTAATTGATACGGGATCAAATATCAAAGTGTCCTAAAGTGTCTTACTAGCTACTAAAGTCAAGGTTAAAATTGCTTATACTCGGAATGGATAAGTACCGCAAGAACAAAGCACAATAAATCAAGAAATAATTAAACAAATTTCCAATTTTTGTTATCATCATATAATATTTTCATATTTAATCAATTTTTTTATAATTGTGTACGATCGTTCTATATTAAAACTACCTAATAAAATTATAAGCCTTACTTCCAAAGACCTGTAAAAATTATATCGAAACAACGGCAACGTTGTAAACAGCTGAATGTGCTTTTGTTTTTGAACGTCATCGTTTCAGGTGGATTTTTTAACGTGTAAGATTCCTGAAAACATTGACACTTCAACGGAATTTCGTATGAAATTAAAACAGTGCGAAAAATAGACGAAAACAAAGATTGTTCACCACATCTTGGAATAGCGTGACTTTGGAAAATTATGGACGAAGCTAGACGTAGAATTATTTAAAATAGTTTGAACTGAAATCGTATGAATACTTAGATAGAAAGAGTCATAAGTTTTTAATTATACTTGGATTAGGTGGTAGGTTATTTTCATTGCAACAAGTTAATAAGCTTCTGAAGAAATAAAAAACCAGAAACAGAGTTATAAAGGTAACATTTTAAAGGGCAAAAGATATGAAGACTTTTGCGAATTTTGCTGAATCACTTTAGAGAATCAAATCACATTCATCGATGTACAAATAATATAATTTTTATTAGAATATAAATTATTATAATAAATTATTAGAAGAACTTTGTACCAAGTAACAAAAAACAAAATTTGTTTAATTTATTAATTGTTTATATTTTAACCCTTCCAGTGCAGCTTATTTTTTCAGCAAACAAAAAAATATTTTTTGCCTAAAATGTACTTAAAACAGTTTATATAAAACTTTTGGACATTAAAAAAATATACCATGTATATATAAAAAAAATTATTAAGGAAACTAGCCCATATGAAACATAAAAAAGCAATTTCTTTCCTTTTGAAGGCACAAATGGAATTACACTTCTGAAATATTAGCCGAACAGTCCACTTTCTGCAACAATTTTTTGTTCTGTAAAACGCAATACGAGCATCTATTTTATCTATGCCACCCATGACTTATATACTTTTGTATAACTTCGAGTCGACTTACTTCATTGAAATATTTTGTTTTTTATTCCAACGATTTACAGCATCTCCTGTACCAACCTCAACAAAGTTGTATACCATCATCACTGGCTTATTATCTAACCATCTAGTTACTACAATTCCATCAGAAGAGATAATTTTTTCCTTTGATTCTCTTTCATCTTTTTAAAAATCTTTTACATCAGTTGGAGGTGATTTAGAAAATCTATTGATCATCGCAGTACTAGCAACAGGTATTGATTTTTGGTTGAGAATTTGTAGAAGGTTATAGCTCGTAAAATAATTGTCACAGTACAATGCATGCTTATTAGGATCAAGTACTTTTGATACTTGAAATACGATAGACGATCATCCTCATTTTCTTCCTCATTTTCCTATTTCTCATCCTTCCCTTTATTTTGATTTTCTGTATTATCACCATCATCTATCATATGGCCAATCCTCTGTCTTACTTGTATTTTTTATTCGCAGTCAATGTCATCACTAACTCATCCTTTTATATCGGACAGCTTTTCTAGCTATTCTAGCAGTTCCTTCTCCGTTAAATAATTTATTGGAGGAATTTTGCCCTGAAAATAAAAATAAAACTTACTCATTTTAGATACAGTTGTGCCCATCGAATTTGAGGAATACTTCTATATTTAAAAAAAGTCAAATTTCAATAAAATATATTCACAATTAGTAGAAAGTAACACTACTTTTAACATTGCACTGTAATATAAACCGTGATTGACTTTTATTCAAACTGATATGTGAAGAAACAGGTACACTTACCTCTAACGAACAATGCAAATCTTGCCTAAAGCTGTACAAAATGTAAGAATAATAATACTTAGCTTCATGTGGTTAAATGTATGTTGAATGTAGTGTTAACTGCAGTTGTAGTTGAATGGAGATGAATGTTTGATGTCAGATGACAATGTGGAGGTGAGCTTAAGTAGTTCCAGGTATGTTTTGAGTTCCCATAGTAGCAGCCATGTTACTGCAGCTAATTCTCTATGTACTACGTGGTTCGGGAAGTTCCACCCAATAAGAGAGACAAGACAAAGTTTAATTAAGCGAAAAGACTCAAAAGAGATTTAAGAATGTGAATGAGTTTATGAGCAAAAATTTCACTTAAGATAAATGAAAGATATTAAAAAAAACTTTCCCATACTGTTATCCAAAGTGCTCTTGTAGTCAAAGATATTAGAAACTCACTAGCAACATTAAGGAACGAGCCTATAAGTCATAAAAGCTTTGTTTGTGCTCATACTAGAAGAAGTGATAGAAATTTTAAAATGCTAAATGCTGCTCCTTTTAGGAACAAATTTGTCTCTAATATGCCAGCAAAATGGTAAGAATTACATACCCGACCAAGAAGACTTTTATAAAGAAAACAATTTGTCCAGAATTACAATGTTTTTTAGCTAAAATTTGTTGTTGCTTTATTTGATAAACATTTTTTTTTATTGGGAATAACCTGCATCAACCATAGAAGGTTATTAGCGGTGGTACAATATAGACTTTAATATGTTATAATGATTAATATAAGATATAAACTATAAAGTTTTTACAAAGTTGATTATAATTTAGAATATTTCTTGAACTATCACTTATATTTGATTATACAATTTCGATTTCTTTAAAAACCTAATGATTTTGTGACAATCCGCACTGTCTAAAGCGCACTTTATATCACTTGGTAGTCCAGTAGCTTGTCTTTCCATTTGATAATATTGGACAGTCTATAACAATGTGGCCTACAGTTGGTGTCACAGGCGTAGCATATTCTAGGAGGTTCCTTCCTTAGTAGGTGTTCGTGGTCAGTCTGGTATGTCCTATTCGGATACGACGTAGTACAACCTGGTCCCTTCGCTTTACTAAAATTGGTGTTTTTGCTGATAGATCTGGGTTTGCTTGCCGCAATTTATTATTTGGTAAGAGTTGCCATCTTCGTAACCGTAACTTCGTAGTTTTTTGTGTACTCATTGATGCATTTTTTCATATCTGAGTGAGAAATTTGGTTAGTTCTAACATCGGATCTCTCCATTTTAGAAGCTTCTTTGGCCATTTGATCAGCTATCTGATAAACAGTTAAAAATAATGAGAACAAATGCTGAGGTCAAGCAGATGTATAGAGCGAGCGATATAGTCCAAGAGATTAAATCCCAACGTCTAAGATGGGCTGGCCATGTCCATAGACTCCCTAATAACCGCCTTGTCAAGCTAATATGGGAGGAAGCCCCCACAGGAAGAAGGCCCTTAGGACGTCCACGAATGCGATAGAGAGACAATATATGGTCAGATCTAAGAACAATGGGGCTACCCACTGACCCAACTATTATGGACGAACGTTCAAGATGGAAGCAAGTTGTGCAGTCAGCCAAAACCCACCCCGGGTTGTAGTGCTACGAGAAGAAGAAGAAGAAGTTAAAAATAATAAAAAATAATAAAAGTTAAACAGATAAACTATTTGATAAACATTTAATAAACTCTTCAAATATTAAACCATGATTTTAATTTTATACGTAAAAAGTAGTACCACAGGCCGATACTCGGGAATTATGTAAAATTAATGCACTGCGCAGGTTAAAGGTTTAGAACAAGCACAATTTTAATCAAGAATGACATTTTTTGCTAAAAAAAAATAATAGAGATTCTCCTCTTGAGCACCCCATCTGTGGACACACTGTATAATTGATATACCTATTTATACCTTTTCCACCTAAACAATTTCTAAATACTTTAACAATCGGAAAAACATTCAGTGTTTACTATTTTTTTTTATTACGAACTTAAAAAAAAATGATACCTGAGTCCAAATATTGCAAGGATAGTGGTAAACAACGTTTTCAACATCTTTTGCGAAAACAAAAATATTGAAAAGTGACAATTTGTTTATTTTTTGCCTTCTGTTTAGTTTAAAATATGAAATTAGAATATCTATTACTGGCGTAAATACAGTGATTTGGGAATATGTTTTTAAAAACCTGTAAGAACCGTGATCTAAAACTTTAAGACGATATGGAGTAGGTTAATGTCGTTCTTTCAACATTTTTGTGTAACTTTCTTTTATTTTTGTCTCCTAAAACTGAAATATAATTTTTCACGAATTTTTATTTAATTAAGTAAACCGCGACGGTGGAAGAGGTAAAACAAGCAATATAAAACTAGGATTATATGCCTAATCTATAAAAAAGGGGATAAACTAAAATGCGAAAATTATTGCGTCATAACCCTCTTGTGCACAGCGTACAAAGTTTTACTTATATACTAAATAAACGACTCCAACAACTAATTGAAAATACTCGGGGAATATCAAACCGATTTAAGACAAGGAAGATCTATAACTGGCCACCTATTTACAGTGAAACAAATTCTAAACAAATCGTTAGAATACGACAAGCTTGAAATAAAAGTCCTAAGAAGGAAATTTAGATCTATTAACGAAAACGGAGTATGGAGATTCAGTTACAACCATGAACTTTACCAACTGTTCAAAGAGGTACCAATCTCAAAATTCGTTAAGCTTCAGAGACTTAACAGAACTTTCAGAAGCTTCATGTAGTGAGAATGGAGGCAGAACGATTGCCAAAAAGAGCCCTAGATAGTAAAATGCAGAAATGAAAAAGGTAGGGGGATGAAGTGGAAGCGAACACGCAAAATTTGCTAGACGTGAGAGAGAACCTGGAGAAGATCGGCGCGGGACCGGCAAGGTTGGAGGTAAAGTTTGGAGGAGGACAAGGCCCGATTTGGGCTGTAGCGCCACTGGAGAGAGAGAGAGAGTTGTAGGGATAGTTCTAGTATGTATCAGTATTTCTTTAAGTGCATCTATTCTTTTCCTTCTTAACAGTCCTTGAATATCCACTCCTGGACGTAAGCCTTTCATTGGCTTTTCCATTTTAATTTATCTTTTGCTATCTAATGACATATTCTTCCCGTATTTTCTTGCACATCGCCCAGATAGCTTATTGAAGGTCGACTTACACCTCTTTTAGATAACCTAGGTCTCCACTATACCATTCGTTTAGTCCTCCTGCTATCATCTTGTCTGGTAATATGTCCTATCCAAGACCACTTTACTTTTACTTTTGTTCTTCTACATATTTCTTCATTGCGTACGCGTTATTTCCAACAGAAGTTCCACTGCACGCTGTGTTACTCTTATCTTAGTGGCTTTTATGCATATCAACGTAATTATTTCTAAACTGTATGTCATCCATCACTGGAAGGACGCAAGAATTGAAAATATTTTTATGGATATTTATGGGAATATTATTGTTCTTGATGACAGTTCTTTTGTCAAAAGCAGCCCATGTCATGCAGATTCTTTGGTCTACTTCCGCGTGTTGGTTTCCTTTGCTCCATTTTATTAGATGATCCAACTAAATATATTCTCCCAACCTTTCTATTACTTTCTCCCACACAGTAACTGGTACTGTGTGAGATGCTTCCAAAGTAAGCATTTTGCTATTTGTGAGATTCATTTTCAAAACTATTATTTGTGAAACATTTCTGAATTCTGACAGCATTTTTGTAGCTGATTAAGTTCGTCACCAATTATAGCAATATCGTCCGTCAATATTTAAATCTCACGGCTCATAATTAAGCTACTTCTACTACTAGAAAACGTCATCTAGAGCCAATGTTAATAACTTGAAGAGAAATTGTATCGCCTTGTCTCACTCCTCTCTGAAGGTGTGTTTTGTTAGAGTTTATTTTCTCATCAATTTTTACTTCTAATGTAGCGTTTCCGTATATGTTTTAACAGGTTCTTGTATCTCTTGTATCTATTGCACTACACAAACCACTTTCAGATTATTATCTTACATGATGAGGATGCTCACTAAAGATTTGGTAATGTAACTGACCAAATTTATCGTTAGCCTGTCAGGAAATTCTGGTTAAAATCTCAATGGTTTTAATTTTTAACTAATTCGTAAGCTAATAGCTAATACAAGTAATATCTGAATTTTAAAATGTTATCCTGTTAATGGCTTTGATTATTATAAAACCTTATGACAAAAAAAATCTTGTATTGTTCAAAACAGATACTCAAACAACGAAGAGGTCTTATTTAATAAAGCTAACATGACAAATCGTGACAAAAGTTTTTAAAATGTCGCAAATTTAATCAGGGACCTAGTTTTCCCCTAATTCTCCCAGTTTCAGCGTCATAAAAAAGAGTATTTTTATCCACGGTCTCATATATATTATATTTTTCTTTTGGTATACACCACAGTATACGATTAAGACATCCCAAGACTTTTTGCTTGTGTGATTCGTTTGCATCTTTCTCGTGAATCGATGCCGGTATTATCAAAGGTAACAACCAAGTTGTCATAGCTCGAGGTCTAGTTTCTCTGACTCGTTTACAATACAGAGATATTTGATTTTCATTTTAGTGACATTCATTTCCCATTCGTTATATTCTTCTACCAATTTTCTAAGCTACTGTATTTTGTTCCTGTCCTTAGCAATCTATATCCATCCTATTTACCTTTTTCCTATTTTTTCAGGGCTGCTGTAACATATATCTCGAATAAGAATGGTGATATACAACATCCCTGTCGTAAGCCTTTTGTAAACAAGAGTTTTTTTGTAAAATATTTCTTGTTTTTACCCTTCACTTTGGATATTTATTGAGTTCTTGTACAGCATTTATCAATGTATGATTGGTGTTCGATATTTTTAGCGTTGTCCACAATTTTGTTATTGAGATGTGTCCATATGCTTTCTGAAAGTCTGCAAAAGTGATTTGAGTTTCTAGATTCCTGGCTGATCTTTTTTCTATTATTTGTGAGACAGAATACGTTGTCGGTGCACGATCTTTCTGCCTGGAAACTGCTTTGTTCTTCCTCTTCGTAATGTTTAAAATCTTCATATTCCTTAAAATTCGTTAATACAGTCTTCTCAAGATGGTGATTACCAAGATGCCTCTATCCCTTTTTATGTATTAAGGAAATGTACGCAGCTCTCCATTATTCTGGCACCTAGTGTCAATTTAGGCCTAAAAGTTCATGCGTTCCATTTTGTAGTATTTCAGCAAAAATTCCCTTTTAGCAGTTTTGGTTTAGCAGTAAAAATAAAAAACATTTGATAAATAGTATATTTTATTATTAATAAAGTAATTATTTTATCAAGTATCAAATTTATTTACCAAAAATTATCACTTCTTAAGATATTAATAAAAGTACAAATGAATGTTAAATGTTACATGAATTTTTTTATTCAATACCTGCTTCGATATAAATTTCTTTTTAAATATTTATTTATTTCTCGTATCAACAAAAGAACGAGCGAGTCTGATACAAAACGCTTCTGACAATAAAGTAAACGAAAATAAATATTAGTAAGAAACAATATAATAATAATGTTTAAATCTGCTTTTTCAGTAAAGGATTTAACAAATTCATTAAAATAAAAAATACAAATGGCAAGTGGTTTATGAAACTCCTTGTGTAAACGTTCTTACATAGGTCAAACCAACCTAATAATCAAAAACAGAATCTATGAACATCACATTAGTTCGTAATTCCGACTCAATTTCTGCCCTATGCCACAATTATCACCCTACAGATCACAAAATTGATTTTGGCAATTCCAGAACAATAGCCCCCATCCGTTTTTATAAACCC
Source organism: Diabrotica undecimpunctata (assembly GCF_040954645.1). NCBI lineage: Eukaryota > Metazoa > Arthropoda > Insecta > Coleoptera > Chrysomelidae > Diabrotica > Diabrotica undecimpunctata. Next base: position 13,153,246 of record NC_092803.1, on the reverse strand, counting down.
AGAATTATTCAAGAATCCATTGAGGTCGAAAAGAGCATTAATTTTCTAAAGAAAAGAGGTGACTACACCCGATTGTATTCAACATGAAGACCTCTCCTCAATCACAAGATTGAGGAGAGGTCTCCCACTGACAAGAATCTTCGTGCAAACACCACGTCAAAAAATCAGGCTCCAGAAAATTGGTGTGAACAGCATTAAATTTAAAAAAGTTCTTGTAATCATGCATGCAAGAGTACAAGGAAGAAGAATTCGAGAACGATGACACAAATCTTGTTCAAGAGTTTAAGACCGTAATTTAACTGAATCTAGTGAAGATATTTTCTTTATGATCTAAATGCCGTCTATGTTAATTTTTATTCCAGTTTCTTTTCGTGTTTGTCTAATAAATAATTTACTAAATATTGGTAGAAAAATGTCAAGTACGAAACGAAATATAATAGCAGAGTAAATTTAAGATGATTCAAGATTCTCTTATTGATGATGAACCTGGACATCTAAAATGTTATTGCCAAACACAAAGTTTATTTGAAATAATAAAATATAAAGTTAAAAAAAAAATTTTAAAAATGGAAATATTATAGACGAAAAAAACGATATTTAAGCTAAAGGAGCATAATTCACAAGAAAACCACAGACGTAGAATGGAGATGACACCGTAGTATTGGAAACAATTAACGAAAATTTCATAACAGCTTCAACAGTTTCATAATATGTTCTACAATAGCTAAAGGTTTAAAGGTGGCAGAGCAGTTTACAAGAATTACAGAGGAATATTGTTGCCAAAACGTAGCCTAGAAGATGCCATCATATAATATATATTAAAAAGTAGAATAACCTTATATGCAGAAAAGAACCTCGGGGAATACCAAAGTGGCTTCTCTGTGAGAAGATCAATACTAGATTAGATTTTTACTAATGGGCAACTGCTAAAAAAGAGTTGCATGCAATAAATATGTAAAGCGGCTGTTTATAGACTTCCAACAAATGATAGCATCCTAGTCCTGTCGGGAGGAAAATTGAGACTAGGGAAATATACTACGAAAACTTTCTCTATTAACAACCTTCTACCTCTAGTGCCAACTCCACTAATGAAGGTTGGCTATAACCATTGCAAATTCGTCTTTATCTTCTGCGTTTCTTTAAAGCGTCTGTGTGTATAACCCGGTCCTGTCGTTAAGGTTTTTTCAGCCAGGATATTTGTCGTCTAACCTCTTTTTCCTTCGATTTTACCCTTAATCAGCTGCAACAACTCGTACATCTCGTACTTCTTTCACATTTTGAAGTGTGTGCCTCAAATATGATGTATTTATTCTTTTAATGGTGGTTAAAAGTTCTCTGTCTCTTCCCATTATGTGCAACACCATTTTGTTAGTAATATGAGCGGTCCATGGTATTTTCAAAATTCTTCTAAAAAGCCAGATCTCAAAATCTTCTAGCATTCTCATTAAGTGAATATGAAAAGTCCAACCTTCGGCACCATAAAGAAGAATAGAGTGGAAAAATCATTTTACCATCCGATATCGGATTTGTAGATATATTAAATAGTATTGGTAAAAGTACATTGCCTTGTCTCACACCTCTACTTATCTGTTGCGCATCGGTGCTACTTCCATCGAATGTTACCACAGCCTGTTGGTTCCAATAGAGATTTCTCACTATGTTAATATCATTTTTGTCGAGTCACTTTCGCTTCAGACATTCCATGAGAATGTTATGTTTAACTTTGTCGAAAGCTTTCTCATATTCTGTAAATGCGACGAAAAGATCTTTTTGTTGGTCTCGACATTTTTGAGCAAGAGTTGTGAAACTAGACAGAGCTTCTACTGTTCCCAAGTCATTAAGAAAGAAAAAAACGGCCTATTACTCATATCCGCTTCATACTTTTTAAATATTCTTGTAAATATTCTCTATGTATAACCTTTAAAATATTTTTAAAGGTTACATACACACCATTAATAATGGTTAAAATAAGGCGATGGGCTATTCACCTCAACTTTTTAACATAGTGTTCAATATTGCCATCAAAGAGTTAAAATAAAGCCAGAAGAGTTCTAAAGTCAGAGCCCCTGAATGATTTTTGATGTACGTGCATAGATGATATAGTAAACACTGTAGGAAGTAATCCACCAAGCCAAAGAAAATGTTTGTGAAAATCACAAGTAAGCGAAAAGCTAGAACTAAAGTGAAGGGAAAAAGAAATATATTTACTTAGAAATATTTATCAATTGTAGAGCAGATAGAGAAAGGAAAGAGCGAAGAATAACTATCAACACATACAATTTTCAATGTGTAAATAATTCCAGTATCTCAATAACACTATAACTCAGACAAACATATGAGCATAAAAATTTTGGAAAACGTACAAATAGGTAGAAGGGGCTTCTATTTAATACCCACAATACTGGTATTAAAGAGGCTGTCAACCAGCAATCAAGTAGATAAAAGCCCAGCCGCTTAGGTGTGCATCAGTAGCGCACCTAGAATTTTCCTTTTCCTCTGGGGGGGGGTTTGGTTGGTCACCGAAACTTTTTTTAGGGTGCTACCTCCATTTTGAGTCCTTAAAATGTGTGAGTAACATTGTAGGAATGGTGTCCGGGGGGGGGGGGGTTAACGCCCAAAACCCTCCCATGGGTGCGCCACTGGTGTGCATAGAGAGCTCATATCGAACAGTTCATCAAATAATGAATATGGGGGATAATCCAGTCGACATGAGATGTAGGTAGGCCTCGACTCAAAAAAAAAAGATTTAAATGCCATGAAACATCAGATTGAGAAAAGGTGGGATAAACTTAAGCAGATGGGATCAAGTAGTATAAACAGCAAAGTTCCACAGATGGTTGTGAAACTACAGAGAGAAATAAAATGGGATTTTAGAATAAAATCGGAATAAATACATCAAAATATTATGTTTTTTTTTAAACAGGGTAGATTAGCAGCAAATTGCACTTTTCTAGATACACAGTACCACTTAAACTTTCACGAAGAATTTTCTTCGGTACGGCAAGACTTGGCAACAATGCTTCGAATGAAAGATCAAGAAAAACCAAAAACTGAAGCAAAATTGATCTTTCTACAAATATTTTCGGTTGTATATTTATGTGAAGTTAAAGAAGGCAAGTACATATTACCAAATAAGAACGAGGTATAGAACAAAAAACAGTGCCCTTTAGGAAAAACTTATTGGACAGAAAAGGGACAAAAATGTAAATGTATCTTGACCGAAGAAAGAACATATTTTGAGCAGCTAGAATAATTGCAGCAAGGAAAAAAAACACTGATTTTGGACGACAAGCCATAATGGTGGTAGTTTTTGGTAGAGAACTATTCTGGTAATCAAAGGTATACGTTTTTTTGATATCTTATTACACAAATACTGGATAAAAAGTATGCTTTACTAAAAAAATATGATCCCTTCGGATGAATTTCTCGTTTTCTCGGACCTTACCTATGGCGGATATTCGTATCTTGTAGGAGTCTTGTTTAAATAGTTGGGATATATGTTAGGCGGAACCACTCGCGTAGGTTTTGCGTCCAAGAGTTTCTTCGACCCGGACCTGCCCCTCCAACCACTTCTCTGGAGATTGAGTATGTAATTTCCTGTTGTTTACCCATTCTTTTCAGTACTTCTCTGTTCGTTTTAGAGTGTGTAGGTATGTGTTTTCTATATATCCACATTTCTAAGGCAGATATGTTTTAATTAATGATTCTGTCAGGGACCATTCTTCGACTCCATGTAGTAGAACTGGGAATACGTAATATTTGAAATATCCCTGCTTGTAAATATATTCTCCATCATAATAACGGATTGTGAATAGTAAATAAAAACAAAAGAAATATGTAAAAAAAAGCAAAAAAGCAATAAAGTGGTAAAAAAATTTTGACTTCATAAAAATTATATAATTAAAAATCGTTAGTATCTGTATAAAACTCGCCCATCTTTTATTTTAGGTAACTATTGTCACACATGCATACATAACATTTCTTTACAGGACTAGCAGCTTCACAATTAACAAAATAAAATATAGTAAATTAAACAAGAAGGACAGTATGCCATTTTAATAGGTGAATTTCATAAATTCCTTTTATGTACATTGATACAGATCCAATAGATGCCTTTGGCACTGGACAGTGTGGCTGTATTTATAAAATTTAGACATTTGCCAACCATTTTAGGACTATTTTTTCGGGGATGCACATATGTAAAGCGTGCGTGATGGTTTTTTTGGTGATCAAAATAAGAACCAGAGACTGCTAGATTTGCAACGTATATTTTTTAGGACACGATAATCTACGTCTATAATAAAATCAAGAAAGTATAAAATTTTCCTCTGCAAATTTTTTGTCTTTTGTGTGACCGATTTAAAATTTGATTGCGTTAAATTAACAATTTAATTTAATACAGTGATACAAGTGCCAAATCAATGTCTACGAGTATATACTAGACAATGTCTATATAGTAACATCCAAATCAATTACTACACATCTCATCAGGATCTACTCTTTATGTCAAGATTTATTTTTCTATTCACAAAATATAACAGTAGTTTTTCAACCAACTTATATAGTAGAAAGTGAAAACCAAATATTTTTGTAACTCCTGAAATTTTTTTATAGCGGGTAATGATATATTTTTTAAATATTTTAGCGCTTGCTATAGAAACAGGCAAAGGCCTAGGAACGCGTGAAGCTCTTTTTTCACTTAATATGCTGATACAAAGATGCCTGGACATCAATCAAGATATATACACATGTTTTATTGACTATTATAAAGCATTCAATAAAGTACGACATAAGCAATTAATGAATGCCCTGAAATCAAAGAAGATTGACTACAACGACCTCAGGATCATATCAAATTTATACTATAAACAGCGAGCAAAAGTACGTGTTAACGAACTGCTGTCAGAAGAAATTGAAATTAGACGTGGAGTGAGACAGGGATGCGTATTGTCGCCAATTCTTTTTAATGCCTACTCCGAAGAGATCCTAAAAAACGCTCTTGAGGGTGAAACAGCTGGAATAAAGGTAAATGGAGTTCCCATTAACAACATTAGATATGAGCACGACACTGTGAGCTTAGCCGAAAATATTGAAGATCTTCAGAGACTGGTGACCAGAATAGCGGAGTATGGAAAAGAGTACGGTCTAACAATGAACGTCAAGAAGACGAAATATATGAGAAAACTCAAAGAAATAACGAGAATCTTCCAATAAACGGAACCAACGTCGAACAAGTGGACAAATATGCATATCTGGGAACAATGATTACATTCGGGAGATCAAAATCAGAATAGAAAAGGCTAGAGCAAATTTCAATAAAATGAGAAGAGTGCTATGTACAAGGGATTTAAAATTGGAACTAAAAGTTAGGTTGGCGAGGTGCTATATTATTTCGACTTTGTTTTATGGAATGAAATCTTGGACCTTGAATGCGACATCAATGAAAAAACTGGAATCATTCGAGCTGTGGGTGTATAGACGAATTCTGAAAATATCTGAAAATTGGAATATCTCGGACATATTACACGTGGAGAGAAATACACCTTGCTCGAACTGATTATGCAGGGAAAGATCCAAAGAAAGAGAAGTATAGGGAGGCGTAGAATGTCATGGCTGCGCAGCCTGAGAGAGTGGTACGGATGTACATCAAATGAACTTTTCAGAGCAGCCGTCTCAAAAGTCCGAATAGCTATGATGATTGGCGACCTCCGGCGCGGAGATGGCACTTGAAGAAGATAGAAATATTGTTAATTTTTTCGAATACCATGTAAAACACAAGGAAATAACAAGTTTTCTAAGCAAAAAACCTAAGAAGATAGCGAATAGGCATACCCTAATGAATAGCAACAAGAAAAGATCTTAATCTTGCTAAGACTTGGGTGAAAAATCTTTTAAAAATATCATGTAATGATACTAGCGCAAAATAGTTAAAAAATGGGAGGTTTGGGCTGCCTTATAAAGGTAGTATCCTTTTTTAATATGGTGGCATCAAACGTAACAGAATGAAGATGGTTCCAAACACTGATTCTTACAAGGTAGTCAACTATCACTCATGGTTCCATGTGTCACGCCCTGATTGAATGACTCGATTGACTTAAAGACTTGCAGATAAGTGAGGCTAATCACACCTACACTGCAAAATCGATAAACATTTCTGGAATCGGTAGGTAGCGATTTTAGTACTAAAATGTGGCGTAAAAGAATTGATTCTGAATAGACACAGTATTGAATACTAGGAAGCAATACTGAAACACTTAGGTATATTGGCTCTTTATATTGAGATAGGGAATTCCCATTCCACTAGATTATTAATATCTGGTATTTACAATGATCTTGGCTGTATACAAACACAAATCTACTACTGAACAAACCACAAATATCGGAGACCACGATTCGGCAGTACAGATATGCCACAAACAAGACACAGGGGCTCTCAGGTCGTTAGCAAGGAAAACTATATGAAACTCATGAAAAAATTAAATGCAAATGATCACATTGAATGTTCTCTTCTTCTCTTTCTTTTTATAAGCAATTCTGCTTGTTCTTTGTTCATTCTGCGCGGTCATCCGATACTTCTTCTGCCGATTGGTGACTTATCTGTTGCTATTTTGATGACACGGGTTTCCCCCATTCTGCTTATGTGGTTATTTTATTCTTTTTTCTATTTAATGTCTTCACTTCTCTTTCGATCTCTCAGCGTATTTCCTGTAATTCTTCTCAGTACTATCATCTCTGCCGTTTCCAGTAGCCTTTGCGTTGTGGCTGTGTCGAGTCTTGTTTCTGAGGCATATGTCATTATTGGTCTTATACTGGCTTTATAAATTCTTGACTTCAGGCATCCTGCCCGACTCTCCTTCGCTGGACAGGGCAATTCCAAGGTATTTTATTTCCATTACTTGTTCAATACTGATGACATCAATTTCTACTTTACATCTGGTTGGTACTTTGCTGATTACTATTGTTTTAGTTTTCTGAGATGAGACTGTCTTATTCCGCTGCCTATTTCTATAGGTCTGTAAGTTGTCCATCTATTCTGACTTCCATTTTATTGTTTTGGTTGATGTTTTCAATAGTTTTTATAATATTTAAGGAAACGTCTCTATTTTATCTCTACATGGAATGTAAATCAATATTTGAGACAGAAAAAGTGCATAACACCATCAAATAAATGGGGATACTTAACAACTGCAAGTTGAGAGTTCCAGTGAAACTAAATGGCACAATTCAGGCGAAATAACAAATTGATTCAGCAAAAATATATTACTCTGGTATTAGCAAAAAGAAGTACTGAAATGGTGTAGGAATATTAAGATAAATGTCTCTTAAAATATGTAATTGGCTTCATTAATTAAACAGCTCAGTCAAAAATAAAATTAACTTATGAATTGGCACATTAGACACAACCAAACCTATAGACACCGCAATAGACACTCTATGCCAAAACTGGAAAGGAAGTAAAGAGAATTTTATTAAAAACTTCGTCTGGGACTTTAAGACAAAAGAAGTCAATAACTGCGAAGTCAATTCTTCAAGAGAAATAGTTTCTAATTCATGAGATCTTTAGTGACTTTTCGTGTGTAAATCAACCTTTTCAATTTATCCTTATATATACGTTCTAGTTTCTAAGCCCAATAGTCATGTGTTTGGATAAACTTATTTAAGAAAAAAACTGCGAAATACAAATTATGGAAGGTTGTGAGTTCCTTATGCAGCGACAAGCATAATTATTGTGGTACAGTGATTAAAAACAAAGAGATAATTCAATATTGGCAATAAAAATATACTTTATCAAAATTAGTTTAGAAGAAAACAATTTGATTATGATTTGTGACCTAATAAAAATAGAGAATTATATATTAGATACAAAAGTATGGAAAAGTATGCGGTGCACCAGTCCCGCATGAGTGGAAAGTATCATTCATATCATCTATACATAAGAAGGGAAGTAAACTGGACTGCTCAAACTATCGAGGTATATCAGTAACCAGTACCTTAAGTTGCCTATATGGAAGGATACTTCGAGACATTATCGAACAAGAATATAAGGAACAAGAAGAAGAGGAACAATCTGGCTTTAGAGCGGGAAGGAGCTGCACCGATAATGTGTTCGTTTTAAAACAAATAATAGAAAAAAGATCAAGTACCAATCAAGAAACCCACCTTATGTTTATAGACCTTCAGAAGGCCTATGATACTGTACCCGCTAAAAAGCTATAGGAAACAAACATTAACCACACAGTAATTAACGCCCTTAAACAGCTTTATGAAGGATCAACGTCGGGAATAAAAATTGGAAATAGACTTTCAAAAAAATTTCCTGTAAACAAGGGACTCCGGCAGGGGTGTTGCATATCCCCCACATTGTTTAAAATCTACGTGGCGAAAGCACTGTATCAGTGGAAAAGAAAGTGCAGAGGAATGGGCATTGACCTGGGAGAAACTTGCCTATATACCCTACAGTTTGCAGACGATCAAGTCCTTATAGCCAACGATAAAGAAGACCTGACATATATGGCCAGAAAACTACAGGAAGAATACAAGAAGTGGGGTTTAGAACTCAATACACAAAAAACAAAATATCTCCCAATAGGCGCAGAACTATCCAACATTCAGATGGACACAACCGAAATTGCATTCTGCACTGAATATACCTACCTAGGAATTGATTTCGACACCACAGGCACAGACAATAGGGAAATTAGAAAACGAATAACCCAGGCCCGTAGAACAATTGGATGCCTTAACGGAGTTCGTTGGAGCTCAGAAATTGGTAAAAGACGAAAATACAATATATATGAATCTCTCATAAAAACCAGCTTAACCTATGGTACAGAGACATGGAGACTAACAGAAAGCAATAAAAGAAAACTCGAAGCAACAGAAATGGATGTATTTAGACGATCACTTCGAATATCTAGAGCAGACAGAATTAGAAACGATGAAATAAGAAATCGGATGGGGGTAGATGGATCACTGGCAACAGACATAGAAAGGAAACAACTTATATGGTATGGCCATGTTCAAAGAATGCCAGAAACAAGACTACCAAAAATCGCCATGAAATGGATACCACCAAATCGTAAGAAACGAGGAAGACCAAAAAGAACATGGAAGGAGGGAATAACAAAGGCAATGAGCTCCCGAGACTTGACCGAAGAACAATGGAATGATAGAAATTCGTGGAAATTAGGCATCGGACAACGACGCAAGACGTTTTGAAACCGATATATATATGTATGTATAAGTATGGAAAAACAAAGTAAGCAAAA